>NC_143559.1:136291875-136606250 GCF_054136105.1 Typopeltis vanoorti
GGTTTTGTATTAATTTAACTTGTCTGTAGTCGACGGTCCAACTGTAGTCACCATTTTGACATTTTTCTGCAAGTGTTGTCTTCGAAGATGGCATCCTCGTTCCCTTTGTGCAAATGATAAATCTGGTCGAGCACGTATGCGCGACTGAGAAGTGTCTCTGAACTTGATCGCTGCTATTAGTTTTGATGTGCCTGTCGGCGTGTCACAAGTCCCTTTTACGAGGAGTGGAAAGTTCGTTCCGTCCTTGCTTTTGTTTATGGGTCCGCAACAGTGGCATCTGACTATATTTTTAGGGTGGATGTCACATTCTTCTGCTAGTTTGATGATGGTCTTCTTTTTGTGCTTTTCCGTTTTCTTTTGGAAAGTTCAAAATGACGGCATCGATTTTTTTTTTGTTTTTGGCCTCCATCGAGTCGTCACCGTTGATGCGATTATTTCACGGAGTTCATTCACTGGGAGGAGTGAACTTCCGTTGCACTGCTGATCATCAGTTGATTCGAGCTTGGTTTCTAGTGCGCGTATTTTGGAGAAAGTTTCGTTCATAACACTGATGTGTTGTTCGGGCTTTCTACTGGTTTGCCTAAGTTCAGGAACTATTTTACAGACAGGAGACACAATGAACAGAAATAAGGTAAAGGTCGATATATATACATCCTGTGCCCCGTTTTAGTCCATTTTTGCAGACATGTAACCAGTGGCAGCAGAATTCGCACATCTTTTTTTTATTTTTTTATTACTGATATCGATTTTGCAGCTGTGGCACTTTGTGTGTTTGTCAGCAATCAATGGCGCTACGTTGGCGAGACACGGAGTGCTTTTTCGTTGTTGGCTCTCTCCACTGTGTAAGAATCACAACAGAAACCAGAATAGACTTGTGCACAATAGTCCAAATAACGTTTTATCAAGACCTTGTAAAGAGGCAAAATGACATCCATAACTGTACACGTGAAAATTTGTTTCTGCATTGCACTTATCGTCTGAGTTGTATTTGCAATCTTTGCTACATGGCTTGTGAACTTCAACTTCCTATCTACTAACACTTGAAGATTCCTAGCCTGATCGGTTTCTTCTAATATAATCCCACCAATACAATACGACACTGAATACCTAATCACGCCAAGTAAATGGCTTTACATTTACCGACATCCACTTTCCCATGCACACAATTCCAGCCAATTCAAATAATTCTGCAAGTACTGCATATCAGCAGAATTTCTGATACCCTATTTTTGCATCATCAGCAAACAACTGTATATCGCCTGCGAACTCCTTCCGAATATCATTAATGTACAGATTGAACATTAATGGACCAAGCACTGATCCTCTCAGTACATCACTGGTTACTTTAAATCTTGCACTCACATCCCCCATATATATACCGCATTTTGACATCTGTCAGCAAGCCACTCTTATCCATACTATTTTATAATCCAAACT
The DNA here is from genome assembly GCF_054136105.1 of Typopeltis vanoorti. Classification (NCBI taxonomy): domain Eukaryota; kingdom Metazoa; phylum Arthropoda; class Arachnida; order Uropygi; family Thelyphonidae; genus Typopeltis; species Typopeltis vanoorti. The sequence goes on from NC_143559.1 coordinate 136,293,313, forward strand.
CATTCTCCAATTTATGCAAGTCTACCATGCTGTATTCTGTCAAAAAACCTTGCAAAATCCAGAAGTATCATGGTGTATCTATTCCCCTCCTCTAGTTCAATAGTAACATTATTAAATGTGAGCAAGTTGCTTAAACATGACCTTCCCTTAGTAAACAAATGCTGTTCATTGAAAATAATGCATTCACTGTCAACCCATTATAATTTTTTTTCAAAATCTTCACCACCATACCTAAGGTACTAATTGGTCGATAGTTGGATACATCAGTCTTTGGAGCATCACTGTGCGATGGAATTTCCATACATTCCTTCAGAATCTTCTGTTGAGACTCATATAGCCTAGTCAGAGGTACAGCCAGTTTAGCTGAACACTCTTTTAGTACCCATGCTGATATCCCACCATCAGTTCCTATTGATGAATTCTTATTCAGTTTGTGCAATAGTCTAATACCTCATACACCTACGTTTCTTCACTCAGTGAATAGGTAGCAGTGAACCGAATGTTGCACACACCAGGTTGATGGCTTGAAAATGGGCACTCATTAGTTGAACCTCTTCTGCATCTGTCACCCTTATGCAATTTGTATTTAGAAGTTACTTTCATATTCATCTTTCTTTTGCTTGCAATAATTCTTGCAAGATGTCTTTAGCACACAGCCAGTTCTTCATACTCAGACTGCTTTCCATACAACAGCTGTCAACTGTTCTGGCCTGCGACTTATAATTTTCATAACGGACTTCATCCTTATGCAAATGGCATTTCTTCCACATCCTTTTCTTACAAATCTCTTGCTTAATGAGATTACACATCCATTTGACTCCTACTCTATTTATTCTTCACTCATGAGACACCTTCTGATATTAAATTATTTTTTAAATGCTTCCTATTTTTTCCATCTCGCAACCGATCCCATTCCACTGAACTCAGTATACTCAATTGGTCATAATTTCCTGCTTTCTAGTTCAGCATGTAACGTTTTCTGAATGGAACATTCAGAAAGTCAGCCACTTCCCAAGTGAGTACATGATCAGTCACCAACCGGAGGCAGAATAGTTACATCTTTAACTAAAACGCCCTCTAACACTGTTCTCGAGTTCCTTCTGTCACATGCTTGAGGAAGTTGTCTCACAACATCTCAATAAATTCATTTTCAGTCTTAAGAGATTTCACTGCTACAAATATCTCCTTTACAAATACTGTATCCTTTACACTCAATACGTTAGTATGCCTGATTCCGATATATGTCTCACTGATGCCTACAATCTGAGGTCCAACATTGACTAAGGCAACAAACTCTACCCGTTTGTTTCTGATACTCCTTGCATTCGTGTACAGATATAATCTACGTGCATGTTCTTTTCTATGCTCGTCTGCATGACACAGTTGGACAACTTGCAGATCTCTACTCTTCTGTAGCACCTTGAACATGTCTTTGCACACGTTTGATAGGTCCCACCAGACAAACAAAATCGAAATCACTCTCTCATTTCCATCATAATGACCATTCCCACCAATACGTAACATTGTCACTCTTTCACTCATATTCTCACCATTCCTCCCTTTATAAATGATGGCATGAGGCTGAAACAGGCCACTTAGCCAACATCTATGAAAGAATTCCAAACAGTACATACATACATAGCTCATGGCAAAAACATGTTAAAAAAAGAGAATCATGATGTCATTATATATTAACAGAATTGAAGAATTTATATTTTAAGTTAAAACTTTGAAGGAAAACACAGATCTAATCCAAGAAGTTGGAAAATTAAAGTACGAGTTAAAAGTAAAAGTTTTAATATGTTATATTAAGAATCCCAACAGTGAAATGGTTTAACCAGTTCCATCCTTATAAAAATTCCAACAGTTTGAACATATGGTTCAGGAAGGTGTATTATGCTAAGCTCAAGTTATCTTGAGTACACTATTGCATTTAAATTTTTTTTTTTTTTTGCAAAAACAATTTTAAAGCATGTTTGAATGCTGCAAGCCTGTGGGGATACCTGTTATTCCTGTTGCATTCTATTATGGGGCTTATGGTTAGCAAGTCCACTTCACACTATATTTACTATCCTTGAGAAGACAGACCATGTGACATTGGCAGGGAGATTTCTTTTGCAATAATAAAAACTGCAAGTATTTTCCTCCAGATCTAATTTCATTAAACTCAAGCACGTCTATCTTCATTTTCTATCTGGAGGGAAATATTTGCAGTTTTAACTATAGCAGAAGAAATCTATGAGCCAACGCATCACATGGTGTCTTTTCAAGAATAATAAAAAAAAATAGTGGAAAATGTACTTGCTAACCATAAGCCCCACTGTGTAACAGAATGCAATAAGAATAACAAGAAGTTTTAATGGTCACGAGTAGTTCAGTTTACATCTCCTGTGTATAACACACTGTACATGCAACAATGCACGCAGCTTACAGGTATCGTGTCTTCACTTTAGTAATTTTAGTGATTGGCATTTTACTTTAGACTGTGGTTTCGTTTCTGAATTTTAACACATTTTCAAAAAGCATTTTATATGTACTGATGTGCACAAGGAACATGGCAGTTAAAGTTATGCTGTTTCAACAGACATCTCAGAAGACTGGGCAGGAGGAATGGTGTGCAGTTTAGTGTGTACTCATTGAAAACAGAATGAACTGTTTATTGCATGAGTGGAGAGAGAGGACATGTCAGAAACATTTTATGTGCTGGTTAAAGAAATTAAGAGTGAATGAGAGAATGAATTAACTAATATTAATGATGTAAGGTGAAAGTATTATAAAGAATGTAGAAAGAGTGTTTGATTGCAAACAAAATATAAATAAGTATATGAAAGATGTGGCTGAGGTAGCGGTGAGGAGAAATAGTAAGCTTATGGAGTCCTTCCCAGGACAAAATGAGAGTTGAGTGACTGGAAAAATGATTGGCATGTAGTACAGCAGGAGGGAGAATAAAAGCAAAAGTGAAGTGCAAGAAACTGAGAATAAAAAGAAAGTACTCCATGGAGATTTGAAGTGCACTTAATGAGACCTGTGCAATGATCAAGGATGCCAAGCAAAACTGTTTGCAGAGGGGAAAACTGAAAAAACTTGTTTTGACTGGCACAAATGATTTGAAAGGTGAGAAATGATATGAAAGTTGATGACAGAAGTGAAAAAGAAGAGTGAGAAAGTAGAGATTTTGAATCTATTGCTTCGATAAGACAAGACTGAATCGAGAAAGGTCACACTTGTGACCCTTCTCAGAAGACTGGGCGAGAGGAATGGTGTGTAGTTTATAGATGTGTGGAGTGAATTTGATGGACAAAAGAATACATATGCCTGATGGACTGCATTTAAATGTTTCTGAAGTTAGATGTTCGGAAAGTGTTCAATAAGACGTGGCTAGTTCAAAATCAAGAAAACAAAAGTATCAGGAAAGAAGTGTGGGTTCAAAAACTCCTGAGACAAATGAAAGTGTACACAGAATGATTATGCAATGCTGAATAAAATTTCACAGGTTTTAATCCAAATAGGTTAGCTCCAAGGGGATGTTGAAAGTCTTGTGCACAAATGGCAAAAGTATCAGAAATAAAGATTTTGGCACTGGTCAGTCTGACAAGGACAAAAATTATAAGCATTAAGACCTGGTTACCAAAAAATGATATAGTTAGAGGGATAGAATGTAAGGATATTATTTCTATTTATAAGGCTACAGTGCACAGATTTGGTCACCTGGGTATCTCGAGGCAGTGGTGGTGAACCCAGAGATGAGTGACCAAACTGGTGACAGGGCAGTGGAATGTTCCTTATGAAGAGAGGACATGATATAAATTAGTTCTATAAGTTTCTAAGATTGACACAAAAATTTTTTTCAATATATGACAAAACTAAGTCACCTCTGGAAGTTGTGTATGTGGTTACTAAGGATGTGAGAACGAATTTTTTTTTCTTGGAGAGTAGCGAATGAGTGGAATGGATTGTCACAGTTCGTTGAGCATCTTGACTCTGAGTTTAAAGAGAGGTATAATAGATTTTCTGTGTATAAAGTTTGTTTGGATCTCCCATGATGAATCTCCTAACTTCGTGGAGAAACCGACATAATAATAAATACAAGAACAACAATATTTATGGACGTTCAACTGACCATAATAAGAGGAATTCCACTCCCCCAAATCTTCCATATACTGAAAGCAACCACTAAATGAGATGTGCATCTCCTGGACCAATCCCTAAAATTGAAAGGAAGACTATTCCCAACACTTTTCCCCATTTAAGCAAAAGAACTGAAGTACTGCAATGTATGTCCAAACACTTCATTTGAGGAGTGAGTGAGAGAGACAGAGCACAGATATCTATGACAAATGTTGGATGCCTTATTTTGCATGTATGCATGTATTTACTCCGTGTTTCAAAAAATACCACAACTTCAAATTGTGAAAACATGGAGGTGATACAGAATGTTCAGTATTATATAAAAATACTGAGGAAGATTTTCATTAAAACAATTGTCACAATTTTCATTAACCTTCAATTGAAAACAGGCTAAAGTTTTACATATTTGATTTTTTATTAAATTTTTTTAAAGAAAATAAGCAGCAATGCGAGTTTGGCTAGTTTCTAATTATGGGATGAAACTGGAACATATCAGCAATGAAAGGGTAAAAAGAAAATGTAAATAAGATGTGTGGACAGCATTATGTTCTTATATCATTTTAAATGTTTACAGGACAAACAGCATAAGTGACAGCAGTAAAATAAAGCAACTAAATGTTTTGAATTTATTCAAAAAAAAATTTGGCTTTGCAAATTCATGAAATAACTAAAATTGCAAATCATTAATTCAAACCTACTTTAATATTAAAAAAAAAAAAAATCAACCTTCAGATGGGAAGAATTTTTCTGAGAAAATGCAAGGTATTCCCATATATCACTGCAGAATAAATATAACATTAATTTAGTTAATTACAAAACACTAAGTTATTTAATGCATATGATAACTGCAGAGAGCCAACATTCTACATCTGATCCCCCGAATGGTTTGTCATCTTGCTAAACTGAAGAATGTGGAATGAGTGTGATCAATTACCCAAAACAATTTCCATAAGGAAAATTTATTCAAATTTTTCTGAACAAAAAAAAAAAAAAAAACATTTTCATTTTCGTTTGTGCACCATCTAAGAGTTTAAATGTCACACATATTTTACTTCCCCCTAATCATTTATCTAAATGAAAATATTCACCACAGCTGGCATATTTTTAAACCTTTAATTACTAAAACAACTGCACAGAATCTAATTCTGCTCCAGACATTTACTTACAGTCTGAAGTACCTTCTTTTCAAAAAAATCTGAAAATGAAAGGTTTCAAATCCTATATAAAAGGTGATGCAATAGATACTTATCTTAATGCTGGCAGGCAAAAATTAGTCAATTTTTTAAATTACATTGTAGAAATTCTTTAGAATTTTGAAATTTCTGAAATGTTTGAATGAAAAATTCATCAAAATACGTGGCTTGCATGGTATATAAAAGTTGCCTTGCATACTAAACCAGCATAACAAAAGTAATTCCTTTATCTGAATTCTTTGTGTGGGATGAATAACATTATATTAACAAGCTGTCTATAGAAACAGTTTTTGACAGCTTGAATCAAAACAGTGAAACCTATGCAGTTCTCAATTCTTTCAAATAAGATGGAGATAACAATAAATTGAACGACTAAGTTCAGTGCAAACACTGCACAAAACTAGCAACATTCTTTGATGTTGGCTTTGGATGATGCTTTTGATTATCACAACAGTCCCATATTCATTATTCGAAATGTTTTCTTGACAAATGGATCCATTTCTTTCATGGTGGTAAGCATTCATTGTGTAGAAATCATGGAAAAATTCTGCTAAAGCAACTATTTTATTTAAAATTAAGATAAATTGTTTCAACCTTTATATCAAGGTCATCAGGAACATACACACACTACATCTCCCAATACAATTTAGTAAGCTGTATCATAACTGCTGTTAACCATTGACCCCAGCCAGACTTCTAGTGGTGGAAAGAAAAAGCAAAAAATGATAATATAATAATTAATCACTTGAATGAGTGGAACTACAACTACTATTAGTGAAATTCTCCAAAGCATGATATTTTTAAGCTCTGTTCACTATCCAGGTTTTTGTGTATTTGGGCTTTGACTTCCTGTTCTTCTGTTCCTAGATGGATTGCTAATGGACCTTTCATGACCATTAATGGATTAAGATCTATCTCACAGATGTCACTTTGAATATTTTTTTCAAAGCAAGTTTTCGCACATTTGAAGTAAACGATCAGAAAAGTCTGCTTTTCCAATGATTTTCTTCTATAGGAGAAGAATCTTGTGTTTCTCATATAGAAATTTCTCCCTGATATCACAGTTCTCTTTCCCCACATGATTCATTTTGGTTATTTCATTTGGCAACATAATTTCTACCTACGAAAAAAAAAGTAGGGCATGGGCACTACTTTCCTCCCTAAGGCTAACCATTGAAAGACAGAGCAATAAGCTCTAGATTCAGCAAATTCTAAAACTTAAAGTTCAGTTCAGATATGCTGAGGATATCTTAAAATTCCCATGATACAAGAAAAGAATGAAGATGTAATAAAAAGCCATACATTTTGATCTGAAAATTACATATCTTCAGTGGCATTATGTAACAGAATACAAAGCAGAACTAGAACAATAGACAAATTTAAAACAGTAAGAGTCATGTCATGTTATGTATAAAACAGTACAAAGCAAAAACTAAGGAAACATAGTATTATTATTAGCCATTACTTAACCGTATTATTAAAATCTTTAGTTATATCTAATTAGAATAAGCTTTTTCCATATTTTTAAAAGTGAGAGGCAGTCATTCTGATTCAAGTTTGGATGATAGAGCAATTGTTTCAGACGACACATCTCCAAGGCTTACAGCTTCATCTAATAAGGAGTTTAGTTCAGAAATTCAATGTAGCCACTAAACAAAAACAAACATCCAATAATTCCAGATAATTGGATAGTAAACATCTGAACATGCCATTTAACTGAAAGCTGAATTTGCATTTTAGGCAAAGGACATGAATTTGATATAGTTCCAAAGAAGATACCTTATTGATTTCCTCTTTAATAGTGAATGCAAGTTATTTCTGCACTCCAGTGAGGACTCCAAAAAAATTCATCTGAAGTCTATTCTGCTACTGAAATTCAAGCTTCCTCCTCCTAACATTTCCTTAGCAGAAACTAGAGCTTTACAATCCTTAAGACACAGCAGTCACCTCCTTACTAAAGCTGACAAAGGAAAAGCAACAGCAGCTATGGACTGCTGCAAACTACAAATGAAAAACTTACGTGATGATTCTACTCACAGGAACTGGATTATAACCACAGTAATATGTCAATGGAAAAAAATTAAACTCATTATTAGATGAAGTCATAAGCCTTGATAGCGACACCACAGAGAAATTTAACATTTTGCTAGAATCCCCTTGGTTCTATGGTCTACTTAAGATCCATAAAGTAAAGCATTTCTCTTTCTCCCATTGTTGACTATATAGATTCTCCTACTTACAGAATAGCCCAATTTTTGGCAAACATTAAAATCAGATTCTATCTCTTGCTCCATTAAAAAAACATCCAATTTTCTATATAAAGTGAAAAATCTTTTCATCCGATCTACAGATTTAATGGTTAGTTTTGATACAGAGTCATTTTTCAATAGACACATTACATCTGCTTCACAAACCAATAGGATATAGTGAAATTATTCAACTGTCATTCACTCTGGTTATTTTCTTTGTGAAAAGAAGTTTTACAGTCAAGTGGAAGGAACTGCCATGAGAAGTCCACTCTCTCCCTAGGTCACACCAACTTCTATTTGGAACATTTAGAAGACATTCTTTTCTCATCTATACACCCACAGCCTTCAATCTGAGTTTGTTACATAGACAATGTTTTTGCAATCAGGCCCCGCAATGAAGAAACATTATCTACTTTGTTTTAGCTAACATAAATAATCTAAATCATCTAGGAATTATTTTTACTATGAAAATAGAAAAAGAAAATAAATTATCCTTTCTTGACATCCTACTCTACCACTCATCTTCAGGTGAACTTATTACCTCTGTTTATAGAAACCTACCATCATGGAATGCCATATTCAACAACCAGTTCACCATTCCTGTGAGAAGACAAATTAGAAGTTTATCACATCGTGCTCACACTATGTTCTATACTTCAACTGCAGCAAGAAATTTTAAGCATCAAACAATATCAAATTCAATGGCTGAATTTGATATTGTTTGATGCTTAATACCTAGCTCAAATAAGGAAATAGTACTCAGAATATCTACCCCATACATTACTGGCAAAATAGTACTCAGAATTCCTACTCCATACATTACTGGCAAAATAGTACTCAGAATTCCTACTCCATACATTACTGGCAGTTTGGAATCAATCTCGAGAATTCTTAATAGAGTGACAATGTTTATTTCAGTCAACCAACTGTCTTTGTGGTTCCCATAATGAAAAAGATAAATGTTCTGCCATAGCTCTACCTGGCATCAGCCAAATTCTGTGATTGTCACCTCTTATTTCGGCCAAACTGAATGTTCAGTGGAGAAAAGAATAGAACACCAAATCTATCATCAATGGAAAATTAAGAAATCTTGCTTTGCACATCATGGAATAAATGCCAACCACAATATCTCATAGTCTGAAACATGACTGCTCCATCATTGTCCCACAAATTCAAACGTTTATTTAAAGAAAGCATCGAAGCCTTGCTCCATTCTCCGAACTTGAATCAGAATAGCTGCCTCTCACTTTCAAAAACATGTAAATGTCTTATTCTAATCATTTTTTTTTAAAAAATAACACAATTAAATAACAGCTAATAACCGTTTCCTCAGTTTTTACTGTGTAATGTTTTATATAACATCGTGTGACTCACTTTTAAATTTGCCCATTGTTCTAGTTTTACCTTGCATTCTATTACCTAATGCCACTCAAACATCTTCAATATTCAAATGAAGATATGGCTTTATTATTAAATTTTATTTCTTCTTGTGTTATGTGAATTTTAAGAAATTATGGCAAAAGTATCCTTAAAACAACAAATGTTGAGGATATATTTGCCATTTGGTTCCACAACCACCAAACTGAATACCTTCCAAACCCATCTGAGCAAACACAAACATCTAATTTACCATTACACTTTAAAATACATAATTCTTCCTTCTGAGGATATACCTGTCTTCTCTCAGGCTGCCATTTCTTACATCTGCCATAAACCCACATACACTGGCCACAATACATACAGACACATCATCATCCAATTTAAAAACTATGGGTGACTATCAAAAATAGAGCACTGACAATTTACTCTGATAAGCATGACACAAAGCAGGATTTACACCTTTTAGGAATCATTGCGAGTATCAATATTTCATACAGTAATCTCTGATAAGAGCAGGCTCTGAAAAATGAGTAAAATACGTGAAAGATTTGTAAAGAATGGCTACAAAGGAAAACAATCAATAGAATCTGTAAGAATGTCACTAAAGAAATATTACAGTAGTGCCACAACCATTTCTTACATTAGATGAATATTTGAGAAAAGAGAACACTACACAAATATAACATTAAGATGGTATATAACATTCATAACCACTGACAAAATTAAGAAGCCTAACACTTCCTGTAAAGATCTACCCCATTTTTCCCACAAAGGATATACAAAATCCAGTAGACTTGTAATTTACCCTAAATAAGGAAAATAGGATGTACAATCCCGATAAGAAAAAGAGCACAAATGACACATTAAATTCCTCAGTATGGAAAATCAGGCATTTCCAACTATGCACTTAAAAAATGTACCACAGAAATGACTGGAAAGACACCTAGTCTTTACATCATACCAAAATTTAGTATGAAAGAAAATTCAAAGCCTGTAAGATGCTTATCCACAATTGCAATCTTAACAAGAATGGTGGATTAATAGTTCCAAATGTCTGAAACAGCATCTGCATGCAACATCTAACAATAAAACAACAACAAAAACAGGAAGGAAGAACTGCTAAACAAACATTGGTGAATGGACAATAAACAGAACCTAAAAATAATAAGACTATAAAGAATTTAACTAATAGCAATTGATACAGTTGACTTCTTTTCTTTTAATTTTGTTTCATGTAATTTTTCTTTTCCTCTCCAGAAGTCAGGCTAGGGTTAATAGTTATACTGTGATGCAGTTTGTGTCCATGTGTGTGTGTATTTCTGATGAACTGGATAAAAAGGTCAAAACATCAAGCATTATTTTATCTGTTTTAAGTAACCACTTTAAAGTCATAGGAAGTTTGTCTTCATAATTTCTACACAATAAATGAATCCATATATCCAAAAACATAAATGCCAGAATATAAAGTTAAAAACAGCTGCCAAGATAACAGCAAAGCACTTTAAGAAAGGGGAGGAAGGCATAATAAGAAAAGGAATATCAAAATGGCTTTCATATTAACATTAACCGAGATGACCAGCATGAAAAATAACGCAAATTCAGATTGAAGGGTATGCTTAGTTAATATCCTCTTGATATAAGTTTATTCTTCAATGAATTGAAATCAATATTATTATTATTATTATTATTATTATTATTATTATTAAACAAGACCTCATGGAGTCAAAGACTCATCTAGGAGGTCCTAGGAGGATATAACCTTTGGATATTATATCCAAAGGTTATACTTTGACACTTAAGTCAAAAAATGCATTTTTGAAAATTATGGAGACAACTACCATGTTTGAATAAAAACTTTAGTTTAATATAACTAAAATCTACCTTCGATGTTTCGACCTTTATGTCAAGGTCATCTTCTGGAGCGTACAAATATACACAGGAAACAAGGTATACTACAATCAAACTGGTTCATTAAAGACACTGACCAACCGCTACCAATTGTTGGCCTGACCTCTGGTGAACAAAAAAAAAAAAAAAAAAAAAAAAAAAAAAAAAAAAAAATTAATATATAAATAGAAAATAAAATTAAATTAAAAATTATACATCAACGCTAGAGTCCTATTATTAGTGTCGTCTAATATATATATATATATATATATATATATATATATATATTAACATCATTCCAGCCAGTTGGTATGGAATGGTTTCTAATACTGGTTACGGATTGGCTTCTGACTTATGCTGGATCTTTCATCCAGATCCTTGGAATTTTCATGCCCTCTTTGTTATTGATATTTGGGTGTTTATCAGGATTTTGCAGGATTCCTTAAATTTCCTTTAGTTTTAATTTTGTGATTTTCCTTACGAAAGGAAATTTAAGGAATCCTGCAAAATCCTGATAAACACCCAAATATCAATAACAAAGAGGGCATGAAAATTCCAAGGATCTGGATGGCACGTATTCAGCCTACCTAATATGAAAGATCCAGCATAAGTCAGGACTCTAGCCACATAACCAGTATTAGAAACCATTCCATACCAACTGGCTGGAATGATGTTAATATATATATATATATATATATATATATATATTAGACAACACTAATAATAGGACTCTAGCGTTGATGTATAATTTTTTAATTTAATTTTCTATTTATTTATTATTATTTTTTTCCCACCAGAGGTCAGGCCAACAATTGTGGTAGCGGTTGGTCAGTGTCTTTAACGAACCAGTTCGATTGTAGTATAGCTTGTTTCCTGTGTATATTTGTACGCTCCAGAAGATGACCTTGATATAAAGGTCGAAATGTCGAAGGTAGATTTTAGTTATATTAAACTAAAGTTTTTATTCAAATAGTTATCTCCATAATTTTCAAAAATGCATTTGGATCACCGTGTAAGCCTAAAAGAAAGATTAAGTCAAAAAAACTGGCTACACCATGATACTGCTATACTAAGCAAAAGTAATTGGCAAGATGCTGCATAGAAATTATATAAACTGGAAGAAATAAGGATGGGTATGAAACTAATGATATGGATAAGAAGATGGCTGACAGACATTAAAGAGAAGTATATAGATGAGTAGAACCAAGGAGGCAAGCAACCAGTGGACCACTGCACGACTGCAATATTTCCAACAATCTGTCTAATTTGTACTTCATGGGAATATCCATTATTTCCAAATTATGCTAAGCTAGAAAGGACAATAGTTAATAAAAGTGATAGAAACCCTGCGGGAAAATTAAAATACGCTGACAGTTGGGCAAAGGATAGTGAAGTGGTTGATGGGGGGATAGGGAGCTGAAGTTCAGAAGAAGACATATTGCAAAATCGGTAAAATAGCACACAATATAACTTGGACATTGAAATGAATACTGGCAAGCAGGATAAGGGTAATTACATTTGGTTTACTGTTTCTTGCTTGTACTTCTTAAAGATGAAAAAGGAGTGCAGAAGGTCTAAAAAGTAAACAAAATAATGAGGTCTGTATCCTCTTAGTGCAGTCTTGTTTGTGAAGTAAAAGTTGGTTGATAAAAAAAAAAAAATGAAGACAGAATCATAAGTTACTGAGAGAGTTTTATAGGATAAGTGTAGGAGAAAATAGGGTACCAACTCCAGGAAATTAAGAGTGATTTGAAGATGAGATTTTATTCAGAGAGAGAAGTAAACAAGCAAAATGAGTTACTAGAGATGATAAGTCCACCATCAGTAAGTTCAAGAAGGGGTATGATAGGCATTGTGTGAATAATGATTACTGTGGACCTTCTGCAATAGAGATGCTTGAATAATATTTGTCTAATAATAAAAGAAACTAAATTCAAATAAAGTAGTTACTTTTAATCCAACATGCAGATAAAACAAAACTATAGATACTATTTCCCGATTAATTTGGAGACCCCAAGTCTCATTCAACATTTATTAAATGACAGATATATAATGCGTATATAACTACTATTCAAATGTTAACCCCTGTTCAGTAAGCAAATCATCTAAACAATTGTTTGAATGACCAAAAACTTAGCACCACAAACAATGATTTGACCTATTTAGAAAAGTGGAATGTATTTTGTTCCCTCAAAATACTGAAGCATGGCAATGAAATCTTTTCACAAAGACTTGAATTTAGGCAGAGCCACACCAAAAACAAATAGCAGCTGTATGCCACAGAAATTAAAAAAACTTAAATCGACAATTTGATACCAGATTACTCATTAATCAGTAAATTCCTCTTTAAAATAGATGAAAGGTTGTCCTTATTGTACAAGACAGTTTTTTTTTAAACTTGAATAATGGTGGATGAGTGGAATACATTGCAAAATTAACTCAATTTAAGGTACAATGGATGTGTTAATGGTCAATGAATTCCCCAGTGATGAGTGACTGAAGGATTTTTAATAACTTGGATATAAAATGAAGTTATTATATATGTCTATATCCTCCAGAACTCAAAATCTCACATTTGTTTTTCATTTTGATTCAGATAACATTATATATATTATCTCTGATCCCTTATATCTTAATCACTTGAGAGAACAGCTGAAAATAATGGATTGATTGAACATACACCAATCAACTAAATGCATTTCAAAACACAATTTCCTTAAAATAAAATTTATGTGTATAACATTGAATCATTCATGAAAAGTACTCACACTTTGGCCTATACTAGTCATCATCATTAACTTTATACATTCCAACAAGTATCCTTCAGCTGCTTCAGTTTCACAAATGTTTCATTCTGTTATATCAAAAGACCCCCTGCTTTTTTTTTTTTTTTTTTTTTTTTTTTTTTTTTTTTGAAATCACCAAATTCACTTTGCTATGAACTGATCAAAGATATTTTCTCATTTTATGCTTATTGGGACTTCTGGATGCATCTCAAAATACATACTTGAACTGATGAGCAGATCAGAGCAAGAAGAACTTAGCTAGTTCAAGACTTGTCATAACACAATAAACTGATTATAGTGCTGAATTTAATGATCAGTTTAGGAAAGCATGTCACCGTTAACTGCTTTAACATCTCATTGATATTTCTAATATTTCAGTTGTTTCTGGATGGTAATTAAAAAAAAAAAAATCTTACCAGTAGTTTAAGCACCAATAAGAATGCAATCTACTTTACACAGAGGTTTTGTTTTTCATGGAAAACTCATGCTTTCTCAAACTATGACCACTTATTTGCCAAATTTCATGTGCACATGCTCGCACAATTTTCACTTCTTGCTCATTAATTCCATGCAGTAACTCATTACTGAATTCTGCACATTTTTTTAAAATACTGAAATATTAGTCAAAATATTGAAACTAATTCTGCTAATAATTTCTTCCAAAAACTTGCTCTGAATAGATCAATCTAAAAATATATTCCTATATATGGATCACTTTAATAACTTAAAAACTAGCATACAAACAAACAAGAACCTACATAAGCCAGACCAGCAATCTTCAATTATATTGCACCGAATGTCTCCATTTCTCTAAAACAATATGCATTTAATGATTTTTTTTTTATTGTGTGGAGGGGGAAACCAACTACCTATACTAACCAAAATATTTTACAAGTATTCTAATTAATGCACAATGCATTTTCCTCTTACCACAGATGAGAGGAAAATAATTTGGAACAAGCAATGAGTAGTGTCAAAAATAAAAGTAATTTTATCATGTGGTGAAAGAAAACCTGGTTCCCAATAACAATTCATAAGAAACATTAATCTTGTTAAAACACTTTGAACTTTGTGTCATTGATGGTTTATTTCATAAGAAAATTTATATGAAAATTTAAAATCAGCACACTTTTCTATATCAAAATTCTCTATTTAGAATGCTATATGGCATCAGAAGTGCTATTTTACTCACAGAATAAAAATAAACAAAAATTATATATTTTATAATCTTGACACTAAAAAATTTGAATTTTTAGCTTCAAAAACATGAAATATTGAAAAACAATTTTAATAATATGAAATCAATTCATTTTTAAAGTATGTTCTTTATTTGATCTTCAGGTGAGGGATAGTCCAGAAGAAATGATTAACCCAACAAGACGTTGCATGGTATCGGAACACATTCAAGTCTAGGGACAACCACTGAACAGTTCGTACAGAAAATGAATGAGTAGGGTTACAATGAGATGTGTGGAAGAAAAAGTGATTGAGATTATGACTTAATTCTGAGACAAACATGGTAAATATATATATATTCATATAAATTGCCATCTGAATGCTAGTATATATATATATATAATTTTTTTCCTTTTAATCTTCCCACCTGAGTATGATATACAACCAATTCTACATTTAACAGCCAACTAGAATATCCTCCACAAAACAATACTATACAGCATTTAAATTTTCTAAAACAGTGCATCTGTACCACTTATAATTTAAGTTCTCAGCTTTTGTTGCCATGTTGCTCAATGAAATTATCATTGAATGCTAGTAATAGTTATCTACTAACAAAATAGAACATTAACCTGATAATTAAAATAATTTGCAGCTTTCACAATAAAATAATAATTAGTAAAAAAATAAAACTTGTTTATTTTACATTAAGATATCACTTAATTCTAACTGCATTTTTTATACTCACAAGGCTATAATTTATTTAAAGAGCAGATATGGCATGAATTGTGTTATTACAAAAAAATTAACTTTTGTAGTGGCAGATAATGATAGATGAGTCAGTTTTCACCCCTTTCCCTTAGAAAATTATTTTGAAATTTTTAATGGAAGCTTAACACATTTTATCCTGGTCCATTTTAGTTACTACTCACTTAAATGGTATTCTCCAAACAAGTGCAACAATGACAATACCAAAAACCAGTGTTGATCTGCATGAATGCAATGGTCTTAATTATCTCTAGTATACTTGGTCAGGATCTTCCATGTGAATGGCAACTTTATTCAAATCCAAATGATTGGAGTCATAAATCAGAAAGAATGTTGGTTACCAAGGTTAAATATAGAGAACAAATAAAACATACAAGAGCTCTTATCAACAAAATAGACTGCAGAAACTCAGTTTATGGCTAGTCAAAAAGTCAACCATTTCCATTACAAGTATTTCACTGCATATACAAACATCAGTCTGGCAGTCTTTGAAGCAGACCACACTTCTTCCCCCATTTCCCCTTTTTCTAGGCCTGGTACCTGCAGGCTCCATGCACTCCAGTGGCAAGGAGATACGGTGAAATTATTATACAGTTTTACATTCCATAACCTTGGTAGCCAGGCATAGGTTGTCCATAAGGCTGGTATCCTGGACCCATCATACCTGGTCCTGCTGTCAGCATTAGTTGAGGTTCTGGCGCTGTAAAACAAGAAATGTTTCTATTAAGTGCATTTTTATTTTAAATCAAACATAAGTATATATCTATCTATATCTATATCCCTAATTAAGTAATCACAAATAAAACTATATCCACATCTACAAATTTATCAGATGACAATATGGATATCAATGCACTGGATTTAAACTGTATGCCTTTAAAATCCTTTCCTTCATGCTTACATGGTGATCATGAATACATTAAGAAAATTATGGATATAACTACTGTGTTAGTAAAACTTTAGTTTAATATAAACTAAAATATACACTCAATGTTTCGACCTTCACATTAAGGTCATTTTCTGGAGTATGTGTATATATACAAAGAAACAAGCTGCACTACAATCTACATGGCATGCTAAAGTTACTGATCAACTATTAAAACTATTTGCCAGACCTCTGGTGCTTAAAAAACCTCACTACATCAAAGCTAGATCCTGTTGTTATTATCTATTAGGTTACAAAGTTAAATTAAGCTGGAGAGTAACATGTTCATACAGAAAAGAATAGATAAATAAACAGAAAATAAAATTACTTGTATAAGTATATATATAAATTGCAACTGGTATGGATAGTTGCCAATAAAAAATGAAAATTGGTTACAGTACTAAAGTCAGAGTTCACTGAAAATTAAATGGGCTGAATGTGTGCCATCCAAATTCTTGGGATTTTTAAGCCCCTATTATTATTATTAAGATTAGGGTGGTTAATCAAAATTTCACAGGCTTCTTTAAATTTCCGTTCATACCAAGTTTTTGATGATGCAAAGAACAAGTACTTTTCCAATCAATTCGATGTAGGGTGTTAAGAGCGTGAAGTTTTACTCTAACATGGTAGTTGCATCCATAATTTTCGTAATGTATGCCTTTAAAAATTTGTTTTAAGTCTGAACTATGCCAATTGCATAATATTTATGAAACACTAAATTTTATGTGAATAACTTATTCCTAGATTTAAGTTTTAATTTAAAGACACTGCTGACAATTCCTGTCTGTGTGAAGCAATTATTTTCACTATTAAAAATAAAAAAATTACATGCAATCAAGTACTTCTAAAAGATTTAGCACTGCCATGATTGCTATTGAGAGTAATATGTGACCAGTAAGATATTAATGAATTATTTTCTAATTTTATAAACATGAAAAGCTGAATGTGTAAGCTTTTGTAACACTACTTTAATAATAAAAGTTTTTGTGGTTCCCACCTAAGAAAGGCTATTCGTAAACCTATAGCATGTTTGTACCACGTGGGGGGCTAAGGATTCCCCCCACATTATCAATTTGATATATTTTATTTATTTATTTTATTTATTTTTTATTTTTTACATAGTCCAGAAACTGTTCTTAGAGACTAAACATGGAACTTTTTTAAGCCACTTCAAGCCTCTAATAAGTAAGGCAGTGGTCTCACATTCATTCCCCACTAAAGACAATCAAAAACATCCATGCCCATGGTGGGATTCAAACCTGCCATCTGTTGGTTGGAGAGCCACTCAGCCAACCAGACTGGCAAAATTTCATTTATATTTTTGTCAATTGCCTGTTTATAGTGATATATATACATATATATATATATATATATATTAAAAAATTTTTAACTTGGGGATATTATATATTAGGATAACCAAGTTATTTTATAAACTTGGTTATTTTAACTCCTAATCCCAAGTATGCAAACAATTAAGTTTGCGCCTGAAACAAAGTTCAAGTCTAAAGATGGTACAACACCAGGGCAACTCATTGTAAAGGTGGGTAAAGCTCTGATCACTATTCTTAGTATTTTCCCATAATGTAAAGCACATCTCAGTAGAAGATGTATACTGCAATGCATTATGGGTCTAGCTACTCACTGAGACCTCAAAAAAGTTGAAACCAGTCTGGGTAGTGACCCCACCCATAATGCATTGCAGTATACATCTTCTAATGAGATGTGCTTTACATTATGGGAAAATACTAAGAATAGTGATCAGAGCTTTACCCACCTTTACAATGAGTTGCCCTGGTGTTGTACTATCTTTAGACTTGAACTATGTTTCAGGTGCAAACTTAATTGTTTGCATACTTGGGATTAGGAGTTAAAATAACCAAGTTTATAAAATAACTTGGTTATCCTAATACACACACACACAAGGAGGCAGAAGCGGGCCTGCAAGGCCTGCATTACAGGCAGGCACCACTACACGGTGGGTGCCGTTTCGAAGTGTTAGTATGAAGTTTCATTCTTTCTTTAAACTTTTTAAATGAATTAAGTAATAATTACGTAAGTCAATATAATTGCTGCAAATTTACAGTCAGGAAAAGTTACAAATTTACAAAAAAATTCTTGTAAATTCTTTCCACATGATTATGACAAAAATAAAAATAAATAAATTGCCATTTGTTTGGGGGTGCCCATTTCAGCTTTGCAGGAGGACGACGTCCAGCCTAGTGTTGGCCCTGTATATCCTGTGTGTGTGTGCGCGCGCACACACATTTGCCCACTCACTGCAATTTAATTATATCTTCAATTTGAATGAAAAATAGCAAAATTATGTGAAGGTGTTTTAAAAAGAGAATACACAGCTTATCATTAACACTATCAGAGGAGGATGAGAAGGATTTATAGATTGCAGGAGGGGAGGATGCACTAGAAATCTTAGTACTGTAACTGGGCCAGATAATACAAGCAATTAACAAAAATATCAGTGGGTGGTAAACAGCATAATGTGGAATGTGAAAGATTGTGCAGCATATAGATAGTAAATTAAGCATTGTAATAGTGGGATGTGGTGCAGAGTGCCATTCCATGATGAGGATCTCCATAGAGGTGTAATATAAAGAAAATGAAATTAGTTCAATAATAAAATTTGAGACGCATACAGGAGGAAATTACTTGAGAGCAAAAAGTATTCAACCCACTTATACTGGAAGTATGGATGAGATAAGGTGACACTTGGAAAGTTTAGCAGGAGAAAAAATTTTATTATTTTTATGGCTATTTTGTCTGCTTTTATAACACTACTTTAATAATAATAACAAAAATTTTTAATTGGTTCTCATCTAAGAAAGGCTATTTGTAAACCTATACCATGTTTGTACCATGAGTGGGCTAAGGATTCCCCCCATATGATTAATTAGATATTTCATTTTTTTACATAGTCCAGAAACTGTTCTAGAGACCAAACATGGAACTTTTTCAAGCCTCTAATTTTTGAGAAAAAATTTTAATAAAGAAGATGAATTTCACCCAGGGTGAGACCCATAACCTGCTTAATGTAAGCCTGAAGTTTCAAAAAGTTAGGGTCTTTAGAGTAGAGTTGTGTGAGGGATTTGAGGTTATGTAGAATATACAGAACTGTTCAAACCCCTTGGCCCATCTACACCAAGCATACAAGGGTTGAATATAATATTATCGAAGTTTCTCTCAGTTAACTACCAGTGGTAATTTGTGTGTGTGTGCACGCACACATATAAACATGTATTTTTATTACTTTTACCTGCAAAAGAGTGTATACTTATAGTACTATGGATGGGCTAAGATTTTATTTTTTGTTTTTTTAGATAACCCAGAAATCCTGCCTAAGCAACAACACAGTGAATTTAAGCCATTTCAGACCTCTCAATAAGAAGGGCAACAGTCTAAATGGGCAAGAAAATATCTCCCGCATAACGACATTCACAAAACATCCATGCCCGTGGCAGGATTTGAACCTGCTGGTTTGGTTTCCTTATAAATACAAAACAATGTAATAAGGAATTCCACTCTCAGCAAATCTATAACTTCCTGACCTGCCAATCTCTTCTCATACTGCACTTTTTCTTTTTTTTTTTACCATGCTCGTCACCTTTCTAGCCTGCACTTTGTACTCTTCATGGATCTGATGACCACCAACTGTCTTGTACCTCTCTATATCATTTTCTTTTCCAATACAGCTTGCTTGATTTCACTTTTCATCCATTTCACTTCTACTGTATTTACTTGCTTAACACTTGGTATTGGCAGACTAATGTTTCCATTCTCCAGAAATTAAGGCCTTCATTCCACATGCTGTTTATAATACCTGTCCAATATTCAAGCCATGGTTTTCCAAAAAAAAAGTATGCATTGCAGTTTAAGAAAACACTATCTCATAAGTGGCTTGAGACAAAAAACTACAGCTTCAATAACAGTCTACACTGAAGCAAAATTTACAAAAGCATTCACAGAACTGTATCTAACTGAAAAAGCCAAATATAAAAAAAAAACTCACTACCTGTGGAAATAACAAGCATGCCTTCCGATCCCATGCAAAAACTGCTGCCCATTTGTGCTTCCAGCTTTGTGATATCGTTTACATTATCTAAAGATAAAAATGACCTGCCAACATAACTTTTCCCATCAAACTATTGTACTGATGATCAAGGCAAATAAATCATCTTTTACCTAGAACATTGGATCACATGCCTCCTACAACCTTCCACCAGAAAAATATCAGAACATTGAGCAAACTGGCTATCAAAAAGTTTTTTTCTGATTTTTACAGTATTTCTCTAATTGTGCTCAAGAGATGTGCTCCAGAATTAACACCTGTTCTTTATCACTATATTACACTCAGCTGGTATCCACCATACAGCAAAGAAAAAACAAGCCTACATACAGCCAATGCCAAAATGGTGATAAGTGTCTGCTACCACCCATCAACCTGCTGCTCTCACCACAAAGTCGTCCAAAGTAACGAAGTAGGTCATCAATAACTCTGACACCTAGAGAACCAACACCAAATTAGTGACCATCAATATAGATTCTGCCAAATGAAATCCACAGAACATCTCACCTACATCAGGATTGCTCACATCTAATGGTGGAAGGTATTGTATTTTTTCAGACTTTTTTTTTTTTTTTTAATTTTATTAATACACATGTTCCTCAGAGCTACATTTATTTTATTTGCCCATTAAGTCTCATTCAGTTTTCTGAATGACAGTATTCTCCAGTCATCATACTCATAACAAACCTTGCAATGCTCAAACATATCAAGCTTCCAGAAGAAGAAGAGAAGGTGCCATCCAATTGACATGGCAATTAGTGTTTTTGGGCTATATCATAAGTGCTCCAAAAAATACTGATTGCATGCCACCCTTCAATGTGGCAAAAAACTAGTCACCTTTGATGCTTCCAAAACAGTTTCGTCTTTTTCTTACAAAAACAGACCTTAGTTCTCACTCAGCATTGATAATGCTCAACACTAGATCTGTTTCTCAGACTGACACGCATTCGTGACATAATCAGAATTCTACAGAATTTAATAAATTCCAAAAAAGATTGGCACCCATTCTCACCCACTTATTTACTGTATCAATTCCAAACCCATCCAACTTTAGAATACTGCATGCACATTTGGAAGTGACTCAAAGATGGCCTATTTTTGATGGCTATTTTCATGAGCACTGGTCTGCTGAACTAGCATCCACATGCCCCTCCCCATCTGCCAACCTATAGTGACATAATCAATGGCTACTACTCCCATTCATCTCCAATTCTATTAATCTCAGTTCTGTGAAACAGCCTTCACCATAAAGTATTCTCCAGAACAATATTGCTTCAGTCTTTTAAAAAGAAAATCAACAATTACTTTGCACTTGATTCCAATCTGCACACCTGCATTTATTTGCAATAAGCCTTGATGCTTCTCATGTGCGAGTGATTTTTAGAAATTCTTATGCCTTCATATTACAAGTATGAAAAAAGGTGGTATATAAAAGATATCCACATAGAAATTATTACTCATAACTGAAAGTTGCTCAATTACTGAATATTATTGAAAGTAAGAAAGAAAATGAAGATCCTTCATTCTGGGAAACAAAACAAGACTGAGTTTTAGGAGAATTTAAATTCACTAGATTCTCACCCTAGTGAGAAGTGGTAAGACCAGCATCCAAGATGCTAACAGAGAAGACCTTGAAGCTTGAATAATCTGGGCACTACATAGTCTGCTAAAGGCTGAAGAGGAATGGACTGTGCATTCATCAGCAAAATTTGGATAAGATTTGAAGTTATAGGTCTCATATAGGGTAGAAGAGCATGGGCAAAAAATAAAACACATAGCTAAAGGGAAACCTTAGCATGGCTAAAGACTATTCATACTAAGGTTCCCTAGGAAATTGTCCACCATGATATACAATTAATACCCCAATGGCAAAGAGCATGGGGAAAGGGAAACTAGGATGGTAGTTTTGAAAAGACTCATGTCAAACTTGATCAAATGCCTTGGAAATGTAAAGAAAAGCCACAAATTTCTTCTATGGCTTGAGTCCAGCAGAGATCGGCTAAGATTCATGAAAGAAGAACAGATGAATCCAATGGGAGAATCTCCAGATAATGAAGCAATTGGCCACCTCCATTATTTACAAGAGATTATTGATGTGAGGGTAACTAGACAATAGTTTCATTCCAACTTATCTTCCCTTCCTTTTTAGGGTCAGAATGGATATCCATGTTGTTGGTGATAATCCATCCTGTACCCTCTGTATAAGTGTAACAGCTTATACAGAGGATACAGGATGGGTGTTAATTCTGGACCACAAGCTTGACATAACAAAGGGATATTGTTGGGACCAGTACATCCATTAGTATGTAGATGGATTTTTCTGATATCTTTCTGATTAAAGATTAGAGGGATATGTAGCATGTTGTTAGTATAATAGGAAACAATTCAACATGGTTCTCTAAACATGATGGAAAAGAAAACTGATACCAAGACCAATTCCCTATAATTTTTGAAGGCCCATGAGCACAAGGATAATTACTTCATTATTTGGATACCTGGATTGCAGAAAGCTGGGCTTCAGAGATAAGATGGGGAGTTCATAATGGTTTTCAGAATTCAGAGAACAATAATACAGTAGATGGATGTTACTAAATTGGGGCAAGGAAAGCGAGTAAAGATATCAAATCCAAAGAGTAAATCAGGCAAGCAGTGTCAGATCTCACAAAAGTGGAGGTGCTCCATGACAGAAAAGGAAACAAAAAGTGTATACAGCGGTACCTTGGTTTGCAAGCATAGTTCGTTCTGGAAACGTGCTCTTAATCCAAAGCACTCATATATCAAAGTGAATTTCCCCATAAGAAATAATAGAAACTCAGATGATTCGTTCCAAAACTCAAAGATATTCATATAAAAATGATTAATACAAAATACATAAAGTAATTGCATTTATTAATTACATTACAATTACATATTACAGTAAATACAATTAACTGTATTGGGTAGGACAATTTTCATTGTCACTAATGGAATCACTGCTATCTGTTGACTCTTCTTCTGCGACTATAACAAGGAACCTATCCAATGACACTTGCTTTTGCCTCTTTTTGAGAATATCATGGAAATATGACATTGCATTGTTGTTAAACAGATTCATCGCTCGCATTGCCATAGCCTTACTCGGGTGGTGCTTTTCTACAAAATTTTGCACTGTTTCCCACATTTTACACACCTCCCTAATCTCATTTGAAGAGAAGGATGTCTCTGTCTTTTTCTCCTCCTCCTCAGACCAGATCTCCTCCATAACCTCTTGCTGTTGCTCACGATGCAGATTCATCAGTTCGTTGGTGGTAAACTCCTGGCCGTGTTCATCCACCAGCTCTTGAATGTCGTTCTCATTCACCTCCAGTCCCATGGTCTTCCTCAAGGGGATAATTTCATCGACAACTGGCACCTCCTGTTCATGAGCAACCCCTCAACGCAATCAGACCACAGTTTTCTCCAAGCAGAATTAAGGGTTATCTTGGTGACCCCCATCCCAGGCTTTATCGATGACTTTGACGCAGTTTACAACGTGGAAATGATTTTTCCAAAACTCTCAGAGGATAAGGTTAGTTTCCTTGGTCACCTCGAAGCATCGCTGAAATAGTGCCTTGGCGTAAAGCTTTTTTAAAGTTTGAAATGACCTGCTGATCCATGGGTTGGAGTAATGGAGTAGTGTTGGGAGGAAGGAACTTGACTTTAATGAACTCTAATTCTTCCAGCAAGTCGTCCTCAAGGCCTGGAGGATGAGCAGGAGCATTATCCATAACCAGCAAGACTTTGAGTGGCAATTTTTTTTCTAAAAGGTATTTCTTCACTGCAGGACTGAAGACCTCATTAATCCCCTCGACGAACAAGGTACGAGTGACCCAAGTCTTGTTGTTGGACCTCCACATAACATTTAACTGGCTCTTCTGCACGTTGCATTTCTTGAAGGCTTGTGGATTCTCAGAATGATACACGAGCAGGGGCTTGACTTTGAAATCACCGCTTGCATTAGCACACAGCAAGAGGGTGAGATGGTCTTTCATGGGCTTGTGACCAAGCATTGCATTCTCTCCTGCTGTAATGTAGGTCCTCTTTGGCATCTTTTTCCAAAAAAGCCCCATCTCATCGCAATTAAAAACTTGCTGTGGCAGGTAACACTTGGAAACCATGAGCTTCTGAAACTCTGCAACGAACGACACAGCTGCCTTTGCGTCCAAACTCGCAGCCTCTCCGTGCCTCACAACACTATGGATGCCACTTCTCTTAAAGTTATCAAACCATCCCCTGCTTGCCTTGAAGACTTCTTTGTTTTCTGCAGACATATCTGGAAGTTTACGTATGAGGTTGGCGTACAAGGCCTTTGCCTTCTCACAGATCAAGTTCTCGGTCACAGTATCACCTGTTAGTTGCTTCTCGTTTATCCACACCAAAAGCAACTTTTCTACATCTTCCAGAATACATGGCCGTTGCTTTTGTTACTCTTGTGACTCCTTTTGCTACATCTAGTCCCCTTAGTTCTTCTTTAATACTGTGCAAATCGTTGATGTAGACTTCTCATAAAATCTTGCGATGGCGGCCACTTGCATACCTTGTTCGTGCTTCCCGATGATTTCCTTCTTATTTTCCACCGTAATCATCTCCTTACCACCTTCCTTTTCAACCCTTTTCTTCATTGGGGGCCATTGTCGTAGTACAAAGAACAGTCACTACGTTTGGACACAAAATAAAAAAATGCTTTACGCACACATGTGATCACAACGCTAGCACGAATGTTGACTATATGAATGAGGTATGCCAACTGAGACCGCACATGCGAGATGATTACCCACAATCCCGAGTGGCTTGTGATCACATGATGCTCAGCAGACAAAGCGTATAGGTAATACAGTACTCATATTGCAAGACGTCGCTTGTTTATCAAATTAAAATTTATTAACAATTTTTGCTCGTCTTGCAAAACACTCACAGACCATGTTACTCGCAATCCAAAGTCGACTGTAATTTAGACAGTGAAGGTAGAATGTAGCTATAATTTGGGTTCCCATCAAGATTAGGTCTGGTCTAAATGAAAGTGATGGTATACATCATTTATGCCCACTGATGTTAAAATTGGATCTAAAAGCGATTTTTTTTCCCTTCTTTTTGCAGGGATTTTGACATGTTTTGTATAATGAATCATTCATGCTGAAATTAGTTTCTGAGAGAGATTACTTTTATTGCAGTGACACCATCACTCTTTGTTGTATGTTTCATTTTTGATGGAAACATAAGCTAGAGTAGAGGTATGCAGTGAGAGGCAATACTCTTGGACATGGCACCCATATAAAGAAGAACTGGCCTCCTGGCTGCAATACAGAATCTACAGTGTTTTTCATATTACACTATTCAAGATCACCCTCCCTAGACACAATGTGGCATTAGTGGAATTATGTGATGGCTTACTAGGAAGCCTCCTAACTTGTTACTAACAGGTCTGGGCATGTATACTATCTGCCAGCTGGTCTATGGCACTATCTTGCTGCTGTACCCTAAAAATGGAGGTTTTTTTTGTCTCTAAGTATGGTTGGCCTCAGCTAAGAGTATCAACTCACAATGCACAAAGAAACAAATCTGAATCTCTGTTCTAGAAAACAGATGGTATTAGCCACCTCAGGACTCTAATGAGTGCTTGCTTGGATAAGTGGACTAAAATTCATTCAAAAATAATCAAAGCAGGCATAATAACCAAAATCAGGAGGAAAAAACATTGCACCTGGAGAAAACTATTAGAAACTGCTTTGAGTGTGATTTATTCAAGTATGAAATACTCAGACTTATAGTGAAAGCAGTGAAAAACAGCAGAACAAGTACTGTAATTAAATATTCAGGATTTCAGGCATACTAAGGACACAACCTTTATCAATGATTTTCAACTGAAGGTGAGTTAACAGTCTTATTTGGAGGAGTCAGTGATTTTTCCTTCCAAAATTTCAGGTTTTTCATCCTGCAAAGAGGACAGAGCGGTCAGAGCACCAAGTTTACAGGACAACACACAGTGCAGACAGGATTAATTGCCCATCACAAGCAATGAGAAGGTTTCTAAGAACTCAAGTAAACTGTCAGTGACAGGCCACTGGGATTAAAAAAAAAAAAAAAAAAAAAAAAGGGAAGATGACATGAAGAGTAAAGGCAGCAAAATGAAAGCAACAAAAACGAGGTAAGAAATCTTAAACCAGAGCAAATCACAGTTGATTCAAAGTTTATTAACATTTTGACTAATTGAAATGCAAACAACATTTAAATTAAAAAAAATTGATACAATGGAAATTCCATGGTATTAATTTTTATTTAAGGTTCAGTAATTGGAAGGAATATCAAATCTGAGTGCAGCATTCAGTACTAAAGAAATCATGCAGAATGCTGAATGAGATACCCATTGAGGATCACTAAGGGGTAACAAATCAGGTATGATGCATATGGCCACTTGCATTCATAATGCATATATCATTAATGTTCCTATCAAAGACCTGGATGTTGAGTTGATATGGAATTCCCCTCCCTTCCTCAAGGCCACAATATTATTCTACAGGTATCTCCATGGAGTCAGAAGATTCATCATGGGAGATTCATTATTCACACAGTACTTGTCATCCCTATCCTTAAACCAACTCACTACCCATCAAGCAAACAAATTAGTCAACACTTTTGCTAACCACACTCGTTCACAATTTCTATCGCCAACCACTACTCTCCCACGCATGCTGAAAAAAACATGTCTTCAATGTCAATCCCATAAAATCCCTTTAATAAGTTGTATGCTTCTATCATGTCTCATACTTTTTTGCCTATTAGCTACTTTCTGGAACCCATAGATCAATCTATTCTTATAGGTAGCATTCCATAGACTTGGTGATTTGCACGTGTTCTACAGTTAAGTCTTCAATGTCTTCAATGTCAATCCCATAAAATCCCTTTAATAAGTTGTATGCTTCTATCATGTCTCATACTTTTTTGCCTATTAGCTACTTTCTGGAACCCATAGATCAATCTATTCTTATAGGTAGCATTCCATAGACTTGGTGATTTGCACGTGTTCTACAGTTAAGTCTTATTTTAGTGGATATTAGTAATTATTTTTGGTTATATCTTATTTTAAATGGTGTGTGTGCGTAGAATTTAATATGGGATATTGCTTTAGAAAGTGTTTTAATATGAAAAGAAATTGGCCATGCAAACTAAAGGCAATTCAGAAGAATTTTATCGTTATGCCACAAGCAAAAGAAAGAATGAATGTGGAAGGATAACTTTATTGAATGCAGATGATACTCGAATGTCAGAAGCTAATGAAATTGTTCAGTTAACGAGTGCTCACTTTGCTAAGATATATCAACCAGGTGTATGTAATATGGTGCACAGTGCTACTGAGACATTGGATGAAGAGTTAGAGGTTCATGAAAATGGGGTTGAAGAGCTCTTGGATAAACTGGATAAGAATTTGTCAATAGGGACAGATGGAATATCAGCCCATTTGCTAAAGGAATGTTCAGCCAAATTGGTACACCTTTCACATGTTTGTATAATTTGAGTCTCATGATACCACAGGAATGGAAAGAATGTATGATAGTTCCATTGCACAAAGGTGGTGCAAAAACTGATGTGTCTAACTACTGACCCATCAGTATCTCTGGTGTGATAGTGAAGGTTTTAGAGAAGTTGATAAGAATCGCATACAGAAATGGGTAGACAAACATGCTATACTCTGCAAAGAACAGCATGAGTTTACCAAAGGAAGGTCATGATTTAGCAATTTGCTCATATTTTATAACAATGTTACAGCCAAGTTGGATAAAGGGAATGGATATACCATGATAATGTTGGATTTTTTAAGGCATTCCACACAAAAGGCTGTTGCATAAACTAGAGAATATGGGATTGGAATTTAAACTCTTGACTTGGATCAGGGGATGATTGACAGAACAGATATCAAAAAGTGTTATACAGTGGGTGTGAATCTGCCAGATTTAAGATGACCAGTGGTGTACCTCAAGGTTCAGTCCTTGGACCTGTATTAATGTAGATATATATCTATATATATATATATATATATATATATATATATATATATATATATATAGATCTGTACATTAACATATCTACCTATATCAATAGGTCTATACATTAATGACATCAAGTAGGATCTAACATCAGATGTGCAATTGTTTGCCAATGATGCAAAGATATAGGCAGGATAATCAGGGATGCTGCTGATATTCAGCAATTACAAAATGATTTGAATAGACTGGAATTTTGAGAAAACAAGAATGGCTGTCAGTTTAATGTTAGTAAGTGTAAAGTTATGCACTTTAGATTAGAGTTCCAGCAGCATATTATATTAGCACGGTTATGCTGCAAGAAACTGAAGAGGCAAGGAACCTTGGCGTATTGGTGGATAGGAATTTAAAGTTCAAAGGTCACATAGCAAAAGCTACAAATACAACTCAGAGGATAACTGCGACGTTGAAGCGAACCTTGACATTTAAGAATAGGGAAGTCATTTTGGCTCTTTATAAGGCTTTGATAAGACCACACCTGGATTATTGTGTGCAGATTTGGTCTCCCAGGTTGCAAGGGGATAAAGCTGTGGAAAAGGTGCAAAGAAGAGTTATAAAGATTATATCTGGATTACAGGATTTAGATTATGAGGACAGCTTGTATGTGGGTTGCAGACACTGGTTTCAGGAGAAAGAGGAGTGATATGATAGAAGTCTATAAACTTTTGAATGGGTGTTATAGGATATCAACTGATGAAATTTTTCGTTATATGGAAGGTGGCAAGAGAACATGGGTGCATCCATGGAAGTTAAGTTTGTTCACAGTCAAGAAAGGGGGTAAGAGCTAGGTTTTTATCCAGAGAGGTGAGTGAGTGGAATAATTTCCCTTAGGGGTTGTGAGTGCACCTAGTGTGAATTCATTTAAGGGAAGGTATGATAGCTGGTTCGGGCGATTTATAGCTTCCCTCAATGAGTCCAACTTCCTGAAGGTCTCAGATAATAATAATACTACATGACACCAATACATACAAATAATAAGGCAATAAAGTTTAGCACAAGGAATCTTGTACAATGTAGTGTAGATTCTATGTATGCAATGTCAACAGCAAACAGGTTGTGGTACAAAAAGTGTGAGAGTTTTTATTTGTTGTGAATGTTTTGTGTGTGCTAGTGCAAGAAATGCAAGCCTTGTAGAAAGCAGGAAAATAAATCTATGAATATGAACAAATTAAAGAAAGATAGCAAAAGTGGTCTGGAGAATTTGAAAGTAGTGAATGATAGTGCTCAGAATAAGAGTGAAAGAAATGGCTGATGAAGTGATGGTATGGAGTGAAATAGCACATTCAGACTGTGTCCTTCATAGCACAAAACAGGAACTATAGCAACTGGAGAGATGATTGTCATGTAGCGTGTACACACACACACAACTAATTCTCTTTTTACACAGCTTTTATTTTATTTTTTTTAACACGTTTTCCAAATAACATGGTTTAGAAAACAAAAGCACTTTATTTTTACGCGGTATATTTTGATTTAACACAGTTCATATGGCGCTTATTTTTAAAATTTCTGTTTGAATTCAGTTCTGTTAAAAAGGATGCACTTAAACTTGAATTTTAGGGAACCCACTCAATGTTTTAAATATCATGGATTACTCTATGCTACAGAATGTAGACAATTGTGGCAACAACAAAGGGAAAAAAAAAAAAAATCAATTTTTGTAATTAAAATTCTCCAAAGTTAAGTTGACAGATGATCCACCATATTCACTCACCATTGGTTCCTGGAAGCAAAAGGTTGCAATGCTGATTCCACGAAGTTAAGTTGGTCCGTTACACAGTCACCCATATAAAGCTGCTTGGAAGGATTAAGCTGGTGCTAAACAATCATTTCTTGTTTACAATTCAAAATGGTTACAAGTCTTGTGTTTTATTCATGAAAGTTTTGTATGGGTAATATCAAATCAGTAAAATTAATTATTTTCAGATATTTTCATAACATTACTCCATTAATCATGATGTCAGATAATTCAGTTAGAAGAAGAAAAGCTAAATTCTTTAGAAACTAAGATCCAAATTTTAGAGTGTTTAGCAGCTGAAGAAGGTTCAATATCCTTAGGGATATTGGACCTTCTCCAGCTGTTCTTCATGTAACAAAATTAGGTGCCAAGTCATAGTTTAAGAGCATTATAAAGAAAAAATTTGGAGAAAAGAACAAAGCTAATAATAATGGCAAACACCTGTTGAATTTCTGCTTGGGACATGGACTGGTCATTACTAACAAAGTTCCAAAATAAAAATGTGCAGAAATTCACATGGAGAGAAGAGGCAAGGAATAAGAAAAGTCTCATTAACTATATTTTTGTTGATAATGGATGTTTTCTTCCAGGTGCAGGACACCAGAGTGTACAAAGGATATGAAATTGGAAGTGATCACTATTTAATCTCGAGCAGGATAAAACTGGATAAAACTAGACAAAATCCAACAAAGAAGACCTCGATGGTTTGGCCATGTAAACAGAAAGATCACCATCAAAAGCCCTAAATACAATAATGGAAGATAAAAGATCCAAAGGGCAGTGCAGAATTAGATGGAAAGGCAAAATAAAAGAGGACTTAAAAAACTAATCACAAACAACACCAAACTGGACAGAATTGTTTGCACTCTACAGGAACAGACAGAAGTGGAAAGAGTTCATTCGGCCTCATCATCATTGACATAGATGGAAGACAGAAGAGGGATAAAACTGAATTTCATATTAAAAAAAAGAACATACAAAAGTTTTAAAGCAAATAAAAGTTCAGCAGCCTCAGATATGAACTATAGACTAAAATATACAAACATTATTTAAGAAAAAATGAAAGAGTTTGAGAACAGGAGCCAAACATTGGAGATTCAGTAGCAAGCACTGAAGAAAACACTGATTGATTCAGCCAGAGAGGCATGTGGTGAGATTGTCTGCAAGGATGGAAAAATCAGAACTCCTTGGTGGACATTTGGAAGATAAAGAGGCACTGAAGGAAAAGAACAAAGCCTATAAAAGTTCATGGCAAATAAGACAGCTTGTGCTCTCAGAGAATAGAGAGACAAATGTAAGAAAGCAAACACTGTGTAAAACTAGCTAAACAAAAGTCATGGGAAGACTTTGGTAAGAACAGAGAAAATAAATATCAAGAAGGTGGCAAGATATTCTGGAGGTAGTTGAAGAAGCTCAGAAATGAAGGAAAGAATGCTGTAAAAGGAATTAGAGATGACGAAGGTGACATCAAAACTGGAGAAAAATATATCTTGAAGTATGAATAATTACTTCAAAAAATTGCTAAATGAAAAATCAGTGACAGCATAACGGTAAAACCAACGACCAAGCATGCAATCAGGAATATATATCCATACTTAAAGTAGAAAAAGCCTGAAATGTGGAAAGGCAGTGGAGTAGATGATATTCGACCAGAAATGCTAAGTATGGAGGTATAAAAGTCTTAGAGTGGATGCACACCACAGTTCAGAAGGCCTGGACAGGGATGAATTGCAGATGACTGGAGCAGAGTCTCATAGTACCCATATATAAAAAGGGAAATTACATAGGTATTTACCTACTGAGTGTTCCTAGTAAAATATATGCAAGTATACTTGGGAAACAGTTGAGAAGGATTGTGGAAGAAAAGCTTGGTGAAGAAAAAGCTGGATTAAGGCCAAATAGAGGCTGTCAGGATCAGATCTTCACTTTACGACAAATAGTCGAGAAAGCATGGGAATATTACAAAGATCTATATTTAAGTTTTGTCGATCTGGAAAAGGCATATGAGAAGGTGCCAAGGAAAAAGCCATTCAAAATGCTATAGTTATATGGTGTCAGTGGGGCATTATATCAAGCAATACTTCATCTTCATTTGAATTGTAAGTCAGCAGTTAGAATTGAAGGAAGTACAGGAAGATGGTTTAATGTTAAATCTGGTGTGAGACAAGATGTACATTATCCCCTCTGTTATTCATTATCTATATGGATCACATTATGAAGAAAATGGTATTAAATCTGATATCAAAATTGGAGATGTTAATGTCAGATCTTTGCTTTATGTAGATGATGTTATTCTTCTAAATAAATCTGCTACAAGTCTGCAGGATTCCCTGACTAAATTGAATAACTATTGCAACAGGTATGAAGGTCACCAATAACATGAGAAAGACAATGAAAATAGGCAGAAGCATTGAAAATATCAACTGCATTGTGAATGGAGAGCCTATAGAACATGTAAAAACATGTGGATACACTTTGGGCATGATTTTTAATGAAGGTAAATTAAATATGGAAATAGACAAAAGAATCAACAAAGCTGGTATGGTAGGAAGGCAACTGAATAAATTTATATGGAATAAGAGAGAAATTAGTCAAAACACTAAATTAGCTCTATACAAGACAGTGTTCAAATCAGTTTTAACTCATGGATCTGATTGCTGGGTCAGAAGTAAAACACTTGACCAAAGACTAGAGACCACAGATATGAGAGTCCTGAGAAAGATTAGAGGGGTGAACAGATGGCATCTATGGCAATATCATATTAAAAATGAGGATATTAGGAAAGAACTTAACATTGTTGGCATCCAGGAATGCATTAGCAGAGCTAATCTCAGGTGGTATGGTCACTTAAACAGAATGGGCAAGGAAAAATTAGCTAAACAAGTGTTATCTGCCAGGTTGGTAGGAAAAAGGCCCAGAGGAAGCCAAGATATTATTTTAATTATTATTGAAGACTCATAGTGAGAGGACCTTCCTAGGAAACAAAGTCTATCATACCACTCCTTGACCATTCTTGCTCTCACAACTGTATCAGGCAATGCATTCCACGGTTCAACCATCCTCCACACAAAGAAAGCACTCCCCCACCCTCCTGCTCACAGCTTCCTTTCGTAACTTCCAGGAATGGCCTCTTGTCATCACTCCTTTTCGCTATTCCACCTCCCCTGTGTCAACCCTGTAACTGCCTCTCAACAGTTTAAAACTCCTGATCATGTTACCTCTCCTTCTATCCAAACTCTGCAGTCCACATTCCCTCAGCCGATCCCCATGACTAACATTGTACAGTCCTGAAAGAGTCTTTTTTTTTTTTTTTATCTGCCTCTGTACCCTTTCCATAGTTAATTTATCCCCCTTCAAATCATGGAGACCACATCTGAGAACAATAGTCTAAGTGTGGTCTAATCAGTGTTATACAATGGAATGATAACTTATCTCTGCAGGTCAGCGTCCTTCTCAGTATTGCAGCAATCCTCTGGGTTACCTTCACCACCTCTGAAATATGCCCCCTGAATTTCAGTTTTCCATCAATCATCACCCCCAGATTTCTTGTCTCCCATGCTTCCTCCAGCTCCTCCAGTTGAGTATGCAGCCTCCCATCAATGCATCCCAAACTTCAAGACTTTACATTTTGCTGCATTAAACCAACATTCCCATTCATTTGCCATCTGTCCAGTTTTTTCGAATCCTCTTGAAGGGCTGCTACATCTGCACTATTAATAATAACCCTGCCCAGTTTCGCATCATCTACAAACAACCAAATATTCACTTATAATCCATTGACAATATCATTGATATAAAGGTAAAACAATACAGGTTCCAGTACCGAGCCCTGTTTAACCCCACTTTTAACCTTCTGCCTCCTTGATACTGCCCCACCATACACAACACTCTACCTATCAGACAGTCATTCCTGAATCCAGTTGACTAACCCGACATTTAAACCCATGAGCTGCAACTTAAATATCAGCATATCATGTGGCAACCTGTCAAATAACTCTGCAAAATCCAAAAAAAGGCAGTATATGATTTTCCCTCATCAACTGCTCTTGTCACTTTATTATAAAAGGCAATCTTATTACTAAAGCAAGAGCGCCGCTTAACAAATCCATGTCGATTCTCACATAACATTACCCTCATCTTCCCAAATCTGTATATGGTCCCTCACTAATTTCTCCAAGACCTTAACTACTGATGACACACAAACCGGCCTATATTAGACATTTTCAGTCTGCTACTGCCCTTATGCAATGGCACTATCTTACCCTCCTTCCATTCCCTGGGTACCTTTCCCATAGTCAGTCTTTCATTGAATAACCAAGTCAACGGAGCTGTCAGTTCTTTAGCACATTCTCTTAAAACCTGTGGTGAAATACCATCCAGTCCCACAGCTTTATTGACATCCAGAGTACTCAGTATTTGGAACACACTCTCTCTTGCACCTCTAAACCTCGAACCTGCCCTATCCTTCAAACTTACTTCTCCAGGATGAAATACTCCAATAAAGTGTTTATTGAACAACTCCACTATGTCCTCTGCTTCACTCTATTCTCATTTTTATCCCACCGTGTCATTCTTCCACAATCGTTTCTCCTCCTGGCCACATAGCTAAAAAATTCCCTAGGATTTTCTTTGGATCTCAATATTCCTCATGCATCTGCTCGCCACCCCTTTACTTTTATCTCTTCCATAATCACTTTTTCAACTGCAGTTCCTGTTTGATATTGTTTGTCATCCACTTTACAACAAATTGTGTTCTCTTCTTCACTCATGGAATACAGCTTACTAATGATGCTAACAAACATTCCGCCACAATTTTCCAAGCACTAATGATATCTCGTCTTTCCAATTCCTCCCTCCATGGAACTGTCTCAAGTTGATATCTAAGACTATCATAATGACCTGCCTGATAATTCCACATACGTTCCCTTTTCTTTGATACTTCTGAATGTCTATTCATCTTCCAAGTCAAAACCATATGGTCATTCTCTCCAACTGGGGGGAGAGATGTCATCTCAGTTATCAGCTCTTCTGATGCTACGATCACATCCAAAACTCTTGAACCTCCTGTTCCCTCTATTACATGTTGCCTAAGACATTTGTCCCTCAAGAATTCTAGAAATTCCATTCCCTTATTACTACATGCATTTTCCTTTTCTCAGCTTATACTGCCATAGTTAAAATCTCCCATAACAATCATTCTTCTTGCACTTGCCAAGCTCAACTGCCGAAAGATCTCCTGCTCCCCACCCTGTGCTCCTTTGCTTGTAGCAACAAAATGCCTTAGAAGATAGAAATATAAGATCTGAGAATGTTGGAGTCTTGACAGGTAACATACTGATTTGGAGGAAAATTGTAAATAGGAAGTTAGTAATGATGTAAATTTTTTATGTACTATATCCTGTAAATCCCTTGAGGGTACATGGCAAGAATTTGATGACGAAGAGAAATTTTTTATTTTGGATAGCAAACTTGCTAAGTTGGTGTTATCAGAATTGAAATCATCATCATCATCATCAAATTCCTGCTATGTACCCTCAAGGGGTGTACAGGATATGATAGTATTACATGAAAAAAATTACATCATTACTAACTTCCTATCTACAATTTTCTTCCAAATCAGTCTGTTCTTGTCAAGACTCCAACATTATCAGCTCTTATATTTCTATCGTCTAAGGCACTTTGTACTGTATCAATCGTCCTATATCTTGGTCTTCCTCTGGGTCGTTTTCCTGCCAACCCAGCAGAGAAGAACACTTCTTTTGCTAATCTTCCTGCTTAAGTGACCATACCACCTGAGATTAGCTCTGCTAACACATTCCTGGATGCTGACAATGTCTAGTTCTTTCCTAATATCCTCATTTTTAATAAGATATTGTCATTGATGCCATGTGTTCATGCCCCTAATCTTTCTCAGGACTCTCATATCTTCGGTCTCTAGTTTTTGGTCAAGTGTTTTACTTTTGATCCAGCTCTCAGATCCATAAGTTAAAATTGGTTTGAACACTGTCTTGTATACAGCTAATTTAGTGTTCCGACCAATTTCTCTCTTATTCCATATGAATTTATTCAATTGACTTCCCACCATACCAGCTTTGCTGATTCTGTTGTCTATTTCTATATTTAATTTACCATCTTCGCT
Organism: Typopeltis vanoorti; assembly: GCF_054136105.1. Lineage (NCBI taxonomy): Eukaryota > Metazoa > Arthropoda > Arachnida > Uropygi > Thelyphonidae > Typopeltis > Typopeltis vanoorti. The sequence continues at coordinate 136,329,817 of NC_143559.1, forward strand.
AAAAATCGTGCCTAAGTAGCTGAAATGTTTTACTTTTTCCACAGGTTCTCCATTCACAACACAGTTGACCTTTTCAATGATTCTGCCTATTTTCCTTGTCTTTGTCTTTTTATTGCTGACCTTCATACCATATCTATTACAACAGTTATTCAATTTAGTGAGAGAATCTTGCAGACTTGTATCGGATTTATTTAGAATTATAACATCATCCACATAAAGCAAAGAGCTGACATTAACATCTCCAATTTTGATATCATGTTTAATACCACTTTCCTTCATAATGTGATCCATATAGATAATGAATAACAGAGGGGATAATGTACATCCTTGTCTCACACCAGATTTAACATTAAACCATCTTCCTGTACTTCCTTCAATTCTAACTGCTGACTTACAACTCAAATAAACACTAAGTATTGCTTGACACAATATAACTGTAGCGTATTAAATAGCTTCTCTCTTGTCATATGCCTTCTCCAGATCAACAAAACTTAAATACAGATCTTTGTTATTTTCCCGTGCTTTCTCAACTATTTGTCGTAAAGTGATGATCTGATTGTGACAGCCTCTATTTGGCCCGAATCCAGCTTGTTCTTCACCCAGCTTTTCTTCCACAATTCTTCTCAACCATTTCTCAAGTATACTTCTATAGATCTTGCCAGGAACACTCAGTAGGGATATACCTATGTAATTCTCACATTCAGTTTTATTTCCCTTTTTATATATGGGTACTATGAGAGCTCTACTCCAATCATCGGGCATTCGTCCCTATGTCCAGACTTTCTGAACTATGCAGTGCAGCCACTATAAGATCACCAGTTTTTGTCTTTTTTTTGTTTTGTTTCAGTCACCCCTATTATGTCGATCTGGTACTTATCTAATTCCTCAACTAGCTCCATTTCTTTGCCATTCAGGCTTCTTATGTTGATAGTACCGATCTTTAACTCTGGAGCTACTTAGCCAACATGTCTGAAAAAGAAAAACCCTGTACCTTTGCATACAACTGAATATCCCAATATCATGCAGATGCAGTTGGCTGAGAAGAATTTGATGATTCTTTGTCTGCAGATATTGAAGAACTGATGGTTGACAAGGTTGTTAGTGATGACGAAATAATAGAAGCTGTCCTTGAGAATCTCGATGAAAAAGAAAAAAGTAATGATGAAGAGATTCCACTCACTGCATGATGAATTAAAGAAGCGCTTCAAACGGCTAGTAAATTGCAAAGTCATTTTATCACACACGATTCAAATACTGAATGAACTGAACAGTTTAAACTGCCAACTGAAGTCATGTATGCTCATTTAATAAACAACTTAATAATGATATGAAGAATTATACAAAGATCTAGTCAAAACTGGATCTCAACGATTAATTACAGAGTTCGTGGTGGAGGAAATATAAAGAAAAAGGTGATCCCAGCATACTCATGAGCAGTACAAAGGGTAACTAGTCTGGAAGAAAGGCCAAATTAGGCGAGAGAAAATTGCTAAACCAGGTCAAAGTAAACCCACAAGTTTTTCATTATGTAGCAGGTAAGAGGAAAAATGACTTTAAACAATGCTCATGATAGGATGGTGGTAGAGAAAAGAAATAGTTGAATTACTGAGTGATCATTTTGCAAAGGTGTATCATCCAGGTGGAGATTTTGCAGTTGCTGATGTGCGAGAGACACACGTCAAAACCAAGGTAAATGAAGAGGTGGTGTTCAGCATATTGAAAAATATGAATGTGAACACAGCAGTGGGACTCGATAGCATTTCTGTCCATGCACTACATGGGTTGATATGTGGAAGAGAACTGGCATTGCTTCTGATGAAAATGTTCCATCTAAGTCTCAACTCTGGCAAAGTTTCAAGGAAGTGGAAAGAAGATAAGACAGTTCCATTACATTAAGGTATCTCCAAGACAGAAGCAGCAAATTACAGACCAATAAGTATTTCATGAATGGTGGTTAAAGTATTGGAAAAGTTGTTAAAGTTAAAACAGAGCAGTGGGTGGATAGGATTACAAAACTCTGTGGTGGGCAGCATGACTTTATAAAAGGCATCCTGCTTTTATAATAGTGATAGCCGAGTCAGATAAGAGAAATGGCTACACCATTATGTTGCTGGACTTCATGCAAGATGATGACTGTCAATTTAATGTTGCAAAATATATGGATATGCATTTTGGGTTGAAAAGACTGCATACTGTGTATCGCATTGATGATACTGGATTGCAGGAAACTGATGAGGCTAGAGACTTGGAGATAATGGTGGACAGAGAATTGAAGTTCAGATGGCATACTGCAAAAGTTGGTAAAATGGTGAAAGGCTTACTTGGATATTGAAAAACATGCTAACAAGTAAAGATAGGGAAGTTGCAGCTGAATCATGGTCTCTAAGGCTATGATTCAGCTGCAGCTTGACTACTGTGCACAGGTTTGGTCACCTGGGTTTCTTGGGGAACTAGGAGGTGATAGAGAATATTTAGAGGCAACTAAGCTGGTGACATATGTTGAATGCTCCCTATGAGAACAGGTTGAAGGTCTGTGGTTTACAGAGTTCAGTTGATAGATGAAAAAGAGGGAGACATGAGAGAAACTTAAGATATTAAACAGGATTTATAAAACCAATGCAAAGGAAATTTTTCAATGCATGACAAATAGAGAACTAGAGGCCATCTATGTAAATTGTATAAGAGTGTGGTCCAGACTTTTTGCAGAGAGTGGTGAATAAGTTGAATGAATTGTCAGAATTAGTTGAGTTTAAGGAGTTATGATAGGTTTGTATGTATAATAGTGTGGGTCTCCCACAATGAGTCTTCAGACTCCATAGAGATACCGTATAATAGACCCCTCACAATTTGTCACTTGCCTCTGGATCCAAAATATTTTTAGATCCAGACACCAAAATACAGAATGCCATACTCAGATATAGTTATAAGGGTGTGTGGTGGTGGTCTGTGGAAATGAAGAGACAACTGAAAATGTCCACTGGAAGATATTTTTGACTTCTTGATATCTAACCCATGAAACTGTACATAGCAATGGAAGAAGAATTCTTCATTCATAGCAATGGAAGAAGAATTCTGGGTCATCTCTAGATGGCAAATAAAGGTCTAGCCAGGAAGCAAGTAAGGACTGGGATCTTCTCACGCATGAGATGAGTATGTGAAAGAGATGATATTTATGCATGACATAGAAGGTTCCTATGGTTATACTGGAGGAGACCACATAACAATAATAAAAAACATACCATAAACAATAGGTTTTTGCTCATTTTGTGCTGACTCCTCTAGTCGCTGACTTTCAAGTTCTTCTAATTTATCAACCTAAGGTGAAAGCAAAAAAAAAAAAAAAAAAAAAAATCTGTATTAAGAATGAATGTTAAAATGTAAGAATATTTTCATATTTTTTTTTATTTAGAACTAATATTTAGAAAACTTCAAAAATTGTACTAATTTTTCAAGTATTATATTCAAACTAGAATTAATAAGATCATAAAATTATCTGATTATAAATATAAAGGTCATTTCAAAAGTTCTATACACATACCATGCATGGCCAATGACAAATTAATAGTTTATCTTCACATCAGTAGTTGTAAACCAGATAGAGTAAAAAGGTGCTTTTTCTATTTGATGTTTCTATTCCATGAAATGAGACCAAGTACAAAGAAAGAATCTGATTCATGTCTGATATATTTTGCATGACAATAAGAAGCCACAAATTTCACATGAAAGTATCTGATTTTACAGTAAAAGTATGAATAGAAATTTTTTTTCTCGACTCCTTTGCAGTCTTGATATGACCCTTCCAGATTCAAGAAGATCTTGTAAATGTATCTTGTAGAAGATGCCGAAGATCTTGTAAATGTATCTTGTTAAATATTTGGTTTAACAACAGAAGGGGAGATTGCAGAACTTTTAAAATGGCCCTCACATAAAGACAGGTTTCTAAGATGATTATCCAAACACAGAAATTAAGTTACGAAACTTAAGACCTCAGTTCATTATGAAAGCTATTCAAATTTATTGGAATTATGAACTGGTCCCTCTCACCATATACTTTCTAAGTTCGGTATCGAGAGTTATGGGAACATATCATTCATATACTGGTTTCCAAAGATTAAGACAGAGAAAAATCACGATAACTGAAAAACTGTATGATGACACCTCCAGGGAGTTCAAAGACTCAGAGGGAGTACATCTAATCTACAACTCTGTCTCCATTACTGATTCCACCAAATACTACGAACTGCAACTACCATCATCTACACCATTGCTATCTACTGCCCACCTCTACCACTCATCCCACCAACTAATACGAACCACAACTACCATCTTCTACACCAGGGGGCTTCAACCTTTCAGACAGCGCAGGTCGCATTAAAAATTTTAATGAAGCCCGTGGGACACTAAGCTATACTGCGGTATTTAGAATTGCAAGATGCTTTCCAGATTCACAAGGAACGCTGCGCATTTGATACTTTAAACATAAAGTCCTATAAAAATACACAAACTCTGCTTTAAGAGAGTGTAGGTAGGAGTTGAGTTCATGATAAGTAAATACAATCAATACTTGAAAAAAGATAATTTAATGAAGAAAACATTCATTTTTTACAATGTCAATGTTGGAATCAATGTTGGAAGTTGCTATGCACAGAATATTCAAGGTATTGGTCCGTAAACTGAATTCTTGTCTTGGACTTCACATGCTTCATTCTGGAGAAGAACTGCTCACATAAGTATGTGCTTCCTAACAAAGCACACATCGGCAAAGATTAGGGAATGTGTCCTCAAAAATGTAGTCTTTGTAAAATGTAAGCAAGGGCACGTTGGATAATTTTTCTCTCAAAGAAGAGTTATTTTGGAGTTCAAGCAGCTCCATTCGAACAAGCATTTCGGCAGCAGACACTGAATGGCATTGAAAATAAATCTAAAGAAGACTGTTGGTTATGAAAATCACTAAATCTCTCTTCGAACTCGCTTTGCAACACTGCTAATTTTGTAGTGTATTCATCAAGAAGCTGAAAATGAGTTATGTCTTTTTTTGCAAGTTGTACCACCCAAAGTTCAAGCTTTGCCACAAAAGCTTTGATGTGATCAAACAGAGTGTGCACCAGTTGATCTTTGGATTGGCCGCGTATTTAGCTCATTCATATGCAAAGGGATGTCGGTCAAAAAGGCAAAGTCTGTCATCCACTTCGGATCGTTAAATTCTGAAATCGGATTCCCTTTGGTTTGCATGAACTGCTCTATTTCGCTTCTTAAGTCAAACATTCTTTTAAGAACCTTCCCTCTGCTCAACCAATGAACATCACTATAATAAACCACATCGTTGTGATTCGCTTCGCACTCTTGGGTCAAAAACTCTTGGAATTGACGATATTCAATCCTCTTGCCCCAATAATGTTGACGACAGTCACAATAACTTTCTTGACATTCTCGAATCCAATAGTTTTTGCGCAAATTCTCCTGGTGGATTAAACAGTGGTAATGGACGAAATCTTTTCCTTCTAGTTCTGGTTCTTTCCATAGCAGTGCAACAAACCCTTCATTCTTTCCCTCGATAGCAGGGGCACCATCAGTTACCACACTGTTGAGGTCAAAACGCTGGAGCGTTTTCTTGGTGGCTTCAAGAATATCAGTGCCATTTGTCATTCCCTTCATATGCACAAGCACTAGCAGTTCTTCTGTCACGTTGCCACAGACAAAAGATAGCCAGTTGTGCTGTATCCTTCACATCTGTGCTTTCATCTAAAGACTAGGGCTTTAAGAATATCAGTGCCTTTAGTCGTTCCCTTCATATGCACGAGCAGTTCTTCTGACATATTGCCACGGACAAAAGATAGCCAGTTGTGCTGCATCCTTCACATCTGTGCTCTCATGTAAAGTAAGGGAATATGACGTAAATTCGGACGACAGCGTTTTTAAAGTTCCTTCAATGTCATTGGCAAGAATACATTGTGCTAGAGTTACCCCAGGCAAATTCTGCTTTTTAAACACTTCCTTATTTGGACACAGAATATCCTCAGCAGCGATAAGACACTCTTTCAGAAACTCGCCGTCCAAGAAGGCTTTTGATTTTTTAGCAATTGTTTCAGCTATTACATAAATTACTTTGATGCACGTTTTGATCTCTTCCCATCTGCCTTTTAAACATATCCTGCTGACATTTTCAATCAATTTGGAGATGGTTCACTTTGTCCACACAAAGCTGCCCTTGAAGGTGTTCGAAATTAGATGCATGTTTTGTCTCAATGTCGTTTTATATTGCATTCTTTTGATATTGACACTGACTCATAAATTAAACACACTGGCTTATTGATCGGCACAAAAAAGTACAAATTGGTCCAATTTTCATTAAAATTCCGACAAGAATCACTTGATTTACGCTTTTTACTCATAGACGCTATAGTGATGGAAGGTGAACCCAAAAAGTGATCCAAAATGGCCGTGTAATGGTTAATATCCACTGAATATGTCTCACACTAATGAAAAAAGTCTAGCAATATAAAACCACAATAGGCTACGGCTGACATGACGAACCCGCATGTGCTTATACACGGATATCACACTGTTCATGACTGGACTGACTGACTGTGGATGAGGTCCTCTTGTATTTATATGAATATAACGAAGTATCGAGAACCTTCGAGATATATCTGGAAGGCACTAGACAGCGCACTCGAACGAATGAACTGCTGCTTCAGCCATCTACGTGTGACATTAGTAGTAGTACTTAAGTACCACTTGGTGGTGGTAGATGGCTGAAGAAGCATGTCTATTTAATATTTATTTTTATAGGATTTTAAGTATCAAACATACAGAATTCCTTGTGAATCGGGAAAGCATCTTACAATTCTAAATACCGCAGTATTGCTCAGTGGCCCGTGGGCTTCAATGAAATTATTTTTTTTTTATTTAATCGCGTTTTAATGTTAAGTAGTTATTTTTTCAAAATGGCTGGTGGGTCATGGTAAAGAGCTCCGCAGGCTACAGGTGGCGTGCAGGCCATGCGTTGAAGACCCCTGATCTACACCAATGCCATCTACCTACCACCACCACTAATATTTTCACAGACAATGACAAAATGGTAATCAATGTGGAGCATTTCAGTTTGTTGCTGTTCTACTTGACCACCCCCATTGATGTGCTGCCAGCCTTGATTTGTGCTTGCTTTCATTATCAATCTCTTCAAAGTGTTCTGATCAGCCAATCTCACCAGATCTGCCCTATGCAGTATAGACCACAATTGCAACTGATCTTGTAAACACCAGGTTTTGCGAGTGGGTAGAAGGCAACTTAAGTTTTATTGGCAAAGCAATCTTGATCTGCAATTGTGTGCGTGTGTGTTCTCATTGTTTTGGAGGCTCAAATAGAATGTTTTTGACTAATGCTCTGCTGTTGTGATTTTTTGGAATGTTTAGAATTAAGATAGAACCTACAGAATGTTGACTATCATGTAAGGAATGAATGATGCCCAATTTTTGTGCTGGGTGGTGATGAGAAATTGCATGTAGATAATGTCCTGTGTTAGATGCTTTCCTGTAGACTGACAAGTTGATTATGTTTTGTTCTGATATTTCAACTAGTGTATCCAAAATAGTCAAGACGTATTTCTTTCCAATTCAACTGTGAATTTAATCCAAGGATGAATGTTGTTCATCCTTGGATTAAATTGTCACCTTCCTGTTGTTCAGGAAGGTGACAAAATCTTCTAATTGGGCATTAGTACTGGGCCAGATAAATATATCATCAACATACCTTCACAAATTTTTGATCAAAAAGAACATTAAAAAGAACAAAGCATCGCACTGAAAGCCGACAAAGGCAACTCAGTCATTTTGAACAGTTCACGATGAAGGATGCATTAAAACAAATATATAAGGGAACATTGTTGTTCCCTTATGTATTCATATCAGAAATAAAAGGTTGGTTGGTTTGGAATTTATTCTGGTGTAAAAACAGAAAACATGCACTATTATTAAGGTTACAGCTGCGAAAGGTAATAAAAAATAAACAGTTAAAGTAAATAACATGCTATGTATAAGAAAAATTTTAAAAACTGAGCAATGCAATAAATGACATAAATTGCAGTTATGGTCTAATGCATTTGTTTAAGTTCAATAAGATCTGTAAGTGTACATGGCTCAGCCAAAATTTTATTCCTATGGTTACTCGATTCCAAAATAGGAGACTTGGGTACTCGAAGCAGATAATGCTTAAAATGACCAGCTTATACAGACACGTTTACACAAGAATATTATATTTTAATTTGCCAAATATTTCAGTCTGAAAATAACAGACTATCTTCAGTGGCTACATAGGAACAGTTTTTTAACAAGGTGGAATACCAACAATTGATCATTCAAAAGTAAATTGAGCCGCATGATGTTATATCACTAAATATTAAAGAGAGGAAAACATTTTTTTTTTTTTTTAATCAGAGTAATGATTAAATTAAAGATATTAATTCACAAATTCATATAATAATCTTAATTTATAAATAATTAGACTAATGTAAGTATTAAAGTCTTAATTTTAAAAAAATTAAGAATTTAATAATTTATAAAATTATAAATTAAAATTTCTGTAAACTGTTGTTGTAAACAACAACAGTTTACAGAAAACTCACTTTCACTGGACGTTATATTCTCAAACAATCTGCTCATCATCCTTATCAAAAATTAGGAATCATAAAATGTTTAATCCGACAAGCCAGAACTAATTGTTCAACTTCTCATGAATTACAGAAAGAACTTTCAACTATCAAACACTACATGAAATTAAATGGCTTCTCTGAAAAGAGTACACAACATTTGTTTGATTCTTACAAGCCAATCTAATAGATTCAATACGTTGAGTTCCAATTCCTTATATTTCCAGGATTTCAAAACCAATTTCAAGAATTCTGAAGAAATATGATTTAACAGCCACTTATATACCTATTAACAAAATATCCACCTATTTCCCCTCTTCTAAAGATAAACGCTCAACTATGTCTCTGCCTGGTGTGTGTGTTGTGTGTATCAAGTACCTTGTAACTGTAATCTGTCCTACTTTGGACAAACAGGATGCTCTATAGAAAAAAGAATTCAGGAACATCAATCATACATTCAGCACAACAAATCCGATAAGTCTGGATTGGCTCAGCATGGAATAGAGACAAGTCACAACATCCCCTGGTCCAAGACTCGTCTCCTACACAGATGTCGCTATAAATTTGAACGTTTATTTAAAGAAAGTGCCGAGGCCTTACTTCAATGCCCTAACTTGAATCGAAATGATTATATATCTTTATCAAAAATATGGGAAAGTTTTATCAGGATAACACATTAATATATATATAATTTTTTATTTTTTAAATTAAGACTAATTCTTACATTAGACGAATATTATTTATAAATTAAGATTATTATATGAATTTGTGAATTAATATCTTTAATTTAATCATTACTCTGATAAAAAATGTTTTCCTCTCTTTAATACTCAGCGATATAACATCATGTGGCTCGTTCTACTTTTGAATGATCAATTGTTGGTATCCCACCTTGTTAAAAAAAACTGTTCCTATGTAGCCACTGAAGATAGTCTGTTATTTTCAGACTAAAATATTTGGTATGATTATTGGTACATATTGTCAGTATGAGATCTGGATGGATCTTATACAATCATTGACTCGCATACCAAATGATGGCAGCCTGATTTGCAATACTGAATTTCTCACTGTGTGTGTGGGAGGGAATACTAATCCACATAGGATGAATAGGTAAAGACTATCATTGGGACTGTTTTTGCTGAAGCGAGAGCAGGTTCATTTGCTTCAACATTTGCTTCATATGTGTGACTGGAAAAATGCACCAATAGCTATTTGTATACTTTGATGACAGATAGGATCTATTGCAAGGACTCATTTGTGCTTTCATTCTTTGAATGAAATCAATCTTTGAATAAAGAAGTGCATCATGGTGGGAAAACATGGTCACCAACCAGCTCTGTAGAATATAAAGTGCAAAGGATATTTATTCAATATACTCTAGCATTAGTTCATGAACATGTGCAATGAATAAGTTTTCTATCAAAACGGGTGCTGAAAACTTGCTTGATATCGGATCTTTGTGGTTTTGGGAAAAAAAAATCATGCCATTTTAAAATGGAAGATTTCCAGATAATCTATATACAAATTAATCACCTTAACTATGCCCAAGTCAAACTTTCATAAATAAATATGGATGATATATAATTTCAACTATTTAAAAACATACACTTCAAAATCAGAACACCAAGAAAATATTAAGTTTAAAATAGCAATACTTCCAGGTCATCTGAAGTTACTTACCTTTGTTATGTACTCTCTCATCACCTGTATGAGATATGGCATGGCAAAATCCATGATACCATGACGCCATGCTAACTCCAAAATAACATCAGGATGCAGAAGATCATAACATTGAAATAAACAGGCACCAAAGCACTCAAAGTTCTTTTCATCTAGAAACCAAGCTAGTAACTCCTCTGCTACTTCTGGCATTTTAGATTCTGCAGCATATTCCATTGCATCCTATAAAAGTAAAGAATTTGATTAAGATTATCTTCTGTCATAAACCCAAGGACAAATAAGTCAGTAAATAGAACATACAGGAGAATTGGTGCAGTCTGTGGATGTATAGGCTGATTGATGGTCAAAGATTTGTACTGGCAAGACGGATTGCAACTGAATAGTTTTGCGAACACATGCAGAAACTGTTTAGTGAAAGATCATGAGTTGTCAGGAAAACTAAATGGGTGGGTAGGTGGTTTCATAAAAACATGGACAAATGCAATAAATGGAAGAAATTGCAAGTTTCATGACATTTTCTTGATAAGTTTTGTCAAGAAAGAAAAGTAAACTGCAGAAATTGGGAGGATATGTTTCAAAATTATTCGGCATATCAGCCTGACAGTAGTATGATTTGCTGAATAATCTTGAACAGCTAATGCCAGTAGCATTAGGAATAAAGGTAAGGGGTTCTTAGCACTGGTAGATGTAGTTAAACTAAAAAGTATAAGAATGAGAGCTAGCTGACAGAAGGTGTTGTTACAGGAATAGAAGGTGGAAAGTTCAGTTTATTCACAGAACACAAGATAAGGGTGGGGAGTACCATTAATTATTGCAGAATAATTAAATCCAACCAGATTAGAAATCTGCAATACAGGTAGTGTGTGATACAGGAAATAGGTTTGGTGAAGAAGGCAGTTTGGTCTGAGATGGAAGACCAAATGCATAACTGGGTGCTACTATATAACAGAATCAACAATAGTTTAAATTTAGGATGTGAGGAAATGTAAATCCTAAGAAAAAGCATATGTTATTATTGCATAGGCACCTCCATGGAGTCCTAAGACTCATTGTGAGAGACCTGAACTATCAGCACAATATCTATTATACCTCTCCATGAAACCATTAATAGATCTCTTCCAAAGATCTCTTGTTCTGCTCCCTCTATCCAAGTGCTAAAACACTTCCCCAAATCAATTCTATAAAATCCTGTAAGTAAGTTAAATGTTTCTATCAAAACCCTCTTTTTTTTTTTTTTGCATATCAAACAAGCTTTGCAATCCACAAACTCAAATCATCCTCATTGGGAGCATTACACAGACCACTCACCACCTTGGAGAGTCATCTCTAAATCCTCTCCACTTCCTCATTCCCAAGAAACCCAGGTGACACCAGATCTGAGTAATCCAAATGTGGTCATATTAAGGATTCATAAACAGGAATGATAACTCCCTTATTTCTGCTTGTTACTTGGTTATTGTGTTCTCCAATAACCAAGTAATCCTGTGAGCTATCCTGGCTATTTTTGCAATATGCCCTCTAAACTTCAAATTGTTGTATCCCAAAATGTATAACTTTACACTTTTCCACATTAAACTGATATCCATTATGTTTTGCCCATGAAATTATGGCATATATTAATGTATTTCTCAGGTAATAGTGATTTCATTAATTCACTTCCGAAAACTTGAAGTAGGGTTGTGGTCTCACGCTTAATAATTGAAGTCTTTGTTCAATCAACCAGGGATGTATCTGGTCTTATTTCATTTTCCCCTTAATATATAACAAAGTAACTTTTCTCCATATAAACCTATTGAATGCATCATAAGTGATTAATTATCTACATAAAATATTCAAAGAAAAATTTTGCCGTCTCCATACAAGACCAGGCTAACTCCCTTTCAAGTTGAAAACTAAGTTTTATTTGTGCACTAGGCAGAATACAAAATTGGGTCTTCCCATTTAAAAAGACATTTGCTACTATGGAAGCATTTTATAAATTTGATATATCAGTATATTTCCATTCAAAAGAATACACTTCCAAATGTAATCCCACATAGCACAGCAGTGATATATAGAAAGAAACATCAAGGACAAAAAAAAAAAAGTTTATGGTGAAGTTCGTCACAGGAATAACATCAATATATTAATAACCTAAAAGATTCATTAACTATTCAAATTTGAAAGCAAGATTTATCACTGCTAGTGCATTTCCATAGTATCAATAAATTTCATCATCTGCATTCTGTCAAAAACTTCAACAGATCAACTATTTGCCACATTTTCAACAAGGGAGAATTCTTGTATTCTATAAAAACATTTCAACTGCATAAATAAATTCATCTTAAATATGTTAAAATTATCATCTCAGATAACCGTAAAATCTTGAATACTAATATAGTTAAAGCTCACTACTATTAACTGCATAAGTGTTTGCTGTAGTTCAGAAATAAACGAAGCTCCTTAGAATCAATGCTATGCTAAAAGAACAAGTAGAAAGCTCGTGTTGACAGTATATGATAGTTTATCAGTATTAATTCACAACAAAATATAAGAAAATAATTATTTATAAATTTTTTATGCTCTCTTGATTTGGAGAACATAAAAATACATTCCCCATTATATTATGGAAAGATGGGACTAGAAGACTATGCTTTGGATACTTCTTCCCACGGAAACAGATAGAAGAAAACCAGTGCTACACAGAAGTCATTATAAGTCAAATTGTTTTTGGAATCAGCAGCAGCTTTAAAACCTTCTCCAAACCTGAACAAGTATGGCTGTATCAATTTATCAAAAACCTGGGAGATGGTCATTTAAAGATCAAATTAATACTTGTTTTTTATCTCCTTATCAGACAATAGATTGCACCAATTAAGACTTTAGTTCCTTGATTTGTCCGTTACAAAATTTTTTAAATATTCCATGGTTACACCAAATTGTTACGGTTTCGTGTACTATGACAAACTGTTTTTGTGCTCTGAAGATGCTGGATGTAATGTACGAGGGTGGCCTGAAAAGTTCTTGGCCTAACAATGAAGAAACAAATGTATAATTTCAAAATTATTTTTATTTTTCAACATAATCTTCCTTAAGACTAATACGTTTATTCCAGCAATGCTCCAGCGCCATTATCCCATCCCTGTAGTGGTTCTCAGGAAGATCTGCAAAATACCCCTCTACAGCTGCGATCACCTCTTGATTCGAAGAAAAATGCTGACCAGAGAGGAAGAATTTCAGTTTTGAGAAGAGAAAGAAGTCAGAAGTAGCCAAATCTGAGGAATAGGGTGGTTGTTCCAACCATTCATATTATTATTTGTCACCCCCAAGGAGTCTAAAGACTCACTGAGGGGAGGGGCATCTACTCTACAACTGTCTCCACCACTCACAATCCACCAACTGACCGCAACTACACCAACGCAATCTATCACCGACCACCACCACCACCACCAGTATTTCCACACACAATCACAAACATTCCTGTCCACGGCAGGATTCGAACCCAAGGCCTTTTGGCTGGGGAGAGGATACGCTAACCACTCGGCCGGGCCGGTCGAGCAGTTAGCGTATCTGCCTAAGGCTAACTAGCATCTCCACCTAAGGCTAAATATGTCAGTGAGACTGATAGCAAACAAGTACCATGAGAGAAAGTCACAAAGAACTTCTAAGAGAGAGTTCAAGAGTACGTGAAACTGCTCAGAGGCAAATGGGTGGGCCCTCGAAATGATGCTGTCTCCGTCAGTGATCTCCTTGGAGTCAGGTTGCGTGGGAGTGCAGCCCTAAGTGGATGGTAAACTCCACCTAAGGCTACATACTTCCATAAGACCGATAGCAAACAATTCATAGTGCATATCCCTTAATTTTTCCATTGTTAAAACACCTTTGTGGACAGATGCATTGTCCTGATGAAAGATGATTTTTTCCTTCTGCAAACCAGGGTCTTTTTTCACGAATTGTTTTGTCCAGTCTGGTTAAAAGATCAGAAATATTCCCCGGTTATTGTTTTACTCTTTTTCAAGATAACAAACAAAATGCCTTTAGCATCCCACAACACCGATGCCATAACCTTGTCTTCTTTGGCGCTGAACAACAGGCTTCTGTCCACTGTTTTGACTGCTGTTTGGATTCTGGTGTGTAATGATGAATCCAAGTCTCATCCATAGTAATAAATAGATGCACAAAATCAGTTTTATTCTGGTTAAAACACTCCAAACACTGTTCAGAGATTTTCATGTGAATGTGTTTTTGATCTGCTGTGAGCAAGAACAGCACCTATCTTGCACAAAGCTTTTTCATTTGCAATTCTTCATGCAAAATATATCCTACATGTTCTTTTGAAATGCCTATAGTCTCAGCAATTTCACGCACTTTGACTCACCGGTCATCTAAGACCAAATCGTGCACTTGATCGATGATTTCTGGTGTTGTTACAATTTTTGAACGTCCTTCACTTGGATCATCTTCAAGGCTGGTACAGCCACATTTAAACTTGGCAGCCCATTTCTTAATTGTCAAAAATAAGAAGAGTGCCCATAAACTTTTATGAACTTCAAATGAATTTCTTTTGGCATTAAACCTTCTTTTACAAAGAATTTTATAACACACGATACTCAATTTTATCCATTTCAAAAGATACAGACAACACTTTTGCTTCAGACAGCTGTATAAAACAAACTATTTGATAGAATGACTTGCAATTTCACATGGATGCTTATGACAAGTGTATCAACTTAGAAAAAAAAATCTTGCCGATAGTGTTGCCATCTATGGTCGAGGCCAAGAACTTTTCAGACCATCCTTGTAAAACTAGTGAAATATTAGCATACAAGTGAAATAATATAAGAAGATAATTCTGTGTTTAGAATTAATACCATTAAATAAACTGTCATATGCTAAAGGAAATTTTCCACAGCAAATATTTCACTATAACACTTCATCTAACATCCACAATCTAATTGAAACCAATATCAAATGATTCAATACATATGGTTCTGCTGATGTACAGGTATCCCTTGTTTAACGTGGTTCTGCTTAACGCGGGATTTGATTAACGCCCCGAAATTAATTGCGACAATCCCTTGATATACGCATCAAGAGTTTTGATTAACGCGCCTTTAAATTTACCAAAATTCCATCAAATACGACATCATTGCAACAAACCATTGATCATGGGAGTCATTGTAACTTTCAAAGCCTATTTTAAAAGACATTCTCAAAGGCAGCAGAAACAGCAGGAGAAAATGCGATTAGGCTCAAAGAAGTTTGCAAAAATTTTAACATTAAACACACACTTGAAAACATTCATGATTCGTTTGAGCAAGTGTCTTCTAGCTGCATGAGAGCTGTTTGGAAAAACCTTTTGCCAGAATGCACTAATAACTTAGGTAGTTTTCAAAATCCTTTGAACAAAGCGATTGAAGAAATCGTTGCAATTGGTGAAGACCTTGTTTTGATATGTTGATGCAGAAGATGTTAATGAATTATTGGATTCAAATTCAAAAGTTTTCAGTGACAACGTGCATATGAAGACAACGAACAAATGGAATGTGAAGATGAGGTTCCAAAGGAGATAACAATCGAAGAACTGGATGGAATATTTTGCAGTTTAGAATCGCTTAAGCAGCAAGTAATGGATATGGATCCAGATGTTAATTGAAGAATGTTTCTTTGCTGAGGTCTAGAGAGTCATTTCTGCTTATCATAGAATTTATGCTAATAAGAAAAAAAATTAAAACTGTTCAAAAGACTCTTGATAACTATTTTTTTGATAAAAATTGCTGTAACTGATGTAGGTACAAGCATTTATTAAACATTTTGCATTCTTTGTCTTTCCTAAAAGAGTACCATATAAAACAAATTATTAATACAGTTATCAATGATAGACGAATTGTAATTTTTACCATTGATTATTATATTCGATTAACACGATTTTGATATACGCGGTAAAACCGAGGGATTAATTAATCGCATTAATCAAAGGATACCTATAATCTTTTTCTTCACTGAACATCAACTATTTAATGTTTGAAGTATTCAATATTTTTCCAACCTTATGTCTGATTCACTCCCGTATATACGGGAATAAAAAGGCGTTAGCTGATTTTTTTTTTTTATGTCTGATTCATATCCAAAAACAATTTTTTTTTTCTTTGACTTTCTCTCCATCTCCAGCATTAATGCTCTAGGCTGAGCAACCAACCTATCAGTGTATGGGATTACCATCAAAGAACTCATCCATATTAAAATTTGTTTAAACATATTTAAATATTAATAATATTGGCTAATTATTCTTGTTCCATGTAATTTGCAAAGCTTATTCAATGCCATACTATCTTTGCTTATTCTGATATCTTTTTATATGCATACATTTTTCATTAAGGTGCTTATTACCTACTAGTTTCAAGAAAGTGCATTTTACAGTTTATTTTCTTGCCTGATAATTTCATTTTATTACTGAGTTTCATAACAAATTTTAGTTACTAAAATTAGTAAACTTAGGTTGAAGACAAAGATTACTTTAAGAGAAGATTGGACATTATCACTTGTTCAGCAATATAGTCTATATAAATGGAGATAATCCTGCTTTAAATGACTTTACATCAAACCATTTTATACATTTTTCAGTTCTAACTGCATGCCTACAAGTGAAACATGCTCTGTTGCATTTACAGCAAAATACAAACACCAATTAGTTTCAGATCTTAATAAGGCATTGTTTCATCAACTACAAATCTTAAATGATTGTTTTATATTACTTCTTAAATTATATATGAAGTATAAAATATCACAATTTTTTAGTTTCCTTCTACATTACTAGTATCCATCACAGAATGAGAATATAATTTCAATCCAGTGAAATACTGAATCTAATATACTAATAAGAAAAAGTACTATCATAGCAGTTTTGGTAATATGAAAACACCAGTGAATCATTCCACTTGCTAGTGCTATCAATGGGTACACTATGTGCATCATGTAAACAGGTTTACCTCTAAGTGCTTGGAATACTGACATCTATGATCAATTTCTTCAATAATAAAAATAACTAACTATCCCTCACTACTATGAAAGTTCATAACAAAAAAGTGCTTGCTAATTTAAATATGGAATGCAAAGCTTAACCTCACTTACATAAATTCCCTTGTCACACTGAAAAGATACAATCTTGACAGAAACTGTAGTTTTGCATTTCATTATAGTTTGAGATGGCTGACTGCTTATGTTTAGACATTGATTTTTAAATCTAAAAATATCTCTCATTCCAAAAATACCATTTGTATTTTATAAAAAAATAAAAATAAAAATTCTAACTTACCTTAAAAAGCCTATCCTTTTTGCATAATTCAACAGACTGCTTCCAACGATTATTTCCTTTATAAAGATATGCAGCTATTCGCCGAAACTCTATTAATTCATGTTTTTCAAGGTGCTGGGCCAGTGAAATGTTATCAAAATTATCAAAAGCATCAATTGAAGTCCTAAGTCCTTGAAAATCTTCTTCATCAATTAATAAGCCATTCAAGGCTTCATTAATTGCTTTATTATTTAGACTTTGTACAGACCGTAAATATGGCTTTACAAGTGGAAGATGATCGACCTGGAAAATATGAGCAGAACATTAATTATTTTTTTAATCAGATTTTTTTTTTTTTTAACATTAATGAATTTTAACACTACTTTTCTCTTGTATGACTAAGTATGATGTTAAAACCAGAGATATCAAACTTAGCTCTTTGCTTTATGCAGATATACTGTAAACACATCCAGAGCAAGTCTTCAGGATTTTCTAAATTGAATAATAGCTGTGACAAATTTGGAATAAAAATCAGCACTGAAAAAAAAAAAATCTATGAAAACAGGAATACAGAAAACTTCAGCTGCATTCCCAATTTAGAAGCTATAGAACAAATAAAATATAAAATAAGTGCACACCATTTTCAGGGAAAATGGCAAATTAAATATTGAAATAGACAACAGAATAAGTAAATCTGGTATAGTGGGGAACAAGCTGAATAAATTTATATGGAATAAGGGAGAAATTACCCAAAACACTAAACTAGCAATATATAAATGTTCAAACCCATTTTAAGTAATGGATATAAGGATTATGATAAAAATCAGAGGAATGACCATATTTGACATCAAATGGCAGAATCAGATGAAAAATGAAGATATGAGGAAGGAACATGACATTGTTAGACAAAATACAAAAACATGAAGATAATAAGTATCAAGTGTTAATGGCCAGATATTTTGACCTGAAAATTACAGGTCATCAGTAGCATACAGATTAGTGAAACACAGGGTAGAAACACAACTACACAGCTCTCGCAAATAATAAGAGCTGTCCAGTTATTTAAATAGAACAAGTGGTTTACAGCAAACTCATTGGATTTTTAAAAAAATAATAAAATAAATAAAATGGATGTCTGATCAAAATAGGACTTTTCCATACCTTCAGTAAAACAAGCAGTCATTCCAATTCAAGTTCAGACAAAGAAGTAGGGTTTTGGTTCTTTAAAAATGTTCAAACTGTGGTGGCAGCAATGGAGTAAGCATGTTTCAGATCAGTGGATATTGTGGTTGGTATTAATTCAGTATTTTGCTAAGCCAGATTTCTTGTTAATAATGTGAGATTGGTATTCATGTGTTAAGATTTAAGTGCTGTGAGGACATGTTGGAGGTTTAATGTAGAACTGACAGCAGAAAGAAAGAATTAAATACTAATTTGGGAAGTTTTATGCATCCATATTTGTTAAGATAGGTTTAGGTTGATTTCTGAGTGCTGCTGCAGATTCCAAAAATAGTCTTTCCTTTTTAAATTCACTATGGTGGCTTTAGAGCAGTGTTTCTCAACCTTTTTTTGGATCATGCCCCACTTCAACGTTTCAAAGATTTTGATGCCCCCTCTAGCATAATAGTCAGCCAAATTCTGAAAAAGTATAATATAAACATGTACATTTTCTAATTGCCCCCCCAAAATATTCAAATTTCCTCCCTGTGAGGCGTATGACCCACATTGAGAAACACTGTTTTAGAGTCATTTAATATTTGTGTGTGTGTGTGTGTGTGTGTGTGTTACAAGTGTTATTTGTACTTCTTGAAGATGTCTCAGTGACAGACGAAATACTGGAAGCATTAAAGTTAGTTTTTAATCCTTCCTAGTGTTGTCAATACTCTATTAGACCTCTAACACAAGATTTGTATTCTTTACTCTTTTTCCATAGAACATCCTGTTTATCCAAAGTAAGACAGGTGTCAAGCACAAGAACTTGGCAGACAGCAGTTGTGAATAAAGTTTAATGATCTTTAGAAGATGAGAACCAACAGGAAGTTTACTGAAGTGAATAAATATACCCAATAGATTATTATAATTACGGCTATTTAGCCTGCTTCAGTTTAGCAGTGCCCCTGTTTAAATGTCATTGGCTATTTACTCATGGATTCTTAGGGCATTGTAGGTATAAATTTACCAAGAAGTATATGTAGCATAAGAAATAGAAATTTACACATACCTTTTTCTGGGTGTTGCGGCTTTTCCACTTTCTGCGATGTCAATAAACTACTGAGTGGTGGGGGTAGGCAATTTGGGAGAATTAAGTTAGAAAAACCTGGGTTTTTTTTCGTAATATATATAAACATATATATTATATTATATTGGGGTGGGGGAAAAGGTGAAAGGGTTGATTTTTTTAAAATAGGGAGGGGGAAGGGGAAAGGTGGTTGATGGGGGTGCGGTCCGTTTCGACTATTCTTGGTCATCATCTGAACACATTGGGAAAGTGGATGCTATGTCAGGTCGGGTAGGTGCTTCTGCTTTTGAAGTGTTTGTGTTGTCACCTATTGGTCGGGGTTGTGACCTCAATTTTATGCTGTGAAGCTTCCGAACCTCGGAGATTATGTAGGACCTGTGTACGTTGATAGAGTTCGCGTCACACTTTATAGCTATTGTTTCCGATATTCTGAGCATTGTTTCATTGTCTTGTCTGTCTACTATGATGGCCTTGTCGATCTGCGGGGTATGTTTTTGTTCAAGGGCGTGAACAGCTATTTCCGTTTTTCCTGTGCTTTGTATTCGATTTTTCTTTTTGATGTTACGTTTTTTTAGTGTTTAAATGTTCTGGAATAGGGATGTTACAGTCACGGAAGTGTTCTTGTAGTCTTGCCCATAAAGACCTGATGGTGATGTCACAGTCTTGTTGGCAAGGAAATTTATAGACTACGTTGTGCTGTTCAAATGTTTCTTTCTGTGTGTGGAGTTAGGTGGATTTTAGGAGGTTTGCCAGTTTTTGGTTTGTGGTGAATACCAGTTTGTAGTCAGTATGTTTGAAGATGTATTTATATGCTTTGTATGTGTTTTGGGTGTATGGTAGTTTGATAATTTTTTGTGTAGGGAAGTTCGTTTTGGTACTTGGGTTGTTTTGGCGGTTTCTTGCCGTCTTGTTTGCGTAGTTAATCAATTGTGTAGGATAGTTGCGATTTAAGAAGATCTGTGTTAGTTTTTTTATTTCTGCGTTTAGACTATTTTGATTGGTTGAAAATTTGTAAGCATTTATGAATTGTGATAAGATGACAGATTTTTTAACAGAATATGGATGGTATGAGTGAAAATGGAGGTAGTTTCCGATGTGCGAGGGTTTGTGGTATATTTTCGTGGCTATTTTGTTGTGTGTTCTGGTTAATGTCAAGTTTAAGAAATTGATGGATTTGTTCTGTTCGGTTTCAGTGGTGAATTTTAATCTGTTGCTGTAACTGTTTAGGGATGTTTTTAAGGTGGTGATGTGTGTGGGATTACCAATGCACAGAATATCGTCCAGGTATCTGCCATAAAAGGTGATGCCGGGGGGAAGGGAAGGGTGGAGTAGGAGTGATTCTATATGTGCCAGGAATATACCACAAACCCTCGCACATCGGAAACTACCTCCATTTTCGCTCATACCATCCATATTCTGTTAAGAAATCTGTCATCTTATCATAATTCATAAATGCTTACAAATTTTCAACCAATCAAAATAGTCTAAACGCAGAAATAAAAAAACTAACACAGATCTTCTTAAATTGCAACTATCCTACACAACTGATTAACTAGGCAAACAAGACGGCAAAAAACCGCCAAAACAACCCAAGTACCAAAACGAACTTCCCTACACAAAAAATTATCAAACTACCATACACCCAAAACACATACAAAGCATATAAATACATCTTCAAACATACTGACTACAAACTGGTATTCACCACAAACTAAAAATTGGCAAATCTCCTAAAACCAACTAAATCTCACACACAAAAAGAAACATTTCAACAGCACAACGTAGTCTATAAATTTCCCTGCCAACAAGACTGTGACATCACCTACACAGGTTCCACCATCAGGTCTTTATGGGCAAGACTACAAGAACACTTCCGTGACTGTAACATCCCTATTCCAGAACATTTAAACACTAAAAAACGTAACATCAAAAAGAAAAATCGAATACAAAGCACAGGAAAAACGGAAATAGCTGTTCACACCCTTGAACAAAAAACATACCCCGCAGATCGACAAGGCCATCATAGTAGACAGACAAGACAATGAAACAATGCTCAGAATATCGGAAACAATAGCTATAAAGTGTGACGCGAACTCTATCAACGTACACAGGCCCTACATAATCTCCGAGGTTTGGAAGCTTCACAACATAAAAATTGAGGTCACAACCCCGACCAATAGGCGACAACACAAACACTTCAAAAGCAGAAGCACCTACCCGACCTGACATAGCATCCACTTTCCCAATGTGTTCAGATGACGACCAAGAATAGTCAAAACGGACCGCACCCCGTCAACCACCTTTCCCCTCCCTATTTTTTTAAAAAAAAATCAACCCTTTCACCTTTTCCCCCACCCTATATAATATATGTTTATATATATTACGAAAAAAAACCCGGGTTTTTCTAACTTAATTCTCCCAAATTGCCTACCCTCCCACCCCCCACTCAGTAGTTTTTTGACATCGCAGAAAGAGGAAAAGCCACAACACCCAGAAAAAGGTATGTGTAAATTTCTATTTCTTATGCTACATATACTTTTTGGTAAATTTACACCTACAATGCCCTAAGAATCCATGAGTAAATAGCCAATGACATTTAAACAGGGGCACTCCTAAACTGAAGCAGGCTAAATAGCCGTAATTATAGTAGTTTATTAAGAGGAGTAACATGGGAGTTTTCCCAGAAATGATATACCCAATAGATTATATTTAAGGATCCTTGAGATTGGTTCCAAGATGCCAGAAACATATGAGATTGGAACTCTTCATATTCTTCCATAATTGTATAAAGTAGGCTTAGAGGAATCAAATATATTGTATAGTTCATTCTGGGAAGCCATTCTGTTACACCATGCACTTGATGTCCATGGCCTTAGCTGTTGTTTGAAACATACACAAAGTCCATGATTCCAGGTTTTTGTGAAGGGTAGTGAGCAGATTGTTGTAACATCTAGCGAACATAAGCTTGCAATAAATGGATCTGGTAAGTTCACATGAAGGAAAGCAGAATCACATCTTTTATTCCTTTTTTTTTTTTTTAATTAACTAAAATAACAAACTAAAATAACAAACTTTTATGTTCCATAAACAAAATTCTGTAAAGATATTTAAATAGCTTTAACATTGTAAATAAGAAATATAGCACTTTATAATAGCATTTTTGTATATATACATTCATTCGTTCATTATTGCAATACATTCATAACTTCATTCTGCTATAAAATGCCTTTAAATTCCTGATATGCCCTCATGAGATGTAATCAAAGTATCACAATAATAATGATGCAAACTTTCCAGACCAAGATTTGGTGGACTTCCTATTGATAATTTTTTTTTTCCCCAGATAAATCTATCAGAACTTCAATACTGCCAGATCATATATTTCATTTCGTACTGTAAGAAAATCCAAGATCTTCTTACAGTACGAAATCAAGATTCCTTGGGGTCTTCCTCAGGGCTTTTTCTCCTGCCTTCTTGGCAACAAACTTGTTTTGCTAATTTTTTCCTTACCCATTCTGTTTAAGTGACCCATACCAACTTATATTAGCTCTGCTCACACACTCCTACATGCTAACAGTGTCAGTTCCTTCCTAACACCCTGAGTATTTTTATTCTGCCATTAATGTCATTTTTTCACTCTATACTTTTTCTCTGCACTCTCATATCTTTGGTCTCCAGTCTTTGGTCAAGTGTTTGTTTCTAACCAACATTTCAGATCCACGGATTAAAACTAGTTTGAACAATGTCTCGTAGCTATAGAGTTTTGAATAATTTCTCTTGTTCCATATAAATTCATTCAGTTAACTCATACTGTATACCAGCTATGCTAATTCTGCTGTTTACATTCATATTTAATATTCTATCTTCACTAAAAACTGTGCCTAAGTAACTAAAATGTTCTACCACTTCCATAAGCGACTTTTCATGTTTTCATAATCGTTGTTTTATTTGCCAATTTTCATACCATATTTATTACAACTAGTTATTCAGTTAGTTTCATATCTCTGTAGAAATATACTACATTTATTTAATCATAACTTATTAAAGTTATGATTAAATAAATCATAACTATATTATTCATTGCAATAATATTAGCAACACCAAACAAACAAATTTTTTAAAAGAAATGTTTATTAACTGGCTTATATTTCAGTGAATTTCAATCCAGCATCTTCAGAGCACAAAATAGCATGTTATAGTTTACATGTGACGAGTAAGTGAAACAATCCAAACTGTAATGGACAAAAGATCTAAAGTCCTAATTTGGCATTCTATAATATAAAGAAAGTATTACAGCTATGTAAGAGTTGATCTTAAGATGTCTCCCAAATTTTTTGGCAAATTAATGCACCCATACTTGTTTAGCTTAGGAGAATTCTTCATAGCCCTGGCTGACCCTAAAAAAATCTTTGACTTGCGACTTCTAAATAGCAGTTGTTGTAAGTCAAAGTTTTTTAGGGTCAGCCATGGCTAAACAAGTATGGGTGCATTAATTTTCTTCCATCTAATCCTATGTGAAGGAGTGTCCAAAGTGTAGTCTTGCAGCCTTGCCATTATAATGGTAATGAATACATTTTTTATGTTCTCCAAGACAGATAGATGTTAATACATCATTCCATCTGCCCCTAATAAGCTAAGTCAATCACAAGGAACTTTGTACACTCCTACATACATGCTAAGGGATGAAGTTTTCCTTAGGAGAATGGATCAGAGTTGCTAATTTAACTTGCAGTTTGAATGTGGTGTGAAGGCCATGCTTTATTAGTATTGATGTACCTCTCTTTATTGCTGCACCTCTGACATAAGAATAGTGATGTGTTGTTCTTGTGTGGTAGAGAAGGGAGAAATAATAGGGTTATGTAGCATTTTATCTATTTGGTAGGAATTGTAGCCATTAGCCAATAAAGCATGGTGCAGATATTTTAAGTTCTATGGAAAGAGCTGTATCGTTAGACAAATTGATCTGGTCAGCCATGGCTATGAAAAATTCTCCTAACCAGAACATGAACAGTTACATTAATTGGCAAAATTTTGGAGACTTATCTTAATATCAACTCCAACATAGCTGTAATAAAAAAAATAAATAAATAAAAAAAAAAAAAAAAACAGAGGATGCCAAATTAGGATTGGAGATCTTTTGTCCATTACAATTTGAATTGTTTCAGGTAGTCATTGTCAAACTATAACATGCTGTTTTGTGCTCTGAAGATGTTGGTTTGAAATCCAATAAAATAAGCCAGTTAAGCTTTTTTTTTTTTAAAAAAAATTCATTTGATGTTATTACTGTTAAAATAACTTATGAATATTGTTCAACACCTAAATTTGTTTATTAGATATTTAAGAGTATACATCATCTGTATTAAGTAAAGAGTTGAGATTAATATCTCCAATTTTCATATCAGGCCTAATGCCAATTTCCTATGTAATATGACCAATATAGATAATTACCACTGGAGATAATATATACCTGACAACTCATTTAACACCAAACCATCTTCCTGACCTTCCTATTCAAACTACTTACAATTCACATATACAGACTATGTACTGTGAATATTACATCCCATTTATACCATATATACGTGTATTGAGCAGTTTTTCCTCTTAGCACCTTGTTAAAATGCATCTGATCTAAACTTAAATATACACTGCTGTCCAGAAGCTAAGGACAAACCACATTTTTACCTGTATCCGAAAAAAAATTTATGACTACAGACAAATTTATTGCCAGTATAATTAATTATATTAAACAAAAAATGTGTTATAAATGTGTACAAATTAAATTGCAATACGTTTTTGGCAAAGTTAAAAATTTCCTTAGGACAGTGCTTACAGTAAA
The DNA here is from genome assembly GCF_054136105.1 of Typopeltis vanoorti. Classification (NCBI taxonomy): domain Eukaryota; kingdom Metazoa; phylum Arthropoda; class Arachnida; order Uropygi; family Thelyphonidae; genus Typopeltis; species Typopeltis vanoorti. Next base: position 136,355,495 of record NC_143559.1, read on the forward strand.
CTATGCAGAGACACAATTCAATATGGAATATGTCCACCCAGCTCTCACATCGTCATACCATACTTAGCACCAAGTGATTCAAGAGTTCTTTATGCAAAATGACCCACTCCTACTTCAAAGCAAGGATAAGGATTTGTTTTCTGGAGAGGAATTTCAAGCAGCAATGGCATCTCCCTATTGTGTGTTCTATGGGATTGAGATTTGGGGAGCATGCCAATTACTCAATTCGATTAATATTATTTTTTTGACACCTCCAGGGTGTCCAAAGACTCATCGAGGAGGGCATCTGCTCTACAACTCTGTCTCCACCAACTGACCGCAACTACACCTACCACTGTCATTTCCACAATCACCCATGCCCACGGAGGGATTCGAACCCACAGCCTTTTGGCTGGAGAGCGGATACACTAACCACTCAGCCAGCCAGGCTGGTGAGTGTTTTTTTTACAGAGATCAAGTCCCATGAGAATGTAAAAATAACAGTGTTTGTCTCTGTATATTTTGTGCCGGATATTACTGTAAATAACCCTTTGGGAATTGACTGTATTTACTCCTTTAACAATAATATTTTAGAATGTCAAAAACAAAGGCAATGTTTTGCCACCAGAACGTTGTGTAATGGCTCTCTATGAGGGCATAAGAAAGGTTGTTTACACGAATTTTGTGTGTAAGAGAAAGTGCTTACAAGGTCTGCACATCCAAAGTCAGTTAGTGCTGCAAACTGCAACTGTTGCCATATCGCTTTGGCTTTTTTCGTCGTGTTGGGAATTTCGTTTTGTAACTTTCCAGTAAGCCATTTCCACTAAATCTCTAAAATCATTAATTTTAATTTCATATTTCAAAATAAAATTTAAAGATCTTATCTTTTTTCCCTTCTAACCATGGACACGTAACTTCTTCCATACTCCATGTTTCAGGATAACATACATTTAAAATGTTTTTGAGTTCTTCATCTTCCAAATGCTCATAATTTTCATTCTTAAGTTTAAAATTTCTTTGCTGCATTAATCTATCCTTTAAAGATATAAGAGCGTTTAGTAATATTTTGTGCAGTAGTTTGTGAAATCTGATTTTGCTTCCAATTGCTATTCCTTCAAATTGTTTTGATTTTAACATATCAATTTGAGATTCATAAGAACCTACAGAATTTTTAAAATCATTAATTGCATTAATTGTTCACATGATTAAGGAGTTAGTCCTTATAATACTTATATTGCGACTTTGTAGAGCTTCTGACAGATATAATTCCTGTAGGATATCATTCATTAATGCTAGATCTTTTAAAAATTCAAATTGAGAAGTCGGTTTAAAAAGCCCTTATATTTATGTTTGATGCAAAATACTTGCATAAAGCTGGGCAATTTCTCCACACAGCAAGAGCCATTCGTAAACTGCAAGCTGCCCATCATGGTCTAAACACATGGCCGATCTTTAAAATTTCGATACCAAGGTCTTTTGCATTCACATTTAATTCTCATTGATGTTTTGGTGATTGATGATGAAAAGCATATAATTTATCCATAAATATTTCAAAATAATTTATTTCTTTAATGCTTTTTATAGAATCATCTAATGCTAATTGTAAACGATGAACTACTCAATGCCAAATCACAATGTTGGGAAATTTTTGTAGAAGTTTGATTGCAACACCTGATTTGTTTGCTGGCATTACACTAGCTCCATCAGAACAAACTGCAATAAGATGATTTTTTAAATTGTTATCAGAAAATCCACCATATGAATTAAAGTAGCAGATATACATTCCACAATAGTATTTTTTAGTTCTGCAAGATCTACAAAAATCATACATGGTTCAGTGAGCTCAACTTGTATGTGAATAACTAAAACACTTTCTATATTAGCAGACGAATTGACAACATTATCGATTCGTCTGCTATTATAGAAATTTTGCATTTTTTTTTCTTTTATTCTGGAGAATATTTCTAATTTTATTCGTTTAGAAATATGTTCCACTATTCTAATTCATGAGAATCTAGAATGCAATGATAATCCTAGAACAATACCATTTTTAATTTGGAGTTCGATTAAATCTAGCAAATCAAACATAGGTTGGATTCTCTTCACCAAACTATACACAGAATTAGACATTTTTGAAGTTATCAAAATTTCTTTTTCATTTAGTTTGTCAATTAAATTTGGTAATATAGATTTGCTACATGCTTCATTTATTTTTATTTTATTATGAGCAAACGATTCATTATGTTTGGATAACTTTTTAAGCAAACATGCGGTTAATCTATAGTGTTTCCATTTGGTTCCATTTTCATTTCTACCCATTCCTTTGATGATAAAACAAATTTTTTCTCCTTCAAGACTTAAGTTTTTACATTTTGAGCAAACACAACATCCTAATTTACCATTTTTAACTTCTAACCACTTATACACACTGCGTTTAGAAATGCGATGCTTGCTTCTCGTCCCAGCAATCAGGTAAATTATTTTCTTTTTCTCCTCCAACTTGTTGCATATTCATTGAATCAATGTGCGTATTATCTTCAAACTTCATCTTCAACAGCAGTAGAATCAGCAGAATCACTTTTCATTATTTTTTTTCCCAAAAAAAATTAATATAATAAATTTCACTGTCTTTTCATGCTTCACTGGTATAAATACTTTTACAATTATAAAAATAAAATTTCTTGAATCTACAGTTTTTAAATTTATTATTTTAAAATTTTAAACACAGACAACTGTTATACATCAGTGTACTGACGAACACAGAACTAATGTCTAGTGGAACAACCTGCTGATGACAGTTTTACAAACATCTGATTGTCTAGTAGTTTTACCAAAGAATTGCATATTTATTTTCAAACTTTCGTTATAGAGAAGTTCAAACAATAATTCCAAATAATCTATACACTGCCAAATAGATTAATTTTTGTTAGGTTACCAAACGAGTTTGTGGCTTAATATATTTGAAAAAATTATTTTTTTTAATAAAAAGTAAAGAACAAGGGGCTCGCAAATTTGAGGAAAATTTAACAAAGGGCTTGCATGAGCCCCTTATAGCTCACCACTGGTTACAACCCCTTTGTGCGGGGTCTCAGAGAAGGTGTAATAAAAAGGGACAGAGCCACGGGAGAACAAGCTTTTGCCAAAGCCATACGAGTACCGCAAGTCGCAGTCCACAGCCTGCTATTTTCCCGATGAGATACTGCTGATGCCAGACATTCCTGAGGAAGCCAGAGATCTGAGATGAAAGAATTGCCATAGAACTTATTGTACAAGACTTTTGACTGAATGTGCAATACAGAGCCTTTGTAAGTTCCATACTTTTGTACAATTCCTCTTATAATATGTTATAGATGGACTATTAAGAACTAGTTTAATAGTAATAAGAAGTGTCCATAACAGAGTCAACTGGCATTTTGAAGAGGATATCAAATTTGTAAAAATAACTTAACAGAGAATTAGCTAACCTCTTTGCGAGTAAACTAGAAGTTTAATAAGTTGAATTTGTAAGCAGAGAGTAAATAAGTTTTTCAGTTAAAGAAATTATTTAGTATTGAAGTAAAAGGGTTCAAATTTTATGCTAAAGATTTTTTAGATGGGTAGAGAAAGCAATCTCCCTGTCATTTGATTATATTTCATATTAATGTAAATAAATGTGTTTTAATTATTTGTTAAAAGAGTGCTGCCTGATCCTTTATCTTACAATGCACTGTTTCTAAAAATAATTGGACTTGTGAGCAGGAAACAACTTAGAAATTAAAAGTGCGGTTTTATTATTACTTAAGAACCATGACTGTTTATGTAAACTTTGTCGAAGGAATTTATGCTAGTAAGAGAGATCTACCGGGCATTTTATTGAGTCTTATGCCAAATATTGATATATTGGATGGAGCAGTCTAACAAATAAATTTTCCAGTATTCACAGGCATAAGACTAATAAATATGGAAGGTGGATAAACATAATACGCTATATAGTAAGTGAGAAAGGTTACAAGAGAGAAAATGTGCACTGGTAATTAGTAAAATAAGAATAAGAATAAAAGAAAATATTAAAATAACACAGCAGTTTCCACAATCACAAACATCCATGCCCACGGCAGGATTCGAACCCACAGCCTTTTGGCTAGAGAGCGGATACGCTAACCACTCGGCCAGACAGGCTGGCGAGTGGTTAGTGTATATCCAATACTATCCAATATCCTTGTTCTCCAGAAGTATCTCCACTGCTTGTGTACAATGTGGTTTGGTGCTGTCATCCATAAAAATGAATTCTTCAGCTACAGCACCAGAGAACAACAGGACATGCTGCAAGAACTTCACTGCAATATCATTCACTAGTCATAGTCCTCCCTTTTCCAGCACTTGTAGCTTCGTGCATCCAGTAAGCATAATGCCTCTCCACACCATGATCCCAACACTGTTGTACCTATCCCTTTCAAGAACATTCTTATGATGGTAAGCAGTACCCCTTTCATGTCAGATCACGTGTCATCTAGAATTGAAGGAAAGACTAAAATGACTCATCTATAAAGAGTACATTAGCCCATTGGTGTCTTGTCCAATTTTTATGGATACAACACCACTGAAAACATACTCTATGATGAGCTGTGGTATTATTAAAGTCGATAATGTTATTCAAACCCATTGATAAATGTTTTGAAGATTAGAATTTAAGGTAGTAGAGGTTAGTGCTCTGGGGATTGTGGTGATTTGTGCATTGCAAGGTTTGTCAAACAAAAATGAGGAGTGCAATGTACGATCATTGGCAAAACTGTGTATACTGAAATGGCAGTCAGACAGAGCAGACCATTTATGAAAAGAAGGAAGAGGATAGGTGAAAGAACAAGGCCTTGTGGGATGCTAGCATTAGTTGTATAGACAACAAATAAAGAGACATACAACCTTCACTCGAAGTGAGTCTCCAGCCAGAAAGCTGACTATCCAAATGCAGAAGTCAGGGGTCAAATCAAATGGGAGTTTTCTTAATAGACCTTTGTTTCATACTTGGTCAAAAGTCTGAGATATTAAGAGCAACCACTTGGGTTGCCAAACCTTTCCCTGGTGTTTGTCCAGAGATGGGCAACATAGGTAAGTAAACCTTCTGTTGATCATAGTGACAGAATCCATAATGTCATCTTTTACTAGTCTTCAAGGAAGCACAGGAACTGACGTTTGATGGTTCTTCCTATTACTTTAGAAAGAATTGAGGTAAAAGAAATTGCATAGCAGAAAGGTAAAGATTTGTCACCATTCTTAGGATTATATATGGACTAATTTTCAAACTACAAGATAGACACCAGAGGAATAAAAAGTGCAAATGGCTATAAAGTAGGCTCAACTCTGGGCACAGACCTTGAGAACAATCGAAAGAATGCTATCAAGGCTAGGGGACTTTTTAGTATCCAATTTGAGAAAAATTTTTTTCATCTCATTTTGGCAAAAGGTCAAATGGCACTGAGTGTTCGGAATAGCTAGGAGCATTTCGTATGATCAGCTATGCAAAAATTTGAGACGAAAAAAGAGCCAAGAGGTTGTCTTTTTCTGTGGGCAACACTATAGTATCATTTCGACGTAATAATGATACACCCTGTTGGGTATCTACCTGGATACTGAACAAACGAGGATGGGCTGGCAATTTGGGATTTAGCCGACCAAATTATATTCTTATTGGCTTAAACCAATATACAAAATGATGGTACAACATGACAAAATTTCATGCCAACTGGGGCGTTGCATGGTTAAACAAGGTCTCCCCATTGTTTTCACCAGAGAACCAGGGCGAACAGCAAAAAGTCAGCTACTGGAATAAATCTGAATCCCAACTCAACATCACCAGAGTTAAAGATTGGTACTATCAAACTAAGAAGCCTGAATGGCAAAGAAATGGAGCTAGCTGAGGAATTAGATAAGTCCCAGATCGACATAATAGGGGTGACTGAAACAAAAAAGACCAAAACTGGTGAGATCTTTCTGAGCAATAAATACAAAATGTTATATTCAGGCAATGACAATCAAGGAAAAGAAGGAGTAGCCATAGTATTCAACACAAAATACGAGGCTAATCTTCTTGAATGGCAGTCAGTCTCAAGTAGAGTAATGTGGGCAAATATGAGAATGGGGAACTGGACAATGAGACTTATTTGTGCCTATGGTCCCACAGAAGGTTCTGCTAAGGTAGAAGTGGAGGAATTTTTTGAGGCTTTAGAAAAAGCAACTGACACAATGAAAAATGAAAAGTTGGTCCTTGTTGGGGATCTAAATAGCAGAGTAAGAAATGATTGTCAGACAAACAAAAATATTTTGGGGAAATTTGGAGAAAAAAGCAAAGCTAACAATAATGGCAAATACCTGTTGGATTTCTGCTCAGGACATGGACTGGTTATTACTAACACCATTTTCCAACATAAAAATGTGCACAAATTCACATGGAGAGAAGAGGCAAGGAATAAGAAAAGTCTCATTGACTATATTATTGTTGATAGTGATGTTTTCTCACTGGTGCAAGACATCAGAGAGTACAGAGGATTTGAAATTGGAAGTGATCACTATTTAGTCTTGAGCAGAATAAAATTGAATTTTATATTGAAAAGAATAAGATCTAAGAAAGTTTTAAAGCGAATAAAAGTTGAGCAGCTCTCAGATGTGAACTGTAGACTAAAATACACAAAGATTATTGAAGAAAAAATGAAAGAGTTTGAGAACAGGAACCAATCCTTGGAGATTCAGTGGCATGCCTTGAAGAAAACACTGATTGATTCAGCAAGAGAGGCATGTAGTGAGGTTGTCTGCAAGGATAGAAAAATCAGAACTCCATGGTAGACACAAGAAGTTAAAGAGGCAGTGAAGGAAAAGAAGAAAGCATATCAAAAGTTCCTGGCAAATAAGTCAGATTGTGCTCTTGGAGAATACAGAGACAAAAAAGTAAGAAAGCTAAACACTATGTAAAACTAGCTAAACAAAAGTCATGGGAGGACTTTGGCAAGAACATAGAAATTAAATATTAAGAGGTGGTAGATATATAATACAGATAATATATAATCTATATGGATCACATTATGAAGGAATGTGGTATTAAACCTGATATCAAAATTGGAGATGTTAATGACAGCTCTTTGCTTTATGCGGATGATGTTATACTTCTAAATAAATCCGCTACAAGTCTGCAAGATTCTCTGACTAAATTGAATAGCTGTTGTAATAGATATGGTATGAAGGTCAGCAATAAAAAGAAAAAGACAATGAAAATAGGCAGAATCATTGAAAATGTCAACTGTGTTGTGAATGGAGAACCTGTGGAACAAGTAAAACATTTCAGCTACTTAGGCACAATTTTTACTGAAGATGGTAAACTAAATATAGAAATAGACAACAGAATCAGCAAAGCTGGTATCGTGGGAAGTCAATTGAATAAATTCATATGGAATAAGAAAGAAATTAGTCGGAACACTAAATTAGCTGTATACAAGACAGTGTTCAAACCAATTTTAACTTATGGATCTGAGAGCTGGGTCAGAAGTAAAACACTTGACCAAAGACTAGAGACCGCAGATATGAGAGTCCTGAGAAAGATTAGAGGCATGAACAGATGGCATCAATGGCAATATCATATTAAAAATGAGGATATTAGGAAAGAACTTGACATTGTCAGCATCCAGGAATGCGTTAGCAGAGCTAATCTCAGATGGTATGGTCACTTAAATAGAATGGGAGAGGAAAGATTAGCAAAACAAGTGTTCTCTGCCAGGTTGGCAGGAAAACGACCCAGAGGAAGACCAGGATGTAGGTGGATTGATACGGTACAAAGTGCGTTAGACGATAGAAATATAAGATCTGATAATGTTGGAGTCTTGACAAGTAACAGACTGATTTGGAGGAAAATTGTAGATAGGAAGTTAGTAATGATGTAATTTTTTCATGTAGTACTGTCATATCCTGTACACCCCTTGAGGGTACATGGCAGGAATTTGATGATGATGATGAGATATTCTGGAGGTTGTTGAAGAAGCTTAGAAATGGAGGAAAGAGTGTTGTAAAAGGAGTTAGAGATGATAAAGGTGATATGAAAATAGGAGAAAAAGATATCCTTGAAGTATGGAGTAATTACTTCGAAAAATTGCTAAATGAAAAAAGCATGATAGCACAGTGGTAAAAAATACTCAACAGGCATAGTCAGGAATTCATATCCATACTTGAAGTAGAAAAAGCCATCAAAGGCTTGAAATGAGGATAGGCAGCAGGAGTAGATGATATTCGACTAAAAATGCTGAAGTATGGCGGTATAAAAGTCTTACAGTGGCTGCACTGCATAGTTCTGAAGGCATGGACAGAGGGACGAATTCCCAATGATTGGAGAGTAGAGCTCTAATAGTTCCCATATATAAAAAGGGAAATAAAACTGAATATGAGAATTACAGAGGTATTTCCCTACTGAGTATTCCTGGCAAGATCTACGCAAGTATACTTGAGAAATGGTTGAGAAGAATTGTGGAAGAAAAGCTTCGTGAAGAACAAGATGGATTCAGGCCAAATAGAGGCTGTCAGGATCAGATCTTCACTTTATGACAAATAGTTGAGAAAGCACAGGAATATAAAAACGATCTGTATTTAAGTTTTGTCAATCTGGAAAAAGGCATATGACAAGGTGCCAAGAGAGAAGCTATTCAATACGCTACAGTTATATGGTGTCAATGGGGCATTATATCAAACAATACTTAGTCTTTATTTGAGTTGTAGGTCAGCAGTTAGAATTGAAGTACAGGAAGATGGTTTAATGTTAAATCTGGTGTGAGACAAGGATGTACATCATCCCCTGTTATTCATTAACTATATGGATCACATTATGAAGGAAAGTGGTATTAAACATGATATCATAATTGGAGATGTTAATGTCAGCTCTTTGCTTTATAAGGATGATGTTATACTTCTAAATAAATCCGCTACAAGTTTGCAAGATTCCCTGACTAAATTGAATAACTGTTGTAATAGATATGGTATGAAGGTAAGCATTAAAAAGACAAAGACAATGAAAATAGGCAGAATCATTGAAAATGTCAACTGTGTTTTGAATGGAAAACATGTGGAATAAGTAAAACATTTCAGCTACTTAGGCAGGATTTTTACTGAAGATGGTAAATTAAATATGGAAATAGACAACAGAATCAAAACTGGTATGGTAGGAAGTCAATTGAATAAATTCATATGGAATAAGAGAGAAATTAGTCAGAACACTAAATTAGCTGTATACAAGAGTGTTCAAACCAGTTTTAACTTATGGATCTGAGAGCTGGATCAAAAGTAAAACACTTGACCAAAGACTAGAGACCGCAGATATGAGAGTCCTGAGAAAGATTAGGGGCATGAACACATGGCATCAATGGCAATATCATATTAAAAACGAGGATATTAGGAAAGAACTAGACATTGTCATCATCCAGGAATGCGTTAGCAGAGCTAACGCATTCCTGGATGCTGACAGTGAAAAGATTAGCAAAACAACCCAGAGGAAGACCAAGATATAGGTGGATTGATACGGTACAAAGTGCCTTAGACGATAGAAATATAAGATGTAATAATGTTGGAGTCTTGACAAATAAAAGACTGATTTGGAGGAAAATTGTAGATAAGAAGTTAGTAATGATGTAAATTTTTCATGTAGTACTATCATATCCTGTACATGTCAGGAATTTGATGATGGGTAATAAATGTTCCCATGCCGATGAGAATTATTTAACTATTCATTCTGCCTAATAGATTGAGTTCAGATGGCTGGAAACAGTAATGACCAAGGAAATTAAAAGTTGCAAAGATAATCCCACTTGGCTTTCTGGTAATGCCATACCATGTGTGGATGAGAGTGATGCTCCATGGGGATGACATTTTCACTACACTGTGGTCTGAGCCACCTGGAGGGCAGATGACATTCACAGGTACTTAGATGGGTCACTGGTGAGGAAGAGATCCAAGGTGTTTGGGGAGTGGTTGGGATTGTTTGATATTCTGGGGAGCATGTGAACAATTTGTGTCAGATCTGTTATTACAAAAGTCTCAGCATCTCTACCTGCTCGATCTGTGCAATTGGAAGCAGGTAGCCAGCTGGCATTGTCGATATTAAGCCAAGGAAAATTACTTCACTATTTGGAGAATTGGATCGAAGAAAATCAACATTTAAGAACAGTTCAGAGTAGTTGTTGCCATTAGGAGAGCAGTAGAGACATCACATGAATTTGGCAGAATGATGTAGGGTGATTTTTAGTCAAAGGAGATCAAAAAGGAGATTCCAGGTTGGGCACTCTGGCAAGGTATATCAGAATGAACACATGCACAGACCCAACTTCTTAGGTAAAAGGAGATAAAAAGCATAGTTGGGAAAGCAGAGTGTTTTAGGAGGTTGAGATTTGTTGTTGGAGGTTGTTGTCAAGAAGAGTGGTTGAGGCTTTGCAGACTGGAGGCAGAAGCAAACATCATTAAGGTTAGAACTAAGACTACATTTTCATTATTTTCTCACTAGTATCTGTTCTTTATAATTGATTGTCCATGCTTCACTTTGATCTTTATCTAGTTCTTTTCATAATTGCCACTGTTTCTCATGCTGCACATGGGTCAGATCTGACTAGGTTCATCCTTGTGATGTGGGGATGGTGCTTTCTGTTCATTGCCAATGAACTCGGCTCTGCTTGTCAGTATATCACAGTCACATTTATTAAACACGGGAAGTTAATTCTGTCTATGTAATGATGGGCCCGAAGCAGTGACACTTGACAATTTTCTTGGGGTTAAAGTTGCACTGTTCAGCAAGCCTGAAAATAGTCAATTTAGCTTTGCGTCTGTTTTGGAATGGAAATTTAGGATGATGGCATTGTACTATTTATTTTCTGTCTCAATCATATCTTGAACTGATGAAGCAATAAGATCACAATTGCTGGCTTCAAGCTTTCCTTCCAATTGTGTAAATTTTCCATGAGAAGGTTTTATCAAGCATGATAAAGGCACAGTTTCAGGCTACGATAAATAAATACTAGTAAGTATTTATTCTTTTTGTGAAACACCTATAAAGAAAGGCTAATTCTCTACTACAGGGTTTCTCAAACTGTGTTCCGCGGAACACAAGTGTTCCACGGAAGGTGTTCCGCAAAAAGTTCTGGAATTTTACATTTTAGTTTTCTATGCATTTTTCATGAATAAATATTTTATAGTGGAAATATTCTGAGGAGAATAATATTCGTGAATATGTTGAAAAGCTTAGACCCAGAACGCTAATAACTTCTATCATTAATTTTCACATATCGAAACCTTTCAACATTTGGAAAAGGGAATACAGTTGTTTATGACGGGTTATAAAAATTGCCTGGAAGCAGATTATAACAATGTGTGCCATATCCTCTGTTCTCAAAACTGAAGGAAATGGCGTCTGTGTAGCAAATGTCAGTGACCAAGCAGCATATTTTTAAACATGGAAATATTCATGAATTATCGTTAATTTTCACACATCAAAATCTTGCAACAATCGGGAAAGAGAATACCGGCGTTTATGACCGATCATAAAAATTGCCTGCAAGCCGATTACAACAATGGCCGGTGTGTTCTCAAAACAGAACGAAATAACGTCTGTGTTGCAAATGTCAGTGACCAATCAGGAAGTATAAACAAAATTTTTCCACTGAAATTCAAGATCAAGGAAGTCTGTATCTAGTTCTCAAATCTAGTAATAATGAATACTTTCTTCGCAACACAATAAATAACGGAAAAAAAAACTCATGTAGAAAGATTATTTATTAGTATAATTTTCGCCTGTGTGTCACAGGCATCTTCAGTACATTAAGCTCAAAAAATTAAACACTAACTGACAATTCCAAAAAGCGCCACCTAAGTAGCTGGTGTAAGATAACTAAAAAGGTCAATAACTTTCCTAAAAAAAAAAAAAAAAAAAAAAAAAATTGTGTACCGATATGTCTACTCACGGTTTACCTCTTTTAAAACTTTCTTCGCAAGTTTGTATTGTAGGGTAAAAGTTTCAAAACCGTAGTGCCATGATTTCTTAAAAGTAATAGGCCTGCAGATTTAAATTTTAATATGAATAAGAGACTTTGTTTAATTTTGGTATTAAGAAATCTCTTATTGAAGGTGTTTGTGATGCAACAGATAGTAAGTCATCCACTACCAGCCTACAAAGCAATCTCCAGGATGTACAAAAGGAGGGGAAAACTACCAACAGACAGGAGAAAAGTCTGCATTCACTCGTAATTACTTATAATATAAATTTTTGTTGATCAGAATAGGATATGTCAATGAAAATCAGAATCAATTAATTTAATGATGGTTTAATTGATGTTTAATAATAAAAATCAGGTAAATTACCAATTAATTATTACTTAATACATTAAAAATCATCAAGGTGTTCCATGAAAAATTCAGGATTTGTGAAGTGTTCCGTCGTAGAAAATGTTTGAGAAACCCTGCTCTACTAAATGGAAATATAGCACCAAACATAGATATGAAGTTTAATGAAAAATACGATAAAAGTGATTCCCCAATTAAACAGAAGTGTTTCTAAAAGTTTATTTCAGAGAACAGCTAAATATGAAATAACTAATTTTCTGTTCAGCACCTCTTTCCTTCTTTACTGAATTCTTTTCCCACCTCTCTCCTTAAAACATTATAGTGAACATTAGAAATTTACTATTATAACATCAAAGATATAACCTATAAGACTAATGATTTCATATTATTGCACTATATTTATCCTATCATCCATTGTGATCAAATAAGCAGTTTTAAGATTTAATGTGATATTCCAACTATACATATTGGCAAATCACATGTTAAGAATCCTGAGTAAAGATATGGGTTTTATTCTCACCATTCTACCATCTCAAAAAGACATCCATGGTGTCTTATAATCTGCGCAGTATTAAGGCAACATCTTATTTGCCACTGTAGTTGTTTTGGATACATCTGTCAAGTTTTTAAATTAATTTTTTTTTTTTTTAAATTTGAATAAGGTAACATATCAAAGTCATACTGCAACCTAATTTTATTCTATTATAATACAACTAACACTTCTAGAAAACATAAAAACCAAGCAGACCTGCCATGTGGAAAAACAGGATTATATCTAATGAAAAGATTCAGAAAAGAAAATAATATGGCTAGAATTACAGGCCTAAAAGATAGTTGGATGCAATGGTAAAAATTTAGGCTTCCAGGAAGAAAACCATGAAGGGCAAAATGCATTGTCCTCTTGACAGCACTAGATAGGCTGGATTTTGTGTAAGATTGGGCAGTGACATAATTCCATAAAATGAGAATTATTTTATGGAGTAGTTAGAACATGACTGACATAGTACCTGGTCAGTACCATGTTAATTAACTACAACTAACCCTGACACCAAAGAAGAGAGTATACTATTCTTTGGTGTCGGGGTTAGCTGTAATGGAGGATTACATTGCTCTACTTAGACATTGTTATAAGAAGATTTTGAAAACTGACTATTCTTATATACTTAGTTCTGCTCTGGGACAAAGTTCCTACAATAGCATTAGTATGCCTTTTATCAAACTTATGAAGAAATAAACTCACTGCAGAAATGAGCAAATTGCCAAGAAAAATCCATATCCAAAGTTATCAAAACAATAAAGTAGTGGAAGAGGGCTACATTAGAGGGAGAAAAACTCCCTCCAAAAGATGGGCTCATCAGGACACAACCTGTCACGAGTTGTGCTTCTTAAGCACAGATGCTAACCGAAACATCTGGATACAGCACCTACTGTGCTGTATCTAGATTATTCATGTAAGCTTAAGACTGATTCCTGGTTAATTTCATATGTCATCAAATCAGATAACATTTAGAACTGGAAGAACATAATGCCAGTGTAATTAGCCAAGTGGTTAGTGTATGCTCTCTCCAGCCTAAAAGTTGTGGGTTCGAATCCCGTCGTGGACATGGATGTTTGCGATTGTCTGAAAAAATGGTGGTGGGCGGTAGATGGTGTGGTTCTTGGTGGAGACAGAGTTGTAGAGTAGGTGCCCTCCTTCGATGAGTCTTTGGATTCCTGGAGGTGTCACATAATAATAAGTAGGCATTAATACTAGAAATAAAAGAAACAGATAACTTAGGTTAAATGAATTAGTTTTTAATGGTGCAATTTTCAGCTATGAGATCTAAGGCACCTTCAGTACAACTAAAATATGAAACATAATATATAATTAAGAGAAAGATTTTAAACCTCATGAATAGCTTTATTAGCTAAAAAATGGTAAACCTATTTCTAATTTAAATAAATTAGGAAAGTTAGCAGATTGAAAAATTACTATCTTCCATAAGAGATAAACATAGGCAAGATCAATTTAAGTTTGGCTAATGTAATAATATTTCACAGGTTTCATTATAAAGATGTTTCATACAGAATCAACACTTAGAGGATGGAAATTTCAGTAAGGCTAGTAATTCAGGTTACTTGATATACAATTTATGTTCCTCATGACAGAAAATGGCAGATTTGCATGTCCCAAATAAATTAGGCCACAAAGGCAAGGAATCGATTAGACACCTGGAAAACTGAGGAGGAAGCCTGTCTTTTGGTGAAGAGAGAAAGATGGAGATTTTTCTGATTGTCAACAACTATATGGCATTGTCCTTCTTTAAAAATGTAGTAACATGTTCAGATATTCCCATAGCATAGAAGTAGAATAAGAGTAATTTCTTCCTGAGCAGAAACTTATAGGTGTTGAAAGCTGAACTAATAAACTATTTGTGTTAAAGGAGGCAGATTTGATATTTACATTGTATGTCTCAATTCATTGCACATTGTCTCCTAAAATATTCTTCTCTCCTATAGAGCAAAGCATGAGCACAATGCATTAAGATCTTAAAACAGTCTTAAATTATGGTGCTACTTTGTAGTGAGAAGTGAAGGCTGCCATCTGGCCTTCTTGGCTGTCATCATGCCAAGAAAGGTTGGCATGAACAACTTACTCAAAGAAGAGAAATCTCATCTTTCTGAGAGATTTCACTGTTGTCTAAAGTAAGCTGGGAAAAAAGTAATTTTTGTAAAACACATGGCAGAATTCAGTTTTACTAGCACAGGTTGACAAGGTTAGCAGTATCAAACTGAAGAACAATGGAGGAGAAATGAGCCTTGTGGTACCCCAGGGTTAAAAAAACCTATCCACTATCACACATATTGTACAGCCAAGGTAAAAGTTGGCGACCCAGTTGCATAAGTTAGAAGGCAAACCATATTACAATAGATACAAAATAAATAACGGAAAAAACTCACGTAGAAAGATTATTTAATAGTATAATTTTCGACTGTGTGTCATAGGCATCTTCAGTACATTAAGCTCAAAATTAAACACTAACTGCAATTCCAAAAAGCGCCACCTAAGTAGCTGGTGTAAGATAACTGAAAAGGTCAATAACTTTCCTTAAAAAAAAAAAAAAAAAAAAAAAAAAAAAAAAAAAAAAAAAAAAATATACAATAAAAATTTTTATTGTATTAATTTTTTTTTTTTTTAGGAAAGTTATTGACCTTTATTGTATTAATTAATTATTTATTTATTTATTTTTTTTTTTAAATAGGAAAGTTATTGACCTTTTTAGTTATCTTACACCAGCTACTTAGGTGGCGCTTTTTGGAATTGCAGTTAGTGTTTAATTTTGAGCTCAATGTACTGAAGATGCCTGTGACACACAGGCGAAAATTATACTATTAAATAATCTTTCTACGTGAGTTTTTTCCGTTATTTATTTTGTATTGATATGTCTACTCACGGTTTACCTCTTTTAAAACTCATATTACAATAGGGTTACTTAAGACTTGCGATGGATAGTTTTCAGACTAACCTTTTTTAAAATTGAGCTATCACAAATATTGAGCTGGTCAACATAAGTATATATATATATATATATATATATATATATATATGTTAAAGATACCAAGTAATTTTAAACTTGGTTTTACTCCATTTCCCAAGTTTCTACATATATATATATATATATATATATTAAAAAAACATGTTGCATGTGCAAGAAATGAGGAATAAAATAAATGATCTTTGTTAAAACATCCCCACTCCTCAGAGGAATATAGAAGCCACACCATAATCCCTGCCACCACTTCCAATGATTTAATGCTAGTTTTAAAGAGATATTTTCTACAGGCTTAAAGGTGAAGGTACAGTTGTTGATAACAACATTTTCTGCTGATTAAGGACGTGAGATTATACTGGAAGTGGGGAGTAAGTGATCAGGCTTTAGTTTTGAGCAAGATAAAAATTTCATACTAATAAGTAAAACATGCAAGTTTTAATAAGAAAGTCTAGCTGCTTTTGGAATCTAACTATATACTCAAATATAGAAAATATTATTCAAGTAAACAACCCTTGGCAATTCACAGTGTCATACTAAAGACATTGACATCAATGTTTTCTGCAAGGATAAAAATCATGGAAAGAGTTTGGTAAGAATGCAGATAAATAAAAAGTGATAAAATAAATAATAAAATAAAAAAATAAAAATAAAGGATAAGAAGTGGAGGAAAGGATTGTAAACAATATCATGATAAACGTGATACTTGACTGTAGAATAAGTGGGGGGTTCACAAAAACACTTTGTTATAGTGAATTTCTTTTAGCATAGCACTGCACCAATGGGGTTTCAGGTTGGAACTTTTTAGTTTGTAGAAGCAAGTGAGTATATAACTTGTTTGTTATGTGATTCAACTATATAAAAACTGATCGATATTCTGGATGTTTGGAGCATATTACTTTGAAAGACTTAAATGAAACAACGGACAGAAAATATACAAGAGGAATGCAATCAAGAAAACATACTTGAGGTAGAAAATGACATCGAAAACCAGAAATGCAGAAAGAATAGATGCTTTCTACTAGAAATACACTAGCCTCTTTCCATCTAGTTCTGGATATATAAGTTTAAAGTCATTCTACTTTTTAAAGAGATACCTAACTTACCTTTGTAAAGAAATTAACAGAACGAGTATGATCCATACGAGGAGCTAGTACCAGCAGTAGATCATTCAACAACATTGGTTTATAATCTAAGTAGAACTGTATGGCTTTATAGTAAAGCTCGATATTAGCTACTTTTGTAATTATTTCTTTGAAATGACCTTCTCTCCATGCTTCTGTTGGGTGGTTCATCATTGTTACTACAGCATTATCGTATTCTTCATATTTATCATACAGAAAGACTAACTCAGCCCATAGATGTGCTTGTTCAGCTGCCCGCAGCACCTAATAGAGAAAAATAAAGGTAATATTTTATTACAGTGATACTTAATATTAATGTTAAAAAATTAACTGTATCTAGCAAGTCATACTTTGGGAATGTAAATTTTATAGTATACTGAAGTGTTAATTTTAGCATTTGGTCAATCATTTTAATTTAATTCTAGAAAGACTAAAATAGAAAGGATTAATTTCTACTTGGAACCAGGATTCTAGGTAGTACAATTGCCAGTCTGCAGGCAAGCACAGTCCCACTGTGGCATGGACATGTGCAAACATCTTTAGACAGGTGATTTCACCACTTAGTGTAAAATCACCATGATTGGAGGACAGAAGTGACTTGAAACAGATTGGTATTTGATTTCTACAGTGGAGTTCCAGGACTATAATTCTTCTAACCACTGCAGTGAAGATCAAGTTCCCATTAAATTTATGTGCAGACATAAATAAAAGCATTTTATACGAAGTGTTTTATACAAGGTGCCAAAATGTCACCGCCTCTGTGCCAAAATGTCACATCCATCAGTGTTGGATGGACTGAAAGCCACAGTACAAATGATGCTACTAGTTAAGATTATATAGATAAAACTCTACCAAGTTTTTATTCTATTTAGAATCATGAGCTCTTCAGTTTAATTTTTAGGGTTGAAGCCATTCTTTACGTCAGTCAATCACTTTTTTTTTCTTATCTGATCCACATATAAAAGACCACAAAGACCTATAAGCACCTTATTAGAGCCACGTGTGGACAAGAGGAATAGAAGAACCTGTCCAGATTTTTCTTGAACAGCAAAGTTGTAATCTTTAGGAAAAGCAGAGTGGGAGAAACTGTTCCAAAGCACAGAAGTAGATAGAATAAAAGAAGAAAGCTGGTTCAGTCAGTTTCAAGATGGACTGTAAAAGTGTTGGTTAGCAGTGGCTTTTGTTCTAATGATTTTGAAGGAGAATGGAGGAAAAATAGTGTAAAATTCAGCACAGAACCGTTAATGCAAGTATCTATAGAAAAGGTACAAGACAAAACTGAATGTCTGTGAGAGGGAGTGAAGTGGATATGTGAGAGATTAGCCAGATTGCCCTCTTCTGGAAAGAACTGAGCAATTTTAGATAGGATTTTGGTGAACTATCTTAAATATGGGAGCAATATTCCAAGGTTGGGCAGATTTGGGATTTGTACAGAGTTAGCAGCTGTGAAGCTGTGAAGATGTGAAGTGGTGTCTTGTGCAAAATACAAAGTTTTTGATGGTTATGTAGAAGCTACAGTTGAAATGTAGTTGTGCCAGGAAAGATCAAAGGTGAAGTTCAGTACAAGAGGAATCTGATTGTATTTGGATCTCAGTATTACAGAAGGTAAGAGGGGGAGGTTTGAGTTCTTTCTTGCAAGATATTAGACAGGACTGAGTTTTGGTGGCATTGAAATCTGGGAGATCAGAGTTCAAGCCACTCGACATCGATCTTGAGGATTCTAATATTTGATTGCTACAAGATTTGTAAAATGAAAAGGCGGAATGAACATGGATAGGATTGGAAGTCTGTGAAAGCAGGTCTATTTTAAGCAAGAGTAAGACATGGGCGAAAAAACAGAATCCTGGGATACTCCTGCACTGGTGGGGAAATCTGAGGAGAAAAAACCATCCACCATGACATGTAGTGAATGACCAGTCAGAAAGTTGGTGATACAGTTGCAGCATGTGAAAGGCAGACTATAGGATGCAGTTGTTAAGTAGGCCCCTGTGCAAAACTTGATCAAATGCCTTTGAAATGTCGAGGGCAACCCTGCAAATTTCTAAAGATCAGCTGTAAATCTTAACTGACAGAATTCTTACTACTGGTCACTGATTAGTTGGTACGTCTCTGGGTGGTTAAAGAGTTGGTTGTTGATGACCTTCTCCATAATTTTAGAGAGAACAGAAGTGAGAGCAACTGGATGTAGTTTGCTGGTTGACTTTCATCACCTTTCTTTGGTGGTGGGCTGGATGATGTGGACCTATTTCCATGCAGGATAGATGCTAGCTGAATAAGATAGATTGAAGAGACAATACAGGATAGTTCTGGCACAATTTTTAATACAATAGGTGGGGAACCATCAGGATCAGATGCATTCTGTTCAGGATATTAAGGATTCTTCGGATTTCTTTTTGGCAAGAATACTGTGAGTGACATGGAGAGAACCATTCTTGGCAGAGTGGAGGCCTGGTCTTTATGTCAAGTAACTACAGCACCATCAGGATGTGAGAGTGGTGGAAATCTCAGTGGGCAGAAGTTGCATCCAATGGCTTTCACAAGGGACCAGATCTCTGATTCTTGGTGCTGCTTCAAATGTGAAATGAAATTCAAGTGCCTTCAAATGCTCTTGAAATACTCTTCCATAGGAAGGGTCAAACTGATGGAGACAGACATGCATGCATTAACTGAAGGTCACTGATCAGTTAAGTTGGAGACTGCTGATGTATTGTGTTCAGATTCTGATAACAGCCGGGTCTCCCTATGTATGAGGGTGGTCTGAAAAGTTCTTGGCCTAACAATGAAGAAACAAATGTATAATTTCAAAATTATTTTTATTTTTCAACATAATCTCCCTTAAGACTAATACATTTATTCCAGTGATGCTCCAGCACCATTTATTAAGTCCCTGTAGTGGTTCTCAGTAAGATCAGCAAAATACCCTTCTACAGCTGCAATCATTTGAAGAAAAATGCTGACCTGCTAGAAAGAATTTTAGTTTTGGGAAGAGAGAGAAGTCAGAGGGAGCCAAATCTGGGGAATAGGGTCTTTTCCCAAGAAGTTTTTTGCCTAGTCTGGTTAAAAGATCGGAATAATATTCCCTGGTTATTGTTTTACCCTTTTCAAGATAATTAATAAACAAAATGCCTTCAGCATCCCAAAACACTGATGCTATGACCTTTCCTGCTGATGGAACCAACTTTTTTCTTCTTTGGTGCTGAACAACTGGCTTCTGTCCACTGTTTTGACTGCTGTTTGGATTTTGGTGTGTAATGGTGAATCCAAGTCTCATCCATAGTAATAAATCAATGCAAAAAATCAGTTTTATTCTAGTTAAAACACTCCAAGCACTGTTCAGAGATTTTCATGAGTGTGTTTTTGATCTGCTGTGAGCAAGCACAGCACCCATCTTGCACAAAGCTTTTTCATTTGCAATTCTTCATGCAAAATATATCCTGCACATTCTTTTGAAATGCCTATAGTCTCAACAATTTTACACACTTTGACTTGCCAGTCATCTAATACCATATCGTGCACTTGATCAATGATTTCAGGTGTTGTTACACTTTTTGGACATCCTTCACATGGATAATCTTCAAGACTGGTAAGGATACGTTTAAACTCAGCAGCCCATTTCTTAATTGTCGAAAATGAAGGAGAAGAGTGCCCATAAACTTTTATGAACTTCGAATGAATTTCTTTTGGAGTTAAACCTTCTTTTACAAAGAATTTGAACTGCATGATACTCAATTTTATCCATTTCAAGGGATACAGACAACACTAGGAGTTTTGCTCAATGAGGATGAGCATTATCATCTTGAGATAAATGCCTCCCCTATCACATACACACATGGACAGACATAGGGATCCAGAACCTCATCTCTAGAAGTTGCAACATTCATGTTTCTTAGCAGAAAGATGAATGTTGCAACTTCTAGAGATAAAGTCGGTACATCCACCCAATGAAATGCCTAACCAAAACATACTGCCTCCACCATAAGTGTCGCTTTCATGGACATCAGAGAAATTATGTGTCCCTGGCTCTCATCAGATCAGAGCATACCTGGTGTCACTTTGCAAAGCAAATCTGGGCTTGTCTATAAACAATAGCTATCCCCATTGGCCTTGGGTACAGTCGATGTGGAGCCTGACATATATCAAATGCTCTGTCCTGTGACATAGGGCGGCAAGCAGACCACCTTTGTGAAATACAAATTTTCCTTACGCAAGGTGAGATCATAGGCAATTCAGGTTAGCACTCGTGTCAGAGCAAATAATTGGAGATGTCAGTCACCCACGAATTGTAGCCTGTGGTCTTCCTTAACTGCATCTCCAGGATGCTTTTTGTGACTGCCAGAATTGGTTCCACCGCCTGAAATATCAAACAATTTACATACAATCATCTGGCTACCTCTGCTTGACTTTGGTCAGCCTCTAGTCTTATGATTGCTTGTCACCTAAATTCATTTAAAATGTCATTTTGCAACCATCTCTAAGAATTTTGCTATCATGAAATGCCTTGTTCTCATTCCAGACACGCACAAAAAACAGCCACTCCAAGAGCCTGCTTTTATGCCATGGCTCATTTGCATATACTGATTATGCCACTCATTTGTATATGATGGCCAGACAACATTTTTTTTGCATAATCTAAATTTCAGAGATTTTCCTTTTCCCCCAGGCTATCAACATTTTTCATTGTTCCTTAATTTATGGAAACCAGTGTATAATAACATCCGGCATTATAAAGCATGTAATGTCAGATTTTCAAATGCTAGGTTTTTGATGAAAAAATCCAAACATCTAAGGGAGGATAATTCCTTGTTGCAATGGTTTTCTTAACATTACTGATTAAATAAAAATGACCCAAGTTATTTCTGTACACCGCTACTGCTACAGTATTTGATTTACCTGTTGTATGTATGGCTATTCCTGCTTTTTTCTGTCTTTTGGTCATCTAGATTTTTTCCTACCAATCATGATTTTTTGTGGGTGTTTGTGGGTTACAAATTCCATTCAGATGAAAGCATGTCTTAATTTTTATAGTTGACAACACAACAGATTCTTTTCTCCAGTGTTTAATATTTTCTGGTTACTCACCTTCACCTTTTTATGTCATAAAGCTAAAAAAGTGTAGTTTGCATTTCTTTTCATTTGCTGTCCAAAATGAAGGGTGAATGATATAAGTTATCTATAAAATAATTTGGGGGGGGGGGGGGACATAAACAACATAAAGTGGTCAACACTAGTCACTAAGCCTTACATGATTTGGCCCCACCTGGTCTTTGAGAAATAACTGCATTTTTTAAATAACACTGTCAAAAGCTTTTTCACCATGTATGCTAAAGTATATAATTTACATGAGGGGTTGATGATGTTTGTTGGGAGAATTACAATTCATAGGTAAAGTAAATAATGATTGGTCTTGTTAAATTAAAACTTTTAAGGGCATCTGGTTTTTTTTTTTTTTTTTTTTATAAGAATGGTGATGACTTACAAGTTGTGTAAAATAAGATGATGTTTGAGAACACTTGATTATTTCAAAGTTAATGTAATGACACAGGGTAGGGTTTACTTTATTACAGATGAGAGATAGTAATACCTGCTGTCATAGATTGGAATTACTTCACATTTAGGAAACATCAGAAAGGTATCCATGAGAATATCTTCGTACAAACTAACTTTTTACGAAGAGACAAATAGTCTACAAAGGAATTAACTTATTAATTACATAAGAAACTATCTCCTGGTTGAAAACAAACTACTGTATTCATTGGTCACTGAATTATGATCAAATAACACAGTAAATGCTATGGTGTTTTAAAATGAAAAAAAAAAAAAAAAAAATTGTAAAATGTGCAAAATAAAAGAAAATAAGGCAATATATTTAGAATGAGCCTGAAAACTCACTCGCAACTTGTTTCTGATAACTCGCCTGTGGAAGTGGATTTCTGGAGCCCTGTCCATATTAGACTAAAATCAAACACATTCTAAACTAGTGTTTTATAGTTATTTCAAATGAAATGAAGTACTGAGATGACTGGTTATGTTGGAATAATTTATAATAATTTAACTTTCAGATATACTATTTTATTCACTTTCTGCTGTAGATTTAGCAAAATAAATTGTAATCTTACTGGGACCTCACATGTAATGACATGACAGTTTATAGCTGTTCAAATTTAGGAAAATTAAGTCCCTTGACTTGTTATTACAATATATTTATTACAAATATATAATACTCACTTTTGGAATGTTAACCCTAGACCAGAAGAGTTCAAGATGTTCTTTCATTTTAGAAGGCTTATATTTGGAATATAAAATTGCTAACTCAGTGAACATTCCCATATGAGCTCTCTCCAAGCCTGAAAATAATTTTAACAGAATATTAAGAATAATGCAATTTGAATATAAAATAGAATTTTAGTATGTTTTAATACACTAACATTAAAAAGAAACATTACTGGTGTTATCATTCACAATTGGGTGGTTAAATAGTTAGAGATGGTTCATTAATTGACCTAACCAATTTTTTCCATATTGAGTCATGTATCTTTAGGGAGCTCTTAGGGACACTGCCCTAAATGTAAAGGCAGCATTCAATGGCCAGGCAGATTTGGGATTTGTATGGGAAGTAGCACTCCAAGTGAAAAAGAAATTTTTTATTATTATCTGACACCTCCAGGGAGTCCAAAGACTCATCGAGGGAGGGCACGTGCTCTGCAACTGTCTCCATCACTCAATCCACCAACTGACCGCAACTACACTACCACCACTAGTATTTTCACAAACATCCATGCCCACAGTGGGATTCGAACCCGCAGCCTTTTGGCTTGAGAGCAGATATGCTAACCACTCAGCCAGCCAGGCTGGCAAAGGAAATAGTTGTAAATGTGTTTATGATGAGGAAATAGTTGTAAATGCACTGATGCTAAGGAAATAGTTGTAAATGCGCTTATGCCAAGAGAGGGTTGTTGACACAGTAATCCCTAGAAAAGAGATTATCTTGTATAGAGATTTGGGTGCTGTCAAGACTGCAAGAATTTTAATGGGAGATGAGGGCAAAACTGTTTTTCTATTTATTTATTTTTTTAAGCTGAAGTACATAATACCAGAGTATAATACCTGTGTATTAATCCCTAAAGATGCTGATTTACCTTCGATGAAATATAGGAAGTAATAATTAAACATTGTTAGTTATCAAGTCTATGTTGTTAATTTCCTTAAACAATATATGACGTTTAGGTTAGAAGGTTGGAAACAGCACCTTAATCAAGGAAATAAGACAAAGATGTGCAAAGATCACCTCAACTGGCATTTTTATGATACTAAATATCGGTATGCATGGCTATGTGCATGTTGTTACATGGGTGGGGAAAAAAAAAAAAAAAAAAAATCAGTACTAATTTATGGTCTGAATTACCTAAAGGAGAAGTACTATTCACAACATACTCAAAATGGATCACTAATAAGAAAGAAGCCCAAGGTGTTTGGAAAGTAGTTAGGATTATCTGATATTTGAGTGGGTATGTGAACACTATTTGCACAAGGTCAGTAATAGCAAAAGTCTCAGCATCATTACTTGCTAAATCTCTGTAGCTGGAAGAGAAAAGCTAGATGGCATTGTGAACATTAAAATCGTCAAGTTAGATGACTCATCATTAGGAAAGTTAAAGTAAAGGAAATACACTTGAAAAGGAGATCCAAAAGTTCAGAATAATTAGTGGCATAAGGGAAGGGATAGAGACCAAAATATATTTGGTATGTGGTAGAGATTTGAGTCAGAATGAGTCACAGAACGTAATTTGAGAGTTCAGATAAGCAGTGCTCAAGGAAACTGCAATACGAGTCTGTTAGGGAAAAGGTGAGGTTTAAAGACAGATGGTGGTGAGGGACATTGAGACTGGAAATGAGACTTTGGAAACCAGACTCATTTTACAAACATACAAATATGTATATTTGTAAAGTGGAGCTGGAAGGTTCTTGGAGGTTTGCTGCTGACAATTTGGGAGCACTATATATTCCTATTATAATAGGAGTTTTGGTTTTCAGGGTGGGCTGTTAGTAGCACTTGTTTTTTGCACCAGCATTCAGCTTATAATCAAAGGTTTACATGACATCACCAGCTTGGCATGTTCTCCTCCAGTTAACTGGTGACCATGTTCTGTTGGGTAAAGCTAAGACACAGGTGCATAATACACAATCAAGATTGAGTAACTTTGAATTTACTAATCACAGCAATTATGAGCTCTGATCTGCTTACTGGTGTGTTGCACGTCACTAACCAGGCTAAGGAAGTTTGATCCATCTTTTTATGAGATGGATCAAACATGGGTCCGAAGTGTCATGTGACAATTTTTTTTTGAAGTTACATATTATGCAAGCTTGTTAATATCCTTCTCTAGCATCAAGTCATTTTCAAGAATGACAGCATTATATTTCTTATTTTTTGCTACTATTGAATCATGCACTGCTGTTGTATTCTGAATAGGTGGCAGAGTTTTATTGGATACGGTTTAATATTTTCAGTCTATTTAAGTGAGTTTGATCAGTGCTTAACCCAGATAAGCTTGACTAAAGCACTAATAATGCAATAACAGCATACAAAGAACAATCGTTTACAGCAAGCAAGTGAACACTCAAATTAACAACCATGGTGTTTTAATCAACATTCTCATAATTTAAGAATATTCTAAGGTGAAAATTATCATACACAGATTATAAATACAACCAATCTGAATA
This sequence comes from Typopeltis vanoorti, assembly GCF_054136105.1. Taxonomy (NCBI): domain Eukaryota; kingdom Metazoa; phylum Arthropoda; class Arachnida; order Uropygi; family Thelyphonidae; genus Typopeltis; species Typopeltis vanoorti. The sequence continues at coordinate 136,381,182 of NC_143559.1, forward strand.
ACACACTATTCAGACCCCCCCACCCCCCCCCCCCCCCACCCCCCCCCCCCCCCACCCCCCCCCCCCCCCACCCCCCCCCCCCCCCACCCCCCCCCCCCCCCACCCCCCCCCCCCCCCACCCCCCCCCCCCCCCACCCCCCCCCCCCCCCACCCCCCCCCCCCCCCACCCCCCCCCCCCCCCACCCCCCCCCCCCCCCACCCCCCCCCCCCCCCACCCCCCCCCCCCCCCACCCCCCCCCCCCCCCACCCCCCCCCCCCCCCACCCCCCCCCCCCCCCACCCCCCCCCCCCCCCACCCCCCCCCCCCCCCACCCCCCCCCCCCCCCACCCCCCCCCCCCCCCACCCCCCCCCCCCCCCACCCCCCCCCCCCCCCACCCCCCCCCCCCCCCACCCCCCCCCCCCCCCACCCCCCCCCCCCCCCACCCCCCCCCCCCCCCACCCCCCCCCCCCCCCACCCCCCCCCCCCCCCACCCCCCCCCCCCCCCACCCCCCCCCCCCCCCACCCCCCCCCCCCAGTCCTTTATTCATACTTGAGGACCAAAGGAATGCTGTTATAAACACGTAAGGGCACACTTGGGACTCATACCAAGGATTCTTTCCTTTTTTAAGTAACATTAGAGAAAAGTGAGCAAGTGAACAAGTGGAGTGTCATTAAGAACTGATGACAAGTGATGTGAAGTTTATTTTGATGTTAGAATTGAGGTTAAGAAACAGATCATCTATTTGCATAGTAGCAAACAACTTCACCTGTGGAAGAAGTGTTTCTGAATATACAAGTAACTGGTCTACAGAAATGTACCCAATTTATTCTCAAAATGGTTAACTAGAGAGCTTCTTCAATACCAGCAAAGAGAATGCATGTTATTCAAGGTACCAATGCAGAAGTGGTGTGTAATAAATAACTCTATAGCAAACTTCACAGTCTATATCTCCATGAGTATAGACTGTGAAGTCTATACTCATGGGGTTATATGCTTTTTTTTTTATTTTATTTTATTTTTTTTTTAACAAATTCATTAAAGTAAAGCCATCAACTCTAACAAGCATTCCTTTGGTCTCTAAGTTCACAACAGCAACGGCTGAGCATGCATTCTCCAAGCCAATGATCACAAATTTACCAGATAGAGCAGCACAGTGATACAAATACCACTAACACCACTTTGCATACAAACCAAACAATCAAGAAGTGTTGTGTATTATAAGCTCCAATTATGTAAAACAGTATATTATCCAATATGGACTAAAATTAATCAAACTTAAATTTTAGCAAGGATCTGACAAAGCAAAATTCATCCAGTAGTTCAAGAAAGAACATCTTCAGTATGTGATTCATGAAGAAATGAAGGAGTTATGAAAATAATTATCAGCTTTGCCAGAAAAAGACAAAAAAATCAAGATTGAATAATGCATATTAAACAAAGACAAAACTTGAAAATTCCATATATACTATAACTTGTTATTAACAAAGTAAACAATGTTAGCAAACAAATGCTATTACAGATAGAAATATTACTCTTGTTTTCATAACGGAGTATCTCTAGTTGACTTTCTACAATACGCTTAGAAAAGAACTATGCCTATTGTGGATTTAAACAGTGTGAGAATGAGCAAATCAATTATTTGCTCCTTTTCAATAGTTTGTTATAGTGAAGTCAAATGCATATTTTCTTAAAATAAAAATAAGTTTTATAAACATTAAAACCATTATACATTAAAATAATAAAAAAATGCTACCTAATGCAGCCTCTAAAAGGCTTATTAATTCTTCAAAGTATCCTCTGTCCTGATAATAGTTAATAAGGTCCTCTAGCTCATCAGCATGAACCACAATGTGAAGTCCACACATTTGGGCAAGTCTAAATTCTTCACTATCCACACATGCAAAACAAACCTGAAAACAAACACATTTAAGTTTATATAATCCAAAACTATTCATAATTTTACTATATATTCTTATTTGTCCAGACTTTTATTGCTTAGAATGACAAGTCTGGATTGGTGTGTGGGGAAATTCAGTTAAGTTCTTCCCTCAACAACTGACAATACTACTATAACTTGTATCTACTCAATGGGAACTGCACACCTTTTCAATGAATATGGGAAAATAACTTGGGCAAATCTGTAGAGACAACATAATGAAGTTTTTGTAGCAGAAGTTTTTTTTTTTTTTTTTTTTTTTTTTACAAGTCTGCTACAGTGAGACTATTTTTCCACGAACACAGGCAAACCAACCTTTATAATTCCACAATTTCTATAAATATTTTGAAGTACAGACCCTAGCAATCACTTATTCATTTTCATTCCAAATTCACAAGATTATTTTTTGCATTCATTCATTCATTCAGTCCCTGCATTTTTTGCTGTTTTAAAGAATGTGATATGATGAAAACATCACAACATATTAAAAACCTAATAACTAATTTTTCCACAGCTTTTCTCTATGTGAAGCAGAAAAAGTGAAACAGATCCAACAAACCTTTTGGTCTGGATAATCAAAAAATGTTTCATTGTTGGAACATTACAAGTTGACAAACTATAAAACCAGAAGAAACTCATGTTAAAATTTCTTTGTAGAATTTTCACTTGTTTCATAAGCATCTTCAGTACAGAATAGCAAACAGAAATTTCTAAAAAGCACCACCTTAGTAGCTAACATAAGACAACTAAAAAATATATATATCGTAGTTGTCATCAAATTCCTGCCATGTACCCTCAAGGGGTGTACAGGATATGACAGTACTACATGAAAAAATTACATCATTACTAACTTCCCATTTTCATGTCACCTTTATCATCTCTAACTCCTTTTACAGTACTCTTTCCTCCATTTCTAAGCTTCTTCAAGAAGCTAACAACCACCAAAATATTTTGCCACCTTCTTGATATTTATTTTCTATGTTCTTGCTAAAGTCCTCAAAGGATTTTTGTTTAGCTAGTTTTACAAATTACAAAATGGAATATATATACACACACACACATACAGTAGACATCGCTTTTCGATAACCGGCTGATAACATTAAGCAAAGGATATAAAAAATTTATTTTAAAAACTTATCTAGTATTGTCTGTTGTTGTGTTCGAATATAGTAGTCCATGAATAAGTTGCTCATTGTTGTAATGCCTTTTGAAATTTGTCACTCTCTGTTGCACACACACTGCGATGAAGTATTCGTAGAACTTTTTGCATCTGGGCATTGGTTGGAGCTTCTAAAATTTTTTATTCTATACTTGTATTAGGTTTGCTTTCTGCTATTAGTTTAAATTTCTCATCGGAAGCAGCTTAACAAATATCCAACACTGTCATTGCAGCACCACTTCAACGTTATTAATATCCAACCAATTTTCAAATTCTTCTTTTGACATACCATCTGGGGTTTTATCAAAAATTTCGTTTGTAAGATATTCCAATTCTTTGGAAGAAGGCGTTTCAGTTTCTTTAAAAAATCCAACTTGGGAATTTTCCCAGAAATAAAACCTATAAAAAATCCACCTTTTTGGAAGCAATTTTTAATAGTCTTTTCTGAGACTTGCTTCCATGACATTGCAATGCACTGCCAAGTGCAATGCACCAAGAAGGGAAACCTTTTATGCAATTGCACTTGCATCAGATTGGTCTTTTATATAATCAAGTTCAGTTATAATTCTCACGTGAACTTCACTGTGATAAGCAGCATTAAAAGCTTGTATAATGCCTTGATCACATGGTTGAATTAACGATGTAGTGTTCGAAGGCAAGAAAACTACTTTGATGTTATTTAATTTAAGATCCCACTTAACTAACCAATTGTTGAAAATTGTCATTAATCATCCGAGCATTTGCACTAGAACAGTAGTCAACAGCCAAACTTTTGACACTTTTAAAATACCAACGATTTTTACTTTTTCCAAATCGACTAGGAGCGTTCATTTCTCACCTTTCATATTAGCACAATAAAGAATTGTCACTCGCTTTTTTTTGAAGATTTAAATCCTTTAGTACAGTACTTTCGTTTTTAAACAAAAAAGTATGCTCAGGCATTGCACACAAATAGAGTCCTGTTTCGTCTGCATTGCAAATACCCTCGGAAGAATATTCAGCAATAATTGTTGGCCAATCGGTCTTAGTCCACGTATCAGCTGATAAAAAAAACAGCACTTTTTACTTCACCATAAATATGCTTGTACACAATATTCTCTCGCTTTTTCCACCTGTTAAACCATCCATCTGTTGCAGTGAAATTTTCTTTGCCTACTGTTTTGCAAGTTCTGCTTTTTGACACATCAAAGGTCCATTAATCGAAGCATTCTTTCATAAACATTACTAAACCAAATTTTTAATGCTGATTCAACTTGAGTATCCTTACCAAATCGGGCTCTCTTCCAATCCATGTTCTCATTAGTAAGAGCCGAAGTTTCAATGATTGATGTTACACAAGAATGGTTGTGAAATTTTTAAATGTACAGTCACAACTACACTGACTCATTTTGGGAAACTTATCATAGCACTCAAAATTCTTTGATTTTCTTGAAAAGATAACTTTTTGCATTTTTACTTGCTTCTGCCATAATGGCAAGGGTTATTTTAACAAGCACTTAGTCAAATTCATTTACTGAAAGAGCATGAAAATAAACTTGAAAAAAATCACAATTAGACCATATTTATAACCTGTCCCCTGCATTTGCCTGGAAGATTTAAGATTTATGGAAGATTAAGATTACCCATCTGCATTTGCCAGGGTAATCTTAATCTTCGACAGATTTCGACAAATGTTCTTTGTCAAATTTTCTCCTGATTAACCATTATTTCTTAGAATTCTGAGACGCAAAAGACTAAACATTCAAGGATTTTGATAACAATAACCACAACTTTGATTATAATAGACGAATTATTATTAATTCATTTTAAATGGTGTGTTTTGGGACCAACTGATTTTGATAACAATAGCCAATCGATAATATTATCCACACACACACACACACACACACACACACATATATAACGTTAGGAAAGATTAGCAGATTTAAAAACATCTCACATAAAGGAGACATACAGATCAGATCTGTTTTAAGTTAGGATAATGGAGCAATCTTTCAAAATTTCTTTATAAAACATTCTATAAGGAAATGACTTTTGAGTAAAATATTTTTATGTAAAATTCTTGTCTTGAACCAGTGAACTTTGTTTAGTGCAAACAGCATGTCCAGAATGTTCAAGACATAACATTTAATATAAGACCTATGTTCAAAATTAATAAAGGCAGATCTTCCAGTTTGTCCAAAATGTGAAAGAAGCAACTCTAGGTCAAAGAGTGTTGGATTTGTTCATACCGTTAGAAGAGGTCTCTTGAGAATGTGAATATTTTATCACCAGTTAGTGACAGTGATCATGTCATGCTTTCTTGGGAATTATATTGATGTTCCAATTAGAACAGGTTACATGCTGAAATATAAAGCTTGAAATTATGATCAACTTAGGAGAATACTATCTTCTGTGTGATGGTATTAGTTACTGAAGGGGAAAAGATGTCAGAAATGCATGGGAATCTTTGAAAAAGTGCTTAAATGAGGCAGTATCTTGATTGTATCCCTAGAGTTCAAAGAATAAGTAGAGTGGGAGTGAAGTGGATGTGAAACTTAATTAAGTCATAATAAGATGTAGAAAAAATATCGTGAGAATAAGAGTGAGAAGTGTTATGAAATACATATAGCACAGGCCAGAAAAATAACTAGTATTGTGCAGAAAAGCTAAATTGGAATAGAAAAAGAAATTAGCTCTGCAGGCAAAATGCAATCCAAAAGAATTTTATTATATCACAACCAAAAAAAAAGAATGTCTGTGGAAGAGCAACTCTACTGAATGCAGATGTATTTAAGTGTCAGAAGTTAATGAGATTGTTCAATTAATAAGTATTCACTGTGCTAAGATATATCAACCAACATGGTGCACAGTGCTACTACTACATTGGATTAAGAGATAAGGGTCCATGAGAATGAAGTAGAAGAACTGTTGCATAATCTGGATAAGAATTGACAATACATGTATGCTAAAGGAATGTTCAGCCAATTGGGCTAGGCCTTTCACATGTTTATATAATTATTATTATGCAGGCCTCCATGGAGTCAAAAGGCTCATCGTGGGAGGTCCTTCCTAGGAAACACAAAGTCTACCACTCCTTGAACGCATTGAAAATTCATGCTCTCACCACTCTGTCAGGCAATGCATTCCATGGTTCAACCACCCACCATGCAAAGAAACCACTCTCCACACTCTTGCTCACAGCTTCCTTTTTTGCAACTTCCATGGATGGCCCCTTGTCATCTCTCCTTCCTACTGTTCCACCAAGCAAAAGAACTCTCAAGTGTCAACTCTATAACTACCTCTCAACAGTTTAAAAGTCTCAATCATATCATCTCTATCTATCAAACTCTGCAGACCACATTCCCTCAGCTAATCTTCATAACTAACATTGAAACCATCTTTGTTATCCACTTCTGTACTCTTCACAGTTAATTTATCCCCTTCAAATCCTAGGGACCAAATTTGAGAACAATAGTCTAAGTGTGGTCTGATCAGGGTCTTATAGAATGGAACGATAACTAATCTCTGCAGGTCAATGTCCTCAGTATTGCAGCAATCCTCTGGGTTACCTTCATCACCTTTGCAATATATTCCCCAAATTTCAGTTTTCTATCAATTGTCATGAACAGATTTCTTGTCTTCCCTACTTCCTCCAATCGAGTATGCAGCCTCCCAAACTTCAAGACTTTACATTTTCCTGCATTAAACCAACAACCCCCATCCATTTGCTCATCTGTCTAGTTTATTCAAATCTTCTTGAAAGGCTGCCACATCTGCACTATTACTAATAACCCTTCCCAGCTTCACATCATCTGCAAACAACTGAATATCCCCCTGCAATCCATTGACATTGATATAAAAGTTAAACAATCAAGGTCTTGGTATTGAACCTGTGAAATCCCCCTTGTAACCTTCTGCCTCCTTGATATTGCCCCACCATACACAACTCTGAAACCTATCAGACAGCCAATCCTGAATCCAGTTAAATAACCCGACATCTAAACCCATGTGCTGCAACTTAAATATCAACTTATCATGTGGCACCCTGTCAAATGCCTTTGTGAAATCCAAAAATGGCAATACAGGTATCCCTCGATTAACGCGGTTAATAAATCCTCTATGTTACCGCGTATATCGAAATCGCGTTAATCATGTTAATCATATCTAATAATCAATGGTAAAAAGTACAATTAGTCCCTGATCAATTACTGTACTAATAGTTCGTTTTATATGGTACTCTTTTAGGAAAGATAAAAAATGAATACAAAGTAAATGTTTAATAAATACTTGTACCTACATTAGTTAGTGCAATTTTTTTTAATCAAAAGAAGTTATAAAGAGTCGTTTGAACAGTTCTAGTGTTTTTTCTTATTGGCATAAATTCTACGATAACAAGCAAAATGACTCTCCAGACCTCGGCAAACAAGCATTCTTCAATTAACATCTGGATCCATATCCATTACTTGCTGCTTAAGCGATTCTAAACTGCGAAATATTAAATCCAGTTCTTTGACTGTTATTTCCTTTGGAACCTCATCTTCACATTTCATTTGTTCATTATCTTCATATGTGCATTGTTCAATTTCAAGAAGATCATTGTCACTGAAATCTTTTGAATTTGAATCCAATAATTCTTTAACATCTTTTGCATCAGCACCATCAAAACGGAGGTCTTCACCAATTGCAACGATTTCTTTAACCACGTTGTTCACAGGATTTTGAAAACAACCTAAGTCATTAGTGCATTCTGGCAGAAGGTTTTTCTAAACAGCTTTCATGCAACTAGAAGACACTTGCTTCCACAAGTCACGAATGTTTTCAATTGAGCGTTTAATGTTAATTTTTTTCCAAAATTCGTGGAGTGTAATCGCATTTTCTCCCGTTGTTGTTTCTACTGCCTTTGAGAATGTCTTTTTAAGAAAATATGCTTTGAAAGTTGCAATGACTCCCACGTCCAAAGGTTGTAACAATGTATTTGGTGAGAAAAATAAAACTTTCACATTCTCACACAGATCAAGAGAATTTGGATGACCATGAGGCTAGTAGCCTCGTGGCGTGAGCATGATTTTGCATGGTGAATTTAAATGTGCATTAATCAAAACTCGTCGCATATATCAAGAGATTGGCGCAATTAATTTCGCCGTAATAATTAAATCTGCGTTAAGCAAGGGATACTACCTGTATATGCCTTCCCCTCATCAACTGCTTTTGTCACTTCATTATAAAATGCAATCATATTACTAAGCAAGAGTGCCCCTTAACAAATTCATGTTGACCCTCACAGATAAGATTACCTTCGTCTGCCCAACACTGTATGTGGTCCCTCACTAATTTCTCGAGGATCTTAACTACTGATGAAACACAAACTGGCCGTTAGACACATCCATTCTACTACTGGCCTTTATGCAATGGCACTATCTACCTTCCTTCCATTCCTTGGGTACCTTTCCCCGTAGCCAAACTTTCATTGAAAAGCCAGGTCAACGGAGCTGCCAGTTCTGTTGACCCAGTTTTATTTGCACTTTCTCTCAAAACCAGTGGTGAAATACCATCCAGTCCCATGGCTTTACTGACATCCTGAGTACTCAGTATTTGGAACATACTCTCCTCTTGCACCTCTAAACTGCCCTATCCTTCAAGTATAAAAAAACTTACTTCTCCAGGATGAAATACTCCAATAAAGTGTTCATTGAACAATTCCACTATATCCTCTGCATCAGTCACTATATTCCCATTTTTATCCAACAATAGCATTCTTCCACAATCATTTCTCATCCTACTGGCCATATAGTTAAAAAATTCCATAGAATTTTCTTTGGATCTTGATGCCAATCTCTTCTCATATTCCCACATAAAATAATCTTCTCACATAAAATACTTGTAATTAAAATCGCAATGAGGTGAAAAAAGCAGTCAGAATGGATAAGATGAAATGGTTAGAAGCCCAATGCAACAATATAGAGCAGTACTATGGAGAGCATAAAACAAGGGAGCATACAAAATGATCAGAGCCATTAATAGAAAGTGGCAACCAAAACAGACCACAATTAAAGATGAAAAAGGCAAAGTATTGATGAATAAAGAAAAAATTGTATGGCAGTGGACAAGATACTGTAGCGAGTTATATGAAGAAAAACTAGATTTAGATAGTGTTGGGAAACTGACTGAAGAATTTAAGCAGATATCACCACCAGGTAATGAGCATAATATGGACATTTTAAGAGGAGAGGTAGAAAAAGCAATAGGATGGCTAAAACACAAGAATCCTGGTAATGATAACATTACTGAAGAAATGATTAAATATGGTGGTGAAAGTATGGTTACAGAAATGCACCAACTATGTAATATGGTATGGAAAGAAGGGAAAATGCCAGAGGAGTGGGTGAAATCAATATTAGTAACATTATACAAGAAAGGAAATAAGTTAGAATGTAAAAATTATAGAACAATTGCCTTGATAAGTCACCTTGGTAAAGAGATGATGATCATATTGACAGAAAGATTGAGAACACAATTGGAAGCATACCTCGCAGACGAGCAAGCAGGATTTAGGAAGGATAGAATTACAATTCAACAGATTTTGACAATGAGGTTAATAGCAGAGAAAGCTAGGAGAAAAAACAAAAACATATATACTTGCTTTGTTGATTTTCAGAAAGCATTTGATAGTGTTGACAAGAAAGTTACATTAGCAGTTCTGGAATCCTATGGAATTGATAAAAAACTAATAGCTATATTAAAAGATGTTTATCAGAATGCAGTTGCAGCAGTTAGAATAGGTGATGATTTGGTGAAATGGTTTAAAACAAGCAGAGGTACTAGACAGGGAGACCCAATATCACCAAGCAATTAAATCGCACATTTAGAAAGAGCAATGGACAAATTGAAGATGGCAAAGGAATATCTGTACATGGAATGAGAATTAACAATCTGAGATTTGCAGATGACATTGTTATTATTGAAAATGATGAAAAAGAACTGCAAAAAACACTGAAACTGTTAAATGAGGACGGGAAGAAATTTGGACTTGTTATGAACTTGGAAAAAACAAAGACAATGGTATTTGGTGAGAAGAACATGAAACAAAAGATACAAGTGGATAGAACTGATATAGAAAATGTAGAACAATTCACATATTTGGGAAAGTAAACTGACATATGACTTGGACTGTAAAAAGGAAATAAAGATCAGGATTGCAAAGGGAAGAACAAATCTGAAGGCCATGGATAACATCTGGAAAAGTAAAGTGATCAGTCTGCAAACAAAACTAAGAGTACTGGAAACATGCATCTTCAGTGGTGTACTGTACGGATCTGAAATGTGGGCAATAAATAAGGAATCAAGAAAAAGAATTTTGGCATTTGAAAGAACTTGTTACAGGAAGATTCTAAGAATAGGATGGGTACAGAAAATCACCAATGAAGAGCTCTATCAGAAGATACAACCAAAACAGAATCTAATGCAGAAGATTATAAAACAGAAGCTGCAATTATTTGGACACATCTGTAGAACGTGGATATCAGAAAATAATGACATTTATGTTTGGTATTTTGGATGGTTTAAACAGAAGAGGTAGACCATACAGAGAATGAATAGATAAACGATATAAAAGACTGGTGTGGAATCGGTGTACAAAAACTGCAACACTGTGTACTGGACAAAGAAAGGTGGAAGAAGATAGCGAAACAGGCATCAGACATCAACGCCCATGGTTCGTGATGATAACTCACTTTACTGTATTAAATCTGGTAACAAATTGTTAGAATATTTAAATAAGAACCACTACAATTGTAACATAAATTAAGCTCAGACAGGATTAGGCAAATAGACCTAAGGCTAGCAACAATTGCGAAGGTCACCGGATTATGAGTTTTCCGTCAAAACCCAACGATAGCATGGGTGACGGAAAAAAGAAACACCATCCAGTAAATCTGGGGGACTTAATTTGAAGAAAGGCCAAGTTCGGGAGATTGAAGGGCCAAGGGGGCTCTCATTTCGAAGTTTTATTCCTGTGCCAAGCTTTTTCCGAGGACAAGGAGAGTCGCATTGGCGAACAGCTGTTCCGACAAAGATGGTAAGTTCGATAACAGCAAAGACAGTCCTTTCAAGATGTCCTACCATACAATTCTTTGATGATATATGTGTATGCTGAATTACCGCTGTCATAACCTAGTTCCTGATTGGAAGGTTTTTTTTTTTTTTTGAAAGAAACGGAACATGTCCATAAGCCTTAAGGATCACTGGCAAAGATCTAATGAACTGGCAAAGATTGTAAGTAGAATGTTTTAAGTAATATGCTAGATTGTGAAGTTCAAGCGACTAATGTTGGTTCTGGTAATTATTAGCATAGAAAGTACTAGAGAGGTCAGAAAGACATACTTCAAATTGAATGTGAATAGTAGAATATAGATATCTAAGATTTGCTGATATTATATAATGCAGAAATTGAATGTGGTTTAAGTTTTGCCTTTTTCTGTTTATAATGTGAGTGAGATTAAAGTATGTTAAATTCTTTCCAAGTGTCTGAAAATTTATGTGTATTTATAATGTATTTGTCTTAAAGCTTGAGCGAAAATGCTTAAATAATCGTGTGAAGAATTAGACACGTGATTGTATTGTCTCCATTGTGTTCGTCTTAGTTAGAACCAGACATGTGATATGTCATCATCATCAAATTCCTGCCATGTACCCTCAAGGGGTGTACAGGATATTATAGTACTACATCAAAAAAATTACATCATTATTAATTTCCTATCTACAATTTTCCTCCAAATCAGTCTGTTACTTGTCAAAACCCCTACATTATCAGATCTTATATTTCTATCGTCTAAAGCACTTTGTACTGTATCAATCCACCTATATCTTGGTCTTCCTCTGGGTCATTTTGCTGCCAACCTGGCAGAGAACACTTGTTTTGCTAATCTTTCCTCGCCCATTCTGTTTAAGTGACCACACCACCTGAGATTAGCTCTGCTATCGCATTCCTGGATGCTGAAAATGTCAAGTTCTTTCCTAATATCCTCGTTTTTAATATGATATTGCAATTGATGCCATCTGTTCATGCCTATAATCTTTCTCAGGACTCTCATATCTGTGGTCTCTAGTCTTTGGTCAAGTGTTTCACTTCTGACCCAGCTCTCAGATCCATAAGTTAAAACTGGTTTGAACACTGTCTTGTATACAGCTAATTTAGTGTTCTGACTAATTTCTCTCTTATTCCATATGAATTTATTCAATTGACTTAACACCATACCAGCTTTGCTGATTCTGTTGTCTATTTCTATATTTAATTTACCGTCTTCAGTAAAAATCGTGCCTAAATAGCTGAAATGTTTTACTTGTTCCACAGGTTCTCCATTCACAACACAGTTGACATTTTCAATGATTCTGCCTATTTTCATTGTCTTTGTCTTTTTATTGCTGACCTTCATACCATATCTATTACAACAGCTATTCAATTTAGTCAGAGAATCTTGCAGACTTGTAGCAGATTTATTTAGAAGTATAACATCATCCGCATAAAGCAAAGAGCTGACATTAACATCTCCAATTTTGAAATCATGTTTAATACCACTTCCCTTCATAATGTGATCCATATAGATAATGAATAACAAAGGGGATAATGTACATCGTCTCACACCAGATTTAACATTAAACCATCTTCCTGTACTTCCTTCAATTCTAACTGCTGACTTACAACTCAAATAAAGTTGAAGTATTGCTTGATATAATGCCCCATTGACACCATATAACTGCAACGTATTGAACAGCTTCTCTCTTGGCACCTTGTCATATGCCTTTTCCAGATCGACAAAACTTAAATACAGATCTTTGTTATATTCCCATGCTTTCTCGACTATTTGTCGTAAAGTGAAGATCTGATCCTGACAGCCTCTATTTGGCCTGAATCCAGCTTGTTCTTCACCAAGCTTTTCTTCCACAATTCTTCTCAACCGTTTCTCAAGTATACTTGCATAGATCTTGCCAGGAACACTCAGTAGGGAAATACCCCTGTAATTCTCACATTCAGCTTTATTTCCCTTTTTATATATGGGCACTATGAAAGCTCTACTCCAATCATCGGGAATTCGTCCCTCTGTCCAGGCTTTCTGAACTATGCAGTGCAGAAACTGTAAGACTCTTATACCACCATACTTCAGCATTTCTGGTCGAATATCATCTACTCCTGCTGCCTTTCCACCTTTCAAGCCTTTGATGGCTTTTTCTAGTTCTAGTATGGATATGTATTCCTGACTGCATGCCTGGTCAGTGTTTTTTACCAATGTGCTGTCATCACTGCTTGTTTCATTTAGCAGTTTTTCAAAGTAATTACTCCATACTTCTAGGATATCTTTTTCTCCCGTTTTCATGTCACCTTTATCATCTCTAATTCCTTTTACAGCACTCTTTCCTCCATTCTTAAGCTTCTTCAACAACCTCCAGAATATTTTGCCACCTTCTTGATATTTATTTTCTATATTCTTGCCAAAGTCGTTCCATGACTTTTGTTTAGCTAGTTTTACAGTGTTTAGCATTCTTGCATTTGTCTCTATATTCTCGAAGAGCACAAGCTGACTTATTTGACAGGAACTTTTGGTATGCTTTCTTCTTTTCTTTCACTGCCTCTTTAACTTCCTGTGTCCACCAGCGAGTTCTGATTTTTTTATCCTTACAGATAACCTCACCACATGCCTCTCTGGCAGAATCAATCAATGTTTTCTTCAGAGTTTGCCATTGAATCTCCAAGGTTTGATTCCTGTTCTCAAACTCTTTCATTTTTTCTTCAATAATCTTTGTGTATTTTAGTCTACAGTTCACATCTGAGAGCTGCTCAACTTTTATTCGCTTTAAAACTTTCTTACATGTTATTCTTTTCAATATGAAATTCAATTTTATCCTGCTCAAGACTAAATAGTGATCACTTCCAATTTCAAATCCTCTGTACACTCTGGTGTCCTGCACCAGGGAGACAACATCACTATCAACAATAACATAGTCAATGAGACTTTTCTTATTTCTAGCCTCTTCTCTCCATGTGAATTTGTGCACATTTTTATGTTGGAAGATGGTGTTAGTAATAACCAGTCCATGTCCTGAGCAGAAATCCAACAGATATTTGCCATTATTATTAGCTTTGCTCTTTTCTCCAAATTTTCCCAAAATATTTTTGTATGTCTCACAATCATTTCCTACTCTGCTATTTAGATCCCCAACAAGGACCAACTTTTCATTTTTTTTGTGTCAGCTGCTTTTTCTAAAGCCTCAAAAAATTCATCCACTTCTGCCTTAGTAGAACCTTCTGTGGGACCATAGGCACAAATAAGTCTCATTGTCCAGTTCCCCATTCTCATATTTGCCCACTCTACTTGAGACTGACTGCCATTCAAGATTAGCCTCGTATTTTGTGTTGAATACTATGGCTACTCCTTTTCCTTGATTATCATTGCCTGAATATAACATTTTGTATTTATTGCTCAGAAAGATCTCACCAGTTTTGGTCTTTTTTGTTTCAGTCACCCCTATTATGTCGATCTGGTACTTATCTAATTCCTCAGCTAGCTCCATTTCTTTGCCATTCAGGCTTCTTACGTTGATAGTACCGATCTTTAACTCTGGTGATGTTGAGTTGGGGTTTATTTTCAGATTTGTTCTAGTAGCTGACTTTTCGCTGTTCGCCCTGGTTCCCTGGCGAAAACAACGTGGGCCTTGTTTAACCGGGCTACGCCCCAGCCGGCATGAAATTTTGTCATGTTGTACCATCATTCTATATTTTGGTTTAACCAATAAGAATACAATTTGGTCGGCTAAATCCCAAATTGCCAGCCCATCCTCGTCCGTTCAGTATCCAAGTAGATACCCAACAGGGTGCACCACGAGAAGGTGAGGATTGGACATTAGGTCAGAAGCCCTGGTCGGTTCTCTGCATTCCTTTAAAGGCTATGTGGAGGTCTCCTCTCAGTTATACAGCTTTGACCCTTAAGCACCCCCATGTGATATGTGCTGTTTGAAATTTGTAAATAATTTGTCTTAGAATGAATAAACATGTTTGTTTTGTTAATAGCTTGCCTGATCTTGTTTTGCCAATGCACTGTCTCATAAAAATATCGAACCTGCATGCCTAAAAAAATTAGAGAAATTTTAAAAACTGACTATTTAAGTCAGTTGTGGCAATAACTGACTTTAATAGTCCTGTGCCATAACTTTAATTCAGGGTATAGTAGTCCAAAAAACAAATAAATTTTCCCTGAATTATATCACGTGGGAAATAGTTAACACTGTATCCATGAATTGCCTATTCTAAAGGTCTTTTACCAACAGTGCTAACACTTGTAGATAGTATGAAGGATTACAAGCAGGGACTAAATTAATAGGCTTAAGATTGAAAAAGGTAAAGAGAACTTAACAGAAAGATTTAAACGAGTAGAAGTAAAGTAGACATAAGGAAAGAGAATAAGATAAGAAAATTAAATCAATGAAAGATATTTACAATTGGCACAGATCGACATAAAAAAATAATTATAAAATAATAATATCAAAAAAATGGATATTTACAACCTGCAGTTCCTATTTGATATTGTTTGTCATCCACTTTATGACAAATTGTCTCCTCTCTTTTCTTCACTTGTGGAATACAGCTTACTATGGTTGCTAACAAATATTCCATCACAATTTCCTAAGCACTAATGATATCCTAGCCTTCCAATTCTGCTCTCTATGAAACTGCCCCAAGTTGATATCTAAGACTATTATAACTTTGAACAATAATGGCAAAAGGTTATATACAAGGGTTGTGCAAAAACTGATGTGTTTAACTATCAACCTATCAGTATTTCTGGTGTGGATGATGATTTTAGAGAAGTTGATAAGATCTTGCATACAGAAATGGATAAACAGAAAAGCTATACTTTGCAATGAACAGCATGGGTTACTAAAGGAAGGCCATGTTTTAACAATTTCCTCATTTTATAAAAACGTTAAGGCCAAGTTGGATAAAGGGAATAGAACACTATGATAATGTTGACTTTTGCTAAGCCATGCGATAAGATATCACATGAAAGGCAGTTGCTTAAACAGGAGAATATGGAATTGGAATATAAATGCTTGACTTTGATAAGTAGATGGTTGACAGACATATCATAAAGTGGTATACAGTGGGTGTGAATCTGTCATATTTAATGTGACTATTGGTGTATCTCAGGGTTCAGTCTTTGGGCCATTGTTCAATCTATACATTAACGGCATTGGGGAGAGTCTAACAGGAGATATGCAAAAGTTGCAAATACAATTCAGAAGATAATTGCAATGTTCAAGTGAATTTTGAATAAGTAAATGAAGTAAGAATAAGGAAGTCACTGCCTCTCTATAAGGCCTTGATAACACTGCACCTGGATTTATTTTGTGCAGATTTGGTTTCCCAGGTTACAAGGGGATAAAGAAGCTGTGGAAAGGATGTAAAAAAAAATTTACAATGATTATATCCGGATAATGGAACTTAGATTATGAGGACAAATTGTGAGTATATGGATTACAGACTGGTTAACAGGAGAAAGATGGGTAATAGGGAGATGTCTATAAACTTCTGAATGGGTGTTATAAGATATCGTCTGATGAAAATTTTTCATTATAAGGAATTTGAGGAGAAAACATGGAGGCATCCATAGAAATTAAGCTTGTTTGCAGTCAAGAAAGAGGTAAGAGCTAAGCTTTTATCTCACAGAGTAGTGAGTGAGTGGAATAATTTGCCTTAGAGGTAGGAGTGCATCTAGTGTTTGAGTTTAAGGGAAGATACGACAGCTGGTTTGGATCATGTATAGCCTCTCTTGATGAGTCCTTGACTCCATGAAAGTCTGAGATAATAAACTGCAAGAGCAAGGAATCTGGTGGACATCTGGAAAACTAAGAGCCTGAAGCTTATCCTTAGGAGAAATAAGAAAGGTGAAGACTTTTCTGATGGGAAAGAAGGCTACTACTTGATACTTCTACTGGTTCAACTTTATATATATATATATATATATATATATATATATATATTAAACATTTTGGTTTCTAAAAAATAAAATTTTAAATCTTCATTTAGGCCCTTCCAATGTTTTGAGCTTAGGTATTGTGTTTTTGTTTACTAATGTTCCTTTATCAGATACCATTGAATTACTCCAAGAATTTTCATCATATACTGCTCAAAACAATTTGGGGATATTTTGGTTTTCTTGTAAATTATAATCATTTCACGTTAAAATGTATAATTTGTTAAATTTGTAATAAATATTGATTATTTAAACAATATCTCATCAATTACATCCTATCCATAAGTAAGAAATATTTATTCATGTATGAAGTATAAAGTATGTATAAACTGTGCATTGTAGAAACCTGTATCTTCAGCAGCATACTCTATGGATGTGAAGCCTGGGTACTCCTGAGAGAATGTGAAAGGAGGATATTAGCATTTGAGAGGAAGTACTATTGAAAGATCCTGAGAATAAGCTGGATCCAGAAAGTGAACAATGAGGAAATCTACAGACGAATACAACCAAAAGAAAACCTGATCCAGAAAATAATCACAAGAAAACTACGTCTCTTTGGCCATATATGTTAGAATGAACGATGAGAGGAAAATAAAAATGCTGCTTTGGGATGATTGAAAGAAAGAACAAAAAAGGAAGATACTAAACAGAGAATGGGGTGATGAAATTTTCAAATGATGTGGAAACTCTATACACAAACTGAGTCATCTTGCACAAAATAGAATGCGATGGAAAAATCATATCAAGATGGCATCAGACATCTACAGGCGTTGGACCCATGGCTGTTGATGATAAAGTACCCAATAGTTATAATTATTTGCAGAAATTTATAATTATCTGACAGAAACTAATATCAACTAATTGTTTTGAGCAGTGTTTATTGTTAAACAAATTGATTTTGTTATGCTCTAGTCATGTCTCCTTTCAAAACAAATTATATCAAGCAGATTGAAGAAACAGTTATGGGCAGTGCTATTTCACCAACCACTGCTAAATTCAGAACACTGAACAATGTATGATAATATTTCCCCTACACCTACCATAAGTACAAATATGTGGATGATACTTTTGCAATTCCTAATGACTCTTCCTGAGTTACAGCAGTTTTGTACCAAAATAAATGCACTTCATCCTAGGATCCAATTCATCTTAGAAAAAGAAATAAATAACAAATAGCTTTTTTAGATAAATTAATTCTTCAACCAGATAGAAGCTGCAATTTTCCATTTTTAGGAAGACCACTCAAACAGGCTATCTATAATGCTATATCCATGCTGAATCTCAACCACATCCTAGTTGAAAGAGGGACTACTATTAAGACTATTACATCATGCTCATTCTTTATGTTCTTCTGAAGACTTTTACAAAAAGAATCACAACATATTAAATCCATCTTATCAAATGGTTTTAATGATTCCTTCATCAAAATAGCATTTAACAGTTATGGAATCTCTACCTATTCTAATACAGAAGAAATAATTTGCATTCCTATCCTTTATAAGCATGGCATTTCTGAATGCATAGTGAAAATTTTAAAACCACTGAACATTTTTATTGCCTTTTTTGCCCCATCAGAAAAATCTCCATCTTTCTCGCTTCTCCTAAGAATAAGTTTCTGACTTTGTTTTCCAAACATCTACCAGATTCCTTGGTCTTGCAACATCTTATTTTGGACAAACTGAGAGATCTGATCATCTTGAAGAACATGTCTTATATTATATATCATGGACCTGAACATTCTGGATTTGTTGAGCATGCTATCTGCACTAAACAGAGTTCATTGGAACATGACAAGAATCCTACATAAGTAGTTTCCTTATAAAAATCTTTATAAAGAAAATATGAAACATTACTCTACTGTCCTAACTTAAACATATTTAATGCTCTGATCTTTAAAGTTACCTGTGGCATGACTATAAACAACAAACTACATGTAAATCAGTATTTGCTTCATGGGAGATAGGAAAGATTAGAAGATTTAAAAACTTATTAACTTATTTATAATTTTTTTTTATTTATTTAGCTAAAAAATATGACTATTTTAGTTGTATTACATTAAAATTTCCTGTTAATGACTGCCATTCTGTAATTCAGTACTGAAGAAGCCTATGAAACTTGCATAAAAATTCTACAAATAAGTTTTAACACGAGTTTCCCTTCATTCTGATAGATTGTTATGGAGTTTTCAATGATGTGCGGGGACAGGAGGGGGGGGGGGCTGCTATTTCAGAAATCAACAAATAGATGCATTATAGAGGTAATTCAGGATGATCAGAAATCAACAGTGTTAATAGCATTGATAATAAATGTTGAAAAAGATCCAGGCAGAGTAAGGACCTCAGAGACATAGCATATTATGTCTGCCATCTTGAAATGGCAGACATAATATGCTATGTCTGCACAGTAAACTAGAAAGACCTGAATAGGCATTAAAGCAAGGCTTAGTTAACATCCTGATATATACCTCATCCCCAAGGGGTGTTCAGGTTACTATGACAGCACTACATGATTACATTTAGATTATTAATCTCCTCTACAATTTTCCTCCAAATTAGTCATTACTTGTAAGCACTCCAATATTGTCATATCTAACATTTCATTCTTCTAAGGCAGTTCTGACTGAATCAATCCACCCAGGCCTTGCTCTTCCTCTGGGTCTCTTTCTGACAATCTTGGCATCAAACACCTGTTCTACTAACCTTCCTCTCATCCATATTTAATTGGCCATACCACCTTAGATTATCCCTTCTCACACATTCTTGAATGCTAATAATGTCAAGTTCCTTTCTGATATCTTCATTCTTATGATTCTATCATTGGTGCCATCGATTCACTCTCTTAATTTTTCTCAAACCCTCATATCCATGGTCTCTCCTCTTTGATCAAGCACTTTATTTCTAACACAACTCTCAGATCCATAACTTAAAATTTTTGAACAGGTTCTTGTATACTGCTAGTTTGGTGTTTTGGCTAATTTCTCTCTTATTCCATATAAATTTATTCAACTGGCTACTCACCATACCAGATTTGCTTATTCTTTTGTCCATTTCCAGACTAAACTGCAATCTTCACTAAAAACTATGCCTAAATAACTGAATTATTTAACATGCTCTATTATCTTCATTCAGAATGCAGTGAAGTTTTCTATATTCCTGTCTATTTTCATAGTTTTGGCCTTTTTCTTGCTGATTTTCATGCCAAGTTTGTTACAGCTGTTATTCAACTTAGAGAAACCTAGAGACTTGCATTAGATGTGTTTAGGAGTACATCATCTACGTAAAGCAAAGAGCTGAGGTTGATATCTCCAATTCTAACAGGTCTAATATTTTCTTCCATGATGTGATCCATACAGATGATGAATAAGAGTGGATATAATATGCATCCTTGTCTTACCCCTGATTTTACACCAAACTACCTTCCTGTATATCCTTCAATTCTAATTGCTGACTGACAACTTAAATGTTCCATTCACCCCATATAATTGTAGTGTTTTGAAAAGCTTTTCTCTGAGCACCTTGTTGCATGCCTTTTCTAGATCTACAAAACTTAAATACAGATCCTCGCCATATTCCCACAATTTCTCATCCATTTGTCTTAAAGTGAAAATCTGATCTTGACAAACTCTATTTCGCCTGAACACTGCTTGTTTTCCACCAAGTTTCTCTTTCACAATTTTTCTCAACCTCTTTTCAAGAATGCTTGCATAAATCTTACCTGGAACACTCAGTAGAAAAATTCCTCTGTAATTCTCATATTGTTTCATTCTCCTGTTTATAGATGGGTACTATGAGAGCTCTCTCTCCAATCATTGGGAATTCAACCTTTCCAGGCCCTCTGAATTATGCAGTGCTGCCACTGCAAAACTTTTATACCTCCATACGTAAGCATTTCTGATCAAATATCATCTAACTCCAGCTGCATTTCCACATTTCAAGTTTTTGATGGCTTTTTACACCTCAAGTATTGATAAGTATTCCTCTTTGCATTCCTCTTCAAATTTTTCTAGTATGGATCTGTCCCTTCTTGGTTCATTTAACAGTATTTCAAAGTAATTACTCCAGACATCTAGGATATCCTATATTCAATTTTCGTGTCACCGTTATGATCTTTGATTCCTTTTACAGTACTCTTTCCTTCATTTATAAACCTTCAATAGCTTTCAGATCATTTTGCCATTTTTCCCGATTTTTATTTTCCAAGTTAACTAGAAAGAACAATAGCACTGTTTGGAATCAATGTTCCTGTAGGCTCACATACCATGCACTATTAAAATTTTGTGCATTAAGAATCAGATAATTTTCATGATTAGTGTGAGACCACTGCTATTTAATTCCATAATTCATCATCATCAAATTCCTGCCATGTACCCTCAAGGGATGTACAGAATATGATACTACTACATGAAAAAAACTACAGCATTACTAACTTCCTATCTACAATTTTCCTCCAAATCAGTCTGTTACTTGTCAAGACTCCAACATTATCAGATCTTATATTTCTATCGTCTAAGGCACTTTGTACCATATCAATCCACCTATATCTTGGTCTTCCTCTGGGTCATTTTGCTGCCAATCTGGCAGAGAACACTTGTTTTGCTAATCTTTCCTCGCCCAATACCACCTGAGATTAGCAGAGCTAATCTCAGGTGGTGTGGTCACTACCATATGGTTAATACTATATTCTTTTTCTGTGTATTCTAATTGACTTCCTTTTGCTCACTGATAACTTATTTCTGTGCTTCCCTGCCCCTTATTTTTTTTCCTATTTTAGTTTTTGTAAATGTTTCTCTTTAACTTCCCAGTTGATTTGCTAATAAATTTTCTTCATTTCTGTCAGCAATACAAAGCTTCTCATTTCTGAATTCTTGTAATGTGCTTAATTTACACAGCAGGGTTACAATCGCTAATCCTTATATTTTCTAAATGAAACAGCCACTAAAAAAAGTACTTAGAATTATTATCCTATAAACAAGAAATCAGTCAGAAAACTAGTCTGGTTTGAGACTATTTTTGAGCACAGACATGTTATTTGAAGCTCCTGTAAGATAAGTGATATTTTTATTTAGTGAGGTTTTCTTTTTTCCCCTTCACTGGTGCATTTAATTATATCATTGCAGTTTTTCCTGAATTTAGAATAATTTGCTAATATATTTTAAGACTGTTAATTTAAGTTTTTAAAGCGTACTAAAATTCAGACTGGCACTGGAAGCTAAGGATAACCTAGAATTCAGAAATGATGATCTTCATGTTGAAAACAAATGAAAAAAAATTATTAGAAAATCAACTGGGGATTTAGAGAGAGAGAAAAAATATATACAAAAAACAAAGACAGGAAAAGAAAAATAAGGTGAAACAATTATTATTATTATTGTTCCGGGCAACTCCAAGGAGTCGACAGACTCATCGAGGGAGGCCCTAACATCATGTCAAGAACAACTGTTCGACATTGACACAGTATCTATCATACTTTGCCTTGAACTCATTCACGGTCGTAGCACCCACAACAGACTCTGGAAGCTTATTCCACTCATTCACCACTCTCCAAGTAAAAAATCTAGCTCTAACACCCTTGTCAACCACGCTCTTGCCCAGCTTCCATGCATTGCCCCTAGTTCTCCCACCGCCCAGTCATATTTTCAAAAATATCTTCTGGATCAATCTTATAGAACCCCTTCAGTAATTTGAATGTCTCAATCCTATCATCCCTCCTTCGCCTATCGTCCAATCTCTGCAACCCACAAATCTTCAACCTATTCTCATAAGGTTCATTCCACAGACCTGCTATCATCTTGGTCACTCGTCTCTGGATCCTCTCCACTTCCTCCCTATCACGAAGAAACCCTGGTGCCCATAACTGGGCACAGTAGTCCAGATGGGGTCTTATCAAGGCTCGATACAGAGGAACAACAACAACTTGTTCGTCTCTGCATGTTAAAGTATTTTTCAGAAGCCAAGTGATTTGATGAGTTGATTTAGTCACTTTGGCAATGTGCCCCCTGAACTTCAATTCCGTATCCACCAACACTCCCAAATCCCTGGCCTCATCAATCTCCTGGAGTACAGTTCCACCAGTACAGTTCCACAAATATAGTGCTATTCTTTTCACTCCAAAATGCTTAACTTTACACCGTGCCACCGTGCCACATTAAATTGACATCCATTTTTCCTAGCCCAGTCCTCCAAACTATCCAAATCATCCTGTAAAATTTTAACATCCTGTGCATCATCATTGCTCTACCCAACTTTGCATAATCAGCAAACAATTGAACACTTCCTCTCAAATCCTTTCCTATATCATTGATGAACAAATTGAAAAGCAGTGGTCCAAGAACAGAGCCCTGTTGCACTCCACAAGCTGTCTTTTAGACTCCACTCCTGAATAAACCACTCTCTGGTATCTCGCCTTCAACCACGCTCTTTCCATCTCACCAACCCTATATCTATCCCCATCTGCTCCAGTTTACTCATTAGGGTTCCATGTCGTATCCTGTCAAAGGCCTTGGCAAGGTCCAGTAGTATCACTGTAAACCAATTACCCCTATCCAGTTCAGCCATCACTGTGTTATAAAACGTGAGCGAGTTACTGACGCATGATCTACCCTTCACAAAACCATGTTTTCCCCCATACAATATCCCATTTTCATCTATCCAATCCTGTATTCTTTTCTTGACTAATTTCTCTAGGACCTTAACAATGATTCCTGATATGCTAATCGGTTGGTAATTTACAACACCAGTCTTGGAACCATCTTTATGCAGTGGAACTATTTTCCCCTCTTTCCACCACTTCGGGACTAACCCAGACCCGAGACTCAAATTAAACAAAATGGTCAAGGGTACTGACAATTCTTTTGCCGCTTCTTGTACGACACAAGCTGGTATACCATCCAATCCCACAGATGTATTGACATTGAGGTTATGCAATAGACTACTCACCTCCACTTCATTCACCACAATTCCCGTATAATCTACTGGTACATTAGTTTCTGCAATGCACCAGCTGGTTGATACATATTTGCAAAGTGCTCATTCAGTAACTCAACTATATCAACTGATTCAGTTACCTCCCTACCATCGGCATTCTTTAAAATCATTCTGCCATGTACATTTTTCATTTTACTTGCAACATATTGAAAAAACTGTTTAGGATTCTCTTTAGCCTGCATGGCCAATGTTCTTTCGTAATCCTATTTTGCTTTTCTTACCACACTCGTTACCCTTCTGGCCTGCGCTTTATACCGTTCATGTGCCTGCCAGTCACCTTTCTCCTTAAATTCCCTCCATAGTTGTTTCTTTTCTTGCAGCTCAAGCTTAATGATGTTATTCATCCATTTAACCCCTACTTGATTTCTTATTCGGACTCTAGGTATACAGTCAGCCATTGCTTCATGCAAACACTTCTTAACTGCCTCCCATGCACTATCAACTTCTAGTCCTTGCAGTTGTACATGCCATGGCACTGAACCAATCAAACTCCTAAGCTTGTCATACTTTCCAGCATGATAATTCCACATATACCCTGTCTTAATTGAAAATTCCACACATTTAGCCACCTCCCAAGTCAAGACCCTATGATCACTCTCACCAATTGGTGGCAATGTGGTCATTTGTTACAGCCAAATCCTCAGATGTAATTACTAGGTCAAGCACTCTGTGACCCCTAGTATTTTCCATTACATGCTGTCGTGGATAGTTATCCCTTAATAACCGCATAAAATTCAATTCCTTCCTCCCGTGTGTCCTCTCATCACTGCAATCAATGCGACCATAGTTGAAATCTCCCATAATAATCACCCTCCTTCCACTCATTTCTTCTATTTGCATGTGCATACTGTCACCACCATCTTTTCCATCACCTGGTCTATAGCAGCAGCCAATTGTATATTTAGTTTTGCTAGCCACAATCTCACACCAAATGGCCTCAAATGTGCTCTTTTCTCTATCCTGCAATTCAACTTCTATTCTCCTTGGCTGCAGCTCATCAGCTATCATCAACAATACTCCTCCCCCCATTTTATTCTCCCTGTCATTCCTGAACACACTATATCCATCACATTCAATCCCACTAGCTATATCATCTACAGTCAGCCATGTTTCACTAATACCAACCTGTGGTCTGGAAGTGCCAACCATGGCCAAAAACTCTTCCTTCTTGTTCCTAATACTTCTAGCATCAGTGTACATGAATTTAAGACCCCCATTAGCCCCTACCTTGATGCCTTATATTAACTGTCCCACTCTGATTTGTTGTCCTTATTCGCTCAGGCATATTATATTCATTCATACATTCAACTGCTCCCTAAGGACTGTATATCTACCCCCCCCCCATTAATAAATCTAGTTTCCCTGAATTTGCACATCCACTACATTCAGCAACACTTTCTCAAGTCTCTTTACACCGTAACCATTCAAATGCAAGTCATCCATCTTATATAGATCCTTTCGCCCATCGAACTCACTCCACACATCCACACCACTCGTCATACATAACCCATGCATAGTCATTCACAATTATGGTCCTCCTTTTAAACATTTCACTATCATACCATAGCAAAAGACTAATCATTCTAACTCTCTCCCTCTTTTCTTTTGCTACCTCAAACAATTCATTCAGGTTTTCTATCATTTCCATTTTATCTCCATTCAAATCATTCGTACCTGCCACAACAATCATTTCTTTCACCCTTTCCTTTTGCTCTCTAATAGACTCAGTTACATCCTTTATGGTCACACCAGGTTGGTACGATTTTGTCAAATCCTCTACTAACACACCTCGTATTAACGAGTCTCCATACAGCACTCTATCGTTCATTTTGTTCACGTTCACACTCATATGCCTATTTTTCCTGTCATACTTTTTATTATTGGCTGGTTCATTCAGTCGACTTTTGCTCATACGCTCTAGTTGCTGTTTTGCCCTTTGTATCGCACCATTCAACAACGCGGTCTCGCTCATTGCGTCTATCTCATCTTTTTTATTCTCTGTAAAACCATTAATACTAGGTCTCGCTCATTGCGTCTATCTCATCTTTTTTATTCTCTGTAAAACCATTAATACTATCATTCACGCTTTCTATATTCACACTCTCACAATTCTCTGGTACAACCTCGCCGTTTCTTGTCATATCTCTATTTTCTTCATTCTGAGTTTGACAAAAATATCACACTCGCGATCCGAAATACACTTCAATTCCTCATTCTCCCTACATTTTCTACACACGTTCACTCCTTTATTATCATCTAAAACCACACTCTGACCGCACACCGCAAAGCGTACATTTCGCAGATAGTACACTGAATCATCTCCTTTACATTACCGTTCTTGAAAGAAGATGGCGAACCATGATTACTGGCCGCCATTTTCCTTCGTACTGGAGCCATACTTACTAGTAACATATTTTATCAAATTATAAATTAGAAACACCAAAAGCACACAAACAGACGCACTAAGATACGCCAGGCAAACAAAACTACGCAATATTAAAGTAAATTTATCAACGATAACTGAAAACGCTTATCTTATCAGGAGCTTTCACGAACACTACACACACACTACGAATCCCTCCAGCGGCGACAATAAGAGATAGGAAAGCACAGAAGTGCATAAGTTACTAATGAATACTAAAAAGGAATTCAATTAGAATATACAAAAAAAATAATATAGTATGGTGAGTAGATAATTAAATTTGTAGGAGTCACTACATCAAAAGATGTGATGAATGCAATAAAGAACCAGAAAATAACAAATGGCACTTGTTTAATGATTTATATAGCGACAGAGACACAAAGGCACATAGAAAAAGCAAGAAAGGTGACTAAGTTAAAATTCTTAGTTTATTACCAAGATCCAACAGAATTAATGAGTTAAAGAGGGCTATGTCAGCAAATGGTTCAATGCGCAGGCTATGTAAAAGAAATGGGTAAGTTCTTAGATATTATGGAGCAAGTTTTATGGTAGAAAAGACTTGTATAAGAGATATGGCCTGTAGTTGAATGGATTTGGCATCAGGTGTCTAGAGAAATGTTTATTGGAGTGGGATTTAATGTAGCAAGTTGAGGAATCTAGATCACGTTAGGAGAAATACTGAGAACGTGTAAGTTAAGCTAATGTTGTGCAGACTTAATAGTGATATTCCTGTGTAGGTTTTGTGGTTAAGAAATTCAATATAATTATTCCGGTTTTGTGACCACATGTTTATTAAAGAAAACTATTTTTAAAACTAAACAAGTCCTAAAAACAACACCCAACAAGTTTCATTACTCGTCAGACTAACATCTTCAGGGGTAAAGAGAACTAAAAGTTTAAAGCACATACTACTAGAAATTATGAAAATTAGTTCGTTTGTTGGTATTGTGAACATCTAAACAGTTTGTTAAAAAAAACGAATAACAGATCTATTTGATTTGGAGACAATGCTATTTGTTGTTGCATTCTGTGGTTCATGCTCACTCTGTCCGAGGTCTGAAATTGATAAATTTTTAATAAGCAATGACTAAACTTGATTTAAAATCAAACCTTGGTTTTTATTGCATTACATAGGAATTTTAACCATATTTGCTGCCTCTTTGAATTTTCTTGTGAAACAATTCTTATCTATATAGGACATGTTTGTTCTATCCCAGAGTACATCATGACCAGTAGAGGTTGTGTGAAATGCCAATCCCGATTTATGTTCTCTCTTATTTTGTACGTCCTTTTGATGTTTGCTGATGCCACAGGAACAGTGAATATTATAAACCCCTGGTTTTTTCATTGGGTGATGTGGAGATTTCGGAGGATGAAGAAATCTTGATATTTTTTCAAGTGGCAAGTCACTTTTATGTTGTACTTGTAGAGAAGTTTGGCTAATTTATCTGTTACATTCTTGATATAAGGAAGGGTGACTGTATTCTTGAAATCTTGTTTAAGTTTCTTGTGAATGCTGTATTGAGAATTTTCTTAATTAACTTAGTATTGGAACTATTCAGTTATAGGATCTGTGTTAAGTATTGTATTTCTTCTTTCTGTTTTTCTTCTGTATTGGGGATGTTGAATGCTTTATCCCTTAAGGTTTTTTATTATGCCTATTTTCTGCTTGGGGTGGTGATGTGAAGTAGTGTGCAGAAATCTCCGTGTTTGTTGGTTTTCTATAGATGGAGAACAATAATGTTTTTCTTTCATTTATTTCTACATGGATGTCTAAGAGAGGAAGTTTTTTATTTTCTTCTAGTTCCAGAGTGAATTTTATGTTAGGATGTAAGTTATTAAGATAGTTTTGATAGTCTTATCATAGTCATAATAAAAGCAGACAAAAGCAATGCAACGGTGATTTTAAACTTAGAAGATTATAAGAAAATGAAAAGCCTTCTTGAAGATTCTGATACTTACACAGCATTAGACAGATCACAAGAGACCACACTTGGCGAACTCACAACAAAACCAATGAACTTATCAAGCATGTATACGAAATTGATCCGAGGAACTGAAAAGAAATCTACAATCCAAACACCCACTAGTGTCTAGAATATATATGGAGTCCCTAAAATTCATAAAAAAGATATACCAGTAAGACAGATAGTGGACGGAAGGGAGTCTCCTACCTCAAATCTGGAAAAACACCTTACAAACTTGATTTTATCACATATAGGAAAAACATCATTCATTAAGAACAGCACTTTATTGTTAAATTAAAAGCATTATTTTCAAAAAATTTGAAAATAATGCTTTACAAAACCAAGATATAATGCTTTACAAAAGACTATCTTAATAACCTTGCATCCTAACATAAAATTCACTCTGGAACTAGAAGAAAATAAACTTCCTTTCCTAGACATCCTTATAGAAATAAATGTAAAGAAAAAACAAATTATCATTCTCCATCTATAGAAAACCAACAAACACAGGAAGATTTCTGCACGCTACTTCACATCACCACCCCAAGCAGAAATAGGCATAATAAAAACCTTAAGGGATAAAGCATACAACATCCCCAATACAGAAGAAAAACAATACTTAACACAGTTCCTATAACTGAATAGTTCCAATACTAAGTTAATTAAGAAAATTCTCAATACAGCACCTACAAGGAATAAGCAAGATTTCAAGAACGCAGTCACCCTTCCTTATATTAAGAATGTAACAGATAAATTAGCCAAACTTCTCTACAAGTACAACATAAAAGTGACTTGCCACTTGAAAAAATATCAAGATTTCGTCATCCTCCAAAACCTCCACATCACCCAATGAAATAAACCAGGGGTTTATAATATTCACTTCACCAGATCTAATGAGCATAGATCTGGTGAAGGGATGGACATACTTTCTATTTATACTTCTTGAGTGTGTCTGGGGACAGAAAAGAGAAACTGCCCAATTAAGCCAAACAAACTATGATGTGAAAGTGCTTGGGGGGTAACTTATGTCTATCCAGAAAAGCCAAGAGCATTAGAAACAAAGTGATTAAGTTGTTGCCTTGATGATATGTTGTAATCTAAATCTAATGTAAGGGTATAATATTCTTAGGAATGACAAAGGAGATTGGGGGGGGGGTGCTACTAATGATACATGACTTGATTCCATTTAGGACAAACTCATGAAAGCAATAAAGATAATGTCCTATTCCGAATTGAGTTGGATGTTATATCATATGGTGTAAAGTGGAGGCTACAAGAATGAAATATGATCAGATGTTGCTACAGACCTGCCAACTCAGTTGCTCAAGTAAAGAAATGAATTGCCAAATTATCTTGATGGTACTAAACAAGTAATCATTATGTGCAACTTAAATTATCGATACATTGGTTGGATAGCAGAGAAAACTCATAAGAATGAAGAACTAAATGAGCTGCTGGAAGACATCTTTTTCAAGGAGCATGTGAAAAGAAGCAACTCAAGACCAAACATCTAAATTTCATCATAGTGTCAGAAAGAATCTCAGTTAAGGATGTGACTGTTTTGCCACCAGTTGATGGCAGCAATCATGCTGTACCAACCTGGGAAGTGGCTAAATATATGGATGCTATAATAACAGGTTACATGCTGAACTACAAAGCTGGAAAGTATGCCTAACTCAGAAGAATACTATGTTTGGTTCCATGGTATCAGTTAATGAATAGAAAAGATATCAATGCATGGAATGCTTTGTAAAGATAAAATGAAATACCTGAAATCCTTAGATTCCAAGAATATATAAGGTGAAAGTGAAATGGATGTGCAACCTTATTGAGTAAGAGATCCACAAAAGGAAGAGGATGATGAGGAAGGAATATTGTGAGAATAAGGTTAAGAGGAGTTATATAAAAAACACAAGCCAGTAAGGTTACAAGTATTGTATGGAAAGTTAAGTTGTAGCACGAAAAGAAACTAGCTGTACAGGTTAGAGGCAACCCAAAAGAACGTGAAGTGTTACGTTGCAAGTAAAAGAAAACGAATATGGGAGAACAACTTTACTCAATGCAGATTGTATTCTTGTGTAAGAAGCAGATGCAATAGTTCAAATACTGAGTGCTTCACTAAGATCTATCAATCTACTTAAACAAAATGTAGTATTACTATTACACTAAATGAAGAGAAAGGTGCATGAGAAGGAGGTGTTCTAGAGCTGAATCATAATCTCATAAGAATTTGGTAATTAGGGATAGATGGGATATCAGTAAGCTAAAGGAATATTTAGCCTTGCTGCCTGAAGCCTAGCTGGACATTGATATGTTTGTATAATTTATGTCTTAGATCAGGAAAGATCCCACATTCCTGTGGGAAAGAATGTATGATAATTCCATTGCAAGAGTGTGCAAAGTCTAATGTGTCTAACTACTGACCTATCAGTATCTGTTGATTGTGCAGATTTTAGAGAAGTTGCAAAATATAGCTCATTTTTCCACTCCTTTCTGTATGCAAAGAAAAACATGGGTTTGCTAAAGAGAGGTCAAAGTAAACTTATAACTTTAAATTTGAAAGCTTACATCAAGTTCAATAAGAACTGATTTTGTACTTTGTTCTTGCTATTTACCATATTTTTCAGATGATAAAAAGCATCCCAAATTTATGAGATGATTTTTAGAAAAAAATATTTTATTATAAAGATATTTACAAATTCTTGATTTTTATTTATTGTTACAATCATTTGTATTAGCAATATTCAGTTCATCTTCACTCTTGGTACTATCACTCGTTTCGTTGATGTGACCATTCGTATTACTTTCGTCTAAACTATTGTTGTCACTCCCTTCAAAAACTGTGTCATTCTTGGTACCATCCATCGCATTACTTATCCCGCATTTCTTAAATGACTTTATAATCGTCTCTTCTTTCACAGCTTCCCGTGAATTTTTCACCCAGGTACATACTTCTGAAATTGTTGGCCATTTCATACATCCTGTTGCTGTAACATTGATTTGGCTTTGCCATCCATTTGTTCCACTCTTCCCGCATAAAATTTTTGAATGGTTTATTAATAGATCCATCCAAGGGTTGTAATTGACTTGTAAGGGCTCCAGGAATGACAGCTAATTCTGTATTCATTTCTTTTAGAAACTTCTTTGTTGAATTTGTTTTATGCGCTTTGAATTGATCCCACACTAACATCGCAGGCTTTTTTAAACAAAGAACCTGGACATTTTGCCCATATCTTTTATATCCATAATTTCATTCCTGTTTCATCCATCCAGCCATTATCTTCAACGTGGATAATAATGCCACGAGGAATTTCATCTCTCAGTAACGTTTTTCTCTTGAAGATTAACATGGGGGGGGGGGGTAGTTTTGTTCCGTTCGTGCAACAAGCTCAAACTATAGTGTAGTGAGTTTTTTCATGACCTGTTTTGTTTTGATCACCATCGATTAGGTACCTTTTGAATCTACTGTCCGATTTGAAGGAACATCAAAAATTAGAGGTACTTCATCCATGTTCACAATTTGATTAAGCTCAAAGTTAAATTTCCTTCTCGCTGATATGACAAATCTATGGAATTCTATAATTTTACCTTCATAGTCAGCTTGCACTTTTTTGGACTAGTGTTTTTTGTACGCATGCATAACCCGTGTCTTTTCATAAATCTAAAGCACCGAGACGGTGATCCTTGATCCGGTAAAATCTAAAATTACATTAGCAGTTATCCATCATTTCGCTTCAAATAAATTATAATTTTCGTAGAAACAGATATTCCTATGTTTCGATGATTTGTTACCCAATTTTTCATTTGTACTTCTAATTCTGGCCATTTTTCTAGGTGCAAATGGAATGTTTTCTTGTGTTTACATAGCAGTTTTAATTGTTCCTCTTGTTTTCTATACTCATGAACCATTTTTTTCTGTTGGTGGTGGACCAAAATGTCTTTCTGTTGCTCTGTTTCCACATTGTTTTTTGCATAATTTATCACATTTAATTTATAACTCATGTTATATGAGTCTTTTTTGTTTTACACTCATTTCTTCTAATTTTAAGATAAAAATTTTAACGACTTATAAAAAATAATTCAAATGAACCGTACAAAAGCGCATATGTTTACACACTAATGACTATTGATGCTCTAAATCGGTGATTCACCCACATGCAGCGAGATAACTTAGTAACCTATCTTCAGTGGCACACTTACTAATTTTATTAACATATTGCGCCAGTAATTGAACTTCGCTAACAGTTCGGTACAGCGTAAAGATTCGTATTTTAATGTTACCTTTGGACCATTACACGCACACCAATTTTCAGTTGATTTTTCTATGTAAAAAGGTGCGTCTTATGGTCGGAAAAATATGGTAATTTGTTCACGCTAACCAGTGTCTTCATGTGCATAAACCACTGGCAAGAACTACTTTCAGTGTATATCAGGAAGTCACATTTTCACAAAGCGCATATGGCATGTTAGTTGCAACTTATTAGGTAGAAGTTCATTTTTTAAATTAGAATTTGTGGAGTATCTTGATATCGAATATCTCAAATGTAATTCAAAACTGCTTTCAAAAAACAATTCAGCTAACACCTTTTTATTCCTATATAGGGAATAAGGAAGGCTGTTTCATATGCATCTTGTTGCTTGACATTAATTGTGGGCTTTCAGTATCCAGTGACTGCTTAATCTTCCTACCACCTGAGCGGATGAAATAGTGACGTAAATCTCTCACAAGAAATTGTTATACAAATTCCCACGATCGCTTTTACATAGGTTCTAAATCGTGTAAAAATGAAAAATTGTAAAGTTTTAAAATCTACTGTAATAATTCTACTGCTGAGATGTGTATAGCTATGTATATTGAAAGTGTATGCGTGACAAAAAAAAAAGGGATTAGCCCGGATTATGTTTGACCCAGTATGAATAAAAGTTCGAAAGGTCATACAAATGTAGAAAATTGCTGCCAAACCTTAGTAATGTCCTGAACACTAAGAAAACCATACAGAACAATCTCACAAAAACAGAACTAGCAGCAATTAAGTCATTAAAAGCCAAACAAAACATAATAATAACGAAATCGGATAAAGGCAATGCCACTGTCGTCTGATAACAACACATAAGCTGGTAAATTATAACCCAACAAAAAGGATAAAACAGAGGAACTACTCAAGTCCGTCACTTCTTGGCCACCAGACACAGTTAAAAAACTCAAACCCCACTACCCCCCCCCCCAGAATATATGGGGTCCCGAAAATACACAAACAAAATGTGCCCTTCGACCAATCGTGGAAGGAATACAGTCCCAATTACCACTTAGCCAAGAAATTAGCAGCAACACACACAAGGAGTTGGTAGGTCATTTCCCCCCCTCCTACATAAAAAACACACAACACTTTATAAACAACATTAAAAACATAACACTCGACAAAGACGACTTATTAGTCAGTTTTGACATTTCTGCCCTTTTCACTAATGTCCCCATCAGAGACACAATTCTCCTACTACAGAAATTTCCGCCCGACATTACGGCCCTCTTTGCCCACGTACTACAGTCCAATTACTTCATGTGGTAAAACAAATTTTACCTACAAAAAGAAGGTACAGCCATGGGCTCGCCACTATTCCCCTCCCCCATCGTTAACTTCTACATGGAGACCTTTGAGCAAAGGGCTCTTGATTCCACCATGCTAAGACCGATAGTCTGGCTTAGATACGTTGACGACATGTTCACAATCTGGCCGCATTGGCGACAAATGCTAAACACATTCCTCAGCTACCTGAACAAACAACACGAACGCATACAATTCACCATCGAAAATCAAAATTCGCTCCCGTTCCTAGACACACTAGTCACATGTCTTCCTTCAGGCAGTCTATCCTTCACAGTCTACCAAAAACTGACACACACTGGCCAATACATACATCCTAATTCATACCGCCACCCATCACAAAAATATGGAGTCATTAACACCCTTAAAAACAGAGCTACAACAATTTGCACTAACCAACAAGCCCTGAAACAAGAACTAAAAATCATCAGCGACAAATTCGTAAATAATGGCTATAACAGAAATACTATTAATAAAATACTCCATAAAACAACAAAAACAAATCTAGATTACAATAAAACCATAGCCATCCCATACATTAAAGGGTTATCAGAAAAAATCAACAGAATCCTACAACATTATAACCTCGATGCCACCTTTAAACCACCCACTAAACTTAAAACCATATTCAACTCCTCTAAGGATCCTCTCCTCCCATTAGCACATCCTGGAGTCTATTGCATCCGCTGCACACCTGTGACTTACCGTACATTGGTGAAACAGGATGGACAATCCCTATATGCAAGAAAGAACACATTAGACACATTAAATATAACCATTATGGTGAAGTAGGCCTCTCAGACCACATGCTCAACACCTTACACCAAATCAACTAGAAAAGCACCAGCTCTTTACACCACACAAAAACCTGGTATGAAAGGAAATTTAAGAAAGCCTGCAAAATCCTTATAAACCACCCAAATATCAACAACAAAGATAGCATGAAAATTCCAAGGATCTGGATGGCACATATTCAGCCTACCTAATATATTAAGATCCAGCATAAGGCAGGACTCTAGCCAATCTTCAGCTAATATTAGAAACCATTCCATACCAACTGGCTGGAATGTACAAGCATAATCATGATGTTAATCGATATATAGATATAGAGATAGATACTTGTTGTTGCGTCCAATGTATTTCTACAACCAACAGATAACACTAATAATAGGACTCTAGCGTTGATGTATAAATTTTTTTTTTGTCTTCACCAGAGGTCAGGCCAACAATTGTTGTAGCGGTTGGTCAGTATCTTTAACAAACCAGCTTGATTGTAGTGTAGCTTGTTTTCTGTGTATAGTTGTATGCTCCAGAAGATGACCTTGACATAAAGGTCGAAACGTCGACTGTAGATTTTAGTTATATTAAACTAAAGTTTTTATTCAAACATGGTAGTTGTCTCCATAATTTTCAAAAATGTGTTCTAAAGGAATGCTCGAAAAAACGCTGATTGGAAGATTAATAGCAAATTCCAAAAAGGGAATTGTAGAATTGAGTTTTAAGGTGGAAGACTGTCAATAAGTATTCGTAAATAAAAGATATTGTTAATGACGTTCTAAAGCAATGTTCGAAGAAACGTTGATTGGAAAGAATTGTATGAAGTGAAAGTGTTTATACTTAGGTGAATTCAGAATATCTACACTTCATTGTGAAGAAGAATTAATGTGTGCTACCTGAGGCCTTAACAGAGAAACTGGCTATGTACAGTTTGTTATTGTGTAAACAAAGTGTTTAGTCTAGTAAAATGAGATGAAGTATATGTTAAACAAATCAGTAATAGATTGAGTCAGAGAATGGCTGATCTCTTAACTGTAAGTTTATTTAAAAGGCCTTTGGATCCAATTAATTTGTACTTAATTATGTAACTTTATTTGAAGTGTATATATTGTTTTTGTTTTATTAAATATGTTTATTTTGTATTTAGTCTTGAGTCAGTGATTTTTTTTGGATTCTGAAAGAAAGAGTTAAAGTCATTGCACCCATCGGAGTGAACCCTTGTGCATATATAGGTACACTCGGAAATAATAAAAAAAAATAATTGTTAGAAACAGAGATTAAATAATACAATTAATCTCATAACAAATAACAGTAACCCGTTATAGTGGATAGACTAAAACCAAGGGTCTTTCACTGATAGTACGGACACAATAAGATTAAAAAGGATTAATTGCAGGGCCTAAGATAAGCTGATTATTGTTAAGTTGAGTTAAGTATTAAATGTGCACGTATATGAGAAATGAGTAAAACTTGGGGAAAATTTTTGTGGACAAAGAAACAAACCAAATTTAAGAGATGGGGTATAAATTAAAGTAAAGAATAATATTTTACAGTAAAACAATCAACAATATTTTTCAGTGAGACCAAATTGCACTTCTTATCGATGTTATTCAACAGGTGTTACAAAATCCTATCCAGATTTAGCTGGACGTCTATAGACATCATGGGCGGTTGGGGGTGTTAGTGAACACCGCTGTTATATATATTTTCTGGAACTAAAAATTGAAAGAAGAGGTTAGGACAAATGTGTTTAATTAGCTACTATGTTCAATGCTACATTAATCTGTTTTGCTTATTGCATGCAGCATAGTCTGTGAAAGGGGAGTGTTTTTCATTATGAAACATCATTTCAGTTGTCTAATTACAAGAATTGTTACCAGATACAGTACAGAATGGCTAATTCAGAATTCCCTGCTTCTGACATTCTCTGGCTAAAGATTTCCTCACCTTATTTATAACATTTGTTGCATTTACAGGTCTACTAACACTGATAACCACTCAGATCTCTTCACATTCCTTTCCATGAAACTACAATCTGCATTCCAGCTATCCAAATAGTCAGGTCATCTTCAACATCCACAATTCCAACTGGCACCCCCCTTCCCCATTCCATGGGGAAGGGGGGTGCCAGTTGGAATTGTGGATGTTGAAGATGACCATCAATTAAGCAGGACGAGAAATAGAAGTCTTTTCTATAAGTAAGAAACCTACAGAAATTGTATATCTACCCACTAAAATTCCTAATAACCCTCTTCACAATACATACTCTGGATCTTTTTTGACCAATTCTGTTTCCAGACATAACAGAGGTTCTCTTAGAGAGAACAGATCCAGGCTACTAGAAAGACCTTAGCCATTACTCAAAACCAGCTACAAAATGTAAACTCGGAACTTTCAAGCTACTTAAATGCAGATATCTGGACGATCCTGGAAAAGATTACGGACAACACAGCGAACCATATCTTTCAAACAAAGAAAGAAAACCTAATTTCCAAATTTCATAGACTAAAAGATCGACAAAACCAATGGCCATATTCAAATTTCTCCACAGTGAACGATAACAACCAACCAGAAGCAAGAAACAATAGGAACCACCAATCGCCTGCAGGTGATGGTGACTTAGTTAATCTGTCCAACCATGCTTTAAACAAGGATGAACTCTCGGTACTTAACAAAAGGTCTAAATTTTGTCGTAGCACCCAGATCGATAAACAAACTGGAATTTATTTGTAATATTAGAAGAGGCTTAAGATTCATCCCAAATAACATAGCAGACAAACTAAGTTTAGAAACCGCCAACATTTTAAATCATAAAAAAACAATAAGCAACTTAACAAAACACGAATTAACAGCGGTCAAATCATTAAAATCAAATCCGAACATCGTAATAACTAGAGCCGATAAAGGAAGTGCCACTGTTATTTTAAACCGAACCACTTATTTAGAAAAAATGAATCTGCTAGTCTCAGACAATAATACATACCAACTCGTTAACCACAACCCAACAATAGAATAAAAAAGAAAACAGAGAAACTACTAAAGTCAATTATCACATGGCCCAAGCATTTTTTTTTTCCCATTAGAGGTCATGCCAGTAGAATAACCTGTGATCAAATCATTATTCTCTAGCTTACTATATGTAATGTAACTCAGCTTGTCCTGTATATTTGTATATGCTCCAGATGATGATCTTAATATGAAGATAGAAACGTCGAGAAATTAAGAGTTATTTATAACACGGTTGTAAAGTCCATAATTTCTAAAATGAATCACTAATAGCCAACTCCTCCACTACTTCTACGCCTACTAATTAATCAGCAAACCAGCAGTATGGATTCAACCATTCAAGATCCACAGCTGACTTCTTAGTTTACACCATCCACCACTGGACATGTACCATGGAAAGTTTTAGGAAGCTTTTGCTGTTGTCCTTTACATTTCAGAAGCTCTTGATCATGTGTGGCATCGAGGTCTACTAAATGCCATTTTTTGGTCTCTCTACCGTAGCCAGCTTTCTCTCTCTCTCTCTGGTCATTCTCTCCACATTATGGTAGATGACTCCTTCTCTTCAAGCTTCACCACCAATGCTGGAGTGGCTCAAGGCTTTGTACTATCATCTACTCTTTCTCCTGTACATAAATGACCTACTGACAACCACTAATCCTATCCACAGCTTTGCAGATGATAGTACTCTACAATCATCCTACTCATTTGACAAACCATGCAGTACTCTGACAACCCGGGCTACAAGATCTACAACTAGTGCCTTAAACATTGATCTACATACTATCTTATGGACAATGAATATGTCCATTCTTGTCATATTCATTGCCACCAAAACCCAATGTTGCTTTTTCTTGTGCAAAAGAGATACCAGCTCCCCTAACCTTACCCTCAGTAATACACAAATCACTACACTAGATGAGATCTCTTTGCTTGGACTAATGTTTACCTCTAGTCTTAAAGTGACGTGTTTATGCCTAGTCTTCTTGGCATAAACGCATCACATCAATAGTCTCCTCAGCATCCAAGAAGCCTGGTATTCTCTTTCATTCCAGAGCCTATTTTAGACCCAACCAACTCTTAACTATATACAAATCTGCTCACGTTTGGGGTGGTATACCTAAAACTTCAGTTAAATTCCTCAATGCCATCCAGAGGCAAGCAATTACGTTCATAGCTGATCCCTCTCTTACAGATTTACTTCAACCTCTATCCCACAAGCACACTGTTTCAGCACTGTCCATTCTACAGATACTTCCGTGGTCATTGCTCCTGTGAGTTGGCAAAACCATCATTTCTGCACTTTCTGTTGTACCTGTTTATACAAGATAAGCAGCTTTAGATCATTAGTTAGCCAGATTTCCCTCGAAGAGAGAAATCTGGCTAACTAATGATCCCTCTCTCACAGATGTTCAATTTCTGCCTTGTACCTCTTTTACAGATACTTCCATTAAGAGTTCTGTGCTGAATTTTCTACTATTTTTCCTCTGCTCTCCTTCAAAATCATTAGAACAAAAGCCACTTCTAACCATTAACCACCCTTTTATAGTCCATCTTGAAACTCACTGAACTTAACTTCACAGCCTCTTCTTCCATTCCATCTACTTCTGTTCTTTGGAACAGTCTCCCCCACTCTGCCTTCCCCAAAGATTACAACTCTCAGCTGTTCAAGCAAAATGCGATTTTCTCCTTTCTTCTATTCCTCTTGCCCACACATCCAGCACTAATGTGCTATAGCAGGGTTTCCCAAACTGTGTTCTGTGGGAAGTTCTCCTGGAATTTGTCATTTTAGTTTTCTAAGCATTTTTCATGAATAAATATTTCATAGTGGAAATATTCTGAGGAGAATAATATTCGTGAATGTCTAAAAGCTCAGACCCAGAACGCGTAATAACATCAGCGTAGCAAATGTCAGTGACCAAGCGGCATATTTTTAAACACGGAAATATTCATGAATTATCGTTAATTTTCACAGATCAAAATCTTTCAACAATTGGGAAAGAGAATACCGCTGTTTATGACCGATCATAAAAATTGACTGCAAGCCAATTACAACAATGGCCGGCATATCCTCTGTTCTCAAAACTGAAAGAAATAACATCTGTGTTGGAAATGCAAATGTTAGTGGCCAATCAGCAAAGAAGTATAAAGAAAATTTTTCCACTAAAATTGAAGATCAAGGTAGTCTGTATCCGGTCCTCAAATCTAGTAATACTGAATAGTTTCTTCGCAAGTTCGTATTGCAGGGTGAAAGTTTCGAAACTGTAGTGCCATGATTTTTTAAAAGTAATAGGCCTGCAGATTTAAATTTTAATATGAATAAGAAACAAGGGACTGTTTAATTTTGGTATTAAAAAATCTCTTATTGAAGGTGTTTGTGATGCAACAGATGGTCATCCACCACCAGCCTAAGAAGCAATCTCCAGGATGTACCAAAGGAGGGGAAAACTACCAGCACACAGGAGAAAGTCTGCATTCACTTGTAAGTACTTATAATATTATAATTTTTGGTGATCAGAATGGGATATATCAATGAAAATCAGCACAAATTAATTTAATGATGTTTATGTTTAATTAATTATAAAGTATAATCACTTAATAAATCAGCTAAATTAACAATTAATTATTAATACATTACAAAATAAGCAAGGTGTTCTGTGAAAATTTCAGGATTTGCGAAGTGCTCCGTCACAGAAAAAGTTCGGGAAACTCTGTGCTATATATAGTATAGGTCTTGTGGATTTCCGTGTGTGTGTGTGTGGATCAGATATAAAAAGAGATTTGATTAACCCAGATTTATGACAGCCAAGTCAAATGGCTATATCAGGTCATTAGGAATTGTTAAATCTTGAATAGAAGGAATTTTAGTAATATAATACTCATTGTTCAGATTTAACAAGTATCAAAATCCTGATAAATTACTTGTCTGTTAATAAGAGAAACTGAGTGTAAATGAAATAACTTTAATGTCTTTAACTTTAAATTTTGAATATTCGTTATTATCGAGTGTTTTGTATGAGAAAAACAGAAATTGTATATGTGGTGAATTGTGCATAAGTATACCAAAGTCAAGCTAAAGTTCCAGACAAAATAAGAGGATTAATTCGTGACCTGAGGCTAACACGAATGGAAAGGTCAACGTTGCAGGGTGGGGGTGGGGGGTGACCCGTTGAAATGCAACGGTAAGGTCATTGGAGCCATATATATATATATATATATATATATATATATAGAAGTTTACGGCACCGAAAAGGGGCTTTTTTCCTGTTGTTTCCATAGAGTCGAAGTTTCGGTGTGGTCTGGAGTGGAATGTAAGAATGCAGTAATGCGGTCAAGTAGAATTTCGACGTGAGATTTAGGACGGCGTACAGCAATGAAGTCAACATAACGCAAGGAGATTATGTGGAAATACAAGGTTGGATAACAGCAGCTGAGTTTCTCAAGGATCGCAGGCAATGAATCGTGACCATATTCCCTGACCTACATACAAGAAGCAAAGGCCAGAGGAACGTAGTAGCAAAAGAAACTCGTCTAGGAAGACCGATGTGAAATTACGAGCCATAGGAATTCAAAAGATGTTTGCAAGTAAAAGCCAGAGAGATCCCGACTCCACTACCAAGTAAGAACTTCCCATTTTGTCTAGTAGGAAGAAAATTATGACGGTGAATGAAAATTAACTGGATTTGTACTTTATGTAGTAATGCAGGACTTTAGGAACTATACCATTAGATGAGATCAATTGCTCTGTGCTGGAGAACATAGCTTAGTTAGAGAGTAATTCTAGAATCTGATGTTAATAGATAATTCCTGAACCTGAGTTTTATGTGATGATAATCTAACATAAGCTAAGTTTTTAAGGGGTAAGTTCTAAGCATGGAGCCTGTGTAGCTCAGTGGATGTGGCGTTTGCACACCACCACGCTTGGCCGCACGAAGGAAGACTTAGTTTCGAGTCTAGTCGGCGACTAGAGGAAATTTTTCTATCTCTGGTTAGTCGATCTCTGGCACGGGCAAGCAGGTTTTTCCTCCCGGAAACTCGGGTTTTACGTCCTGTAAATTCAAGAAAATCGAACGTAGAACCCACCTTATTTCAGACATTAAATATATTGTGTTAGGGTTAGGGACCACGAGATGGCGGCACATTTGAGCCATCTCTCTTCACTGCGTACCGCTTAATTAGTGATAGCCTTGGGCCATCTGTCTCTGATTGGGTACCAGTGGAGGTTGAACTGCCCACTCAGTCTCCAAAAGTTAGATAGGGCTAAATGGCCTCGCCTACTCCCGTATACGGGAATAAAAAGCATTAGCTGATTTTTTTTTTTTTTTT
The DNA here is from genome assembly GCF_054136105.1 of Typopeltis vanoorti. Classification (NCBI taxonomy): domain Eukaryota; kingdom Metazoa; phylum Arthropoda; class Arachnida; order Uropygi; family Thelyphonidae; genus Typopeltis; species Typopeltis vanoorti. The sequence continues at coordinate 136,423,345 of NC_143559.1, forward strand.
TTTTTTTTTTTTTCTGAGCATGTGGTTCCCGAATAGTTCAAGATTAGTTAAGTGACAGGAGTGTATATATTATATCGAGTTGCTTAACAGACCCTATATGCTAGACTCTGTTGAATTTATTGAATGACAATCGTAATCTCTTTTTCTTAGTAATAAATCAATTCTTTTCTTGTCAAACTAATAACTTGCCTGAAAACTAAATTCAATGCACTGCTCATAAACAGAACCTATGCGTATGTATTTTGATATAGTCACAACTGCAAAGTGAGAAACATATATGATTATATGTATAGGAATAAGATAGAGAATTACGGATTGTGTGCCATACTGAGTGTTTTAATCTTGGATAAAGAAAATTCTCTTGTCCTGTAAAATTTTGGTGGCACAGCTTAAATAAATTTCCAAAATTTTTAACCAGATTGCACATTACTAATCTAACAAAGAATTTGGCTCTAGCCCGAGGCACTGTCTTTGTTATCAACGTTTCGCACACTCAAGCAATATATTAGTAGCAGCCATGAGTTTGAAGTACTACCAAGGATTAATATTAGACAAAGGGCAAAACATAATGTGTAAGAAAAAAAAAAAAAAATAATAATAATAAATAGCAGATTTTTCAAAGACGAAGCTGAACAAGAACTAATTATAAGATTTAATTGATAACATAATTAAAAATATCCAACAATATTTACAGTATACAACCAAAAATGAGATTATGATGTGCATGATGTTACAAAGATACTTTCAAGTGCAATACAAAATCTTTGGGTCCTACTATAGAATTATTTTGCAAGAGCAACTAGGTTCTATGGTTTACCAAAGATCCATAAGAAAAATGTTCCACTATGTTGAATTGCAAACTGTATTGCTTATGTATTTTATTTTTCCATGTGAAATAATCTGATGTGATTGTAAACTTGAATAATTCCACAATAGCAGATGGAAATTTTTGGGTCACAAAGAGACAATTCTATTCTCTTTGTGAGGAATATTAGTGAAGAGAGAGACAATGTCAAAGCCTATTAACATGTTCATATCTGACAGTTTAATGTCTTATTTTTGTGTGAAATTCTGTGGAATTTTTTAGTGATGAAGCTGAGTGGCCTATGAGGGGACATAGAAGGTTAGACAAAAATTTTGATATTTTATAAGTGGAGCTGCTTATAGAATCCACAAAGGTCTATGCAGACAGTTGCTTTTATGTAATTTAGGTAAAACTATTTATTCTAGGAAATCTTGCATGGTATGTTTTAAGTCTTTTGATGGTTTCTTGATCTATGAATGTTGTTTCATCCAGTAACTTGAGTTATTGAGCTGCCTTTGGGTAAGATCATAATTAAGCTGGGATTATGTATTGTGATCTTGAAGCAAGAAATTCATTTTCCAATAGTATGAATTAGTATCCAAAACTACAGTAATATTTCCCTTGTCAGCTTTTGTGATAACTATGTTGCTATTACATTTTAAGGAGTTCAGTGCTTTTAATTCTGATGGTTTGGCATCAGAAATTACTTTGGCTATTTCAAACCGTAATCTATTGGCTTCAAGACTAAACAGATGACTGGGTTCCTTTCAATGTTATGTATGAAATCTAGATAAGGAATATGTTTGGATGAAATGGCAAACTTAGGACCTTGTGCTAATACATTCAATTCTTCAGTTAGAGGATGGCCAAATAAATTAACCCATTTCTCAGCAGGTAATTTGCTACTACACCAATCCATATATAAACATAAGCGCTTGTATAAAGAAACTGCTGAAGCCTTACCGCACAGACCCAATCTTAACTGTAATAACTGTCTCGCTATTCCAAAAGTGAGGGAAATTGTTATATCTGTTTTAATTTAATTACAGCCCAATAGTATTTGGTCCGATAGTATTAAACATGCTGCTGTATACATAGAGGGATTCCAATGTAAGCATGCACACTAATGTGTTTTTATGAATGTAATTCCTATTGTTGTTTATAACTGTACTGATGTCTTATGATACTTAAGGCAAAATATTTACATATTATTAAAAAGATTACATTATGAAATAAAATATTTCATAATGTAATCAAACAGTTATATACATCTGCTGAAAATTCAACTATAAACAAAGGACGGTTTCTATATAAGATGCATGTTTAGAGCAAGATTAAAAAAGGAGTAAGTAAAAAATAAAAAGAAAGCAATCAATTTGGCAAAATATTTATTCTATTATAATCGATATTAAAACATATTTACCTCCTTCCATGTTCGAGTGGAGTTAGCTTTTCTTGCACTATCAACAGCTCCCTGAAATTCCTTCAGGTGTACTAAAGTGATGGCCAATCTGGCAAAGTTTGAGACATTATTGTACAACAATTTAGCTGGTTCATATAAACCATCTTCAAAACATCTATCACCAATCTAAGAGGGAGGAACAAATGTTATTTAATTTATAACAGAATAGTAAAAATATGGACCTGTGAACAAAATTCTGTCTCAATTATGACTAGGTTTGACAATTCTAAAAGACATGCAAAGTTCCTAAAACAAATGATTCACATTACATCCAGTGACACACAAGAATAATTATTTTACATTTCTCTTGATAAATTCCATAAAAATATGTTCATATCTGGATATAACACACAAATTAATATTACTTTAACATATATTCATTTGATTTACTATTCATCCATTAATATACTTGATATCATTAATAATGGAGCACGTATAGACCACAGTAATAACTAATTAAATAAAGGTACAAATATTTCGTACTGAAAGTAACAGTACACGTATAGACCACAGTTATTACTGTTGTCTATACGTGTTCCATTATTAATTTATTATGCCACAGGTACCTCTAAAGATTATACTTGATATTGTCAATTTTGATCAGCTCTTACATTGCTATCTTCTAAATCAGAGCTGTCCAGCCTTAGGTAATCCGAGGACCACATTAAAAAAGAAATATTTATCCGAGAGCCGCATCACAATGTGTATCTAGTAATTTGGTGTGCAGTAGCAACACAACCTCAACAGATGAACAAACGAACAACACTAATTGTGCACTCACTTTCCCCATGAGCGCCGGAGCATGCGCATTGTAACAAAGCAGTATAAGAATGCTTCTGTGACACACCTAATATTTGAAAAACACACGTGGTTACATAGTGATGTAAAAACACCAAATAAAATTACCAACATCGAGATTATCGATAGTGACAGAATTAAAATATCTAACATGCACTCGATTCAAATTGTTATTTTATTTTTTTTGCTCGTGGAAATCAAAACCAACAGGCGGGCCACACAAAATCACACTGCAGGCCATATCCGGCCTGCAGGGCAGTACTTTGGATAGCCCTATTCTAAATCATTCCAAACTAAATCAGCCCTACATAAACCTTATTTTTGCTTCAGGTCTTTATTTATTCTATTATTATTTTTTTTTTTGCATAGGCTACTCTGATTAATACAATGCAGAGATTAGATAAGTTATTTAGAAAATATCATGAGACAACTGAGATGTGGCAAGTATCATGTTGATTAAGTTTCAGCCAATATGTTTTCCATGAGAAACACCCTATAACCAACATGAGAACAGCAGCACCTTTACATCCTGCAAAAAATTTAACAGGGCTTTCCAACCCTAAAGAAACATCCTGCTCTGACTGCACTAGAGAGTTGCTGGATAGTAGAGGGTAATAAATTAGTTAAGTCAATACCACCTGTTTTCTAATTTTAAGGATTTTAAATGATCTGTGATAAATGAAAATATGTATTCAAACAGCATGGACTGTATACAATGGATTGTATACAGCATTCAGAAAGGATTAAATCAGAATTTAATACTTCCTATATTTCGTCTCAGTCACTGAGACATCTTCAGGGGATTACAAAAAACTAATGTAAAATATACACAAATATCACACAACACTAAGCCCAACCATGTGGGTGACTCTATCCTATCTAGGTGGAGCGCCCTCGAAGGACGGTTGTAGGTGACCTGGAATGTAAGGTGGGATCTCTGATAAGTGTTTTCCAAATTTTAAGAAACTTAATGCAACCGTATTAATTAAGATTTGGTTGATTTCTGACAGCTGCTGCTAATTCTAAAAATAGTCTCTTTTTGAATTTGCTGTGGTGGAGCATGGTGGTTTTTTAAATGAGATCCTTTGGGTTGTATCCAAGACATGATCAGCCAGGCCTGACTGACCACAGTCATGGTTACAGATGTATGATTTGTGTTCCTCCAGGCAGATGATTGCTGATCTGCCTGTCTTTCCAAAGTATGGCAGCTTACAGGAACAGGGTACTTTATAAACTCCAAGCACTGAAAGAGGGGAGAGCTGATCTTTTGTAGAACAGATAAGGGTAGTAAGTTTGCAGTGGGGCTTAAATACTATGTGTAGGTTGTACTTTTTTAAAATCTTGGCTATTTTTTTATGATGTGCCAAGAATGTAGGGTATGGTGATGGCATTTCTAAACTCTTTCTGAGGAGAAGACCAGGGAATGGAGGAGGAACTGATTATTTTTTAATACTATGATCGCTGTAGCCATTGAGAGGAAAGTGTTGTGTATATGGTCAAGCTCAGTTGTAAGGGCAGTTCCACTAGAACAAAGATTGTGGGCTCTCTTGGTTAGTTTTAATAATGCCATATTGTTGAGCGGGGTGCTGGTGGGAGAGTTTGTGAATGTATCTGCCTGTTTTCTATATACAGTGAAGGAAAGTGTACCATTAGGAAGGCATGTAACTGAGGTGTCTAGGAAGGGTAAACAATTGTTCTTTTCCTTTTCCATCATAAACTGGATTGTAAGCTGATCTTGGATGTAAGCTGTTGAGGTGACTGAGGAAGGAGTCTAATGTGTCTGGGACATGAGGCCAAATAGAGAACACATCATTTACATATCTTAGCAAGGTAGGTTTGAGAGAGGCTGAGTCTATGGCTTGTTTTTCAAAATTTTCCATACAAAAATTGGCAAGAGGGAGTGAAACGGGGGGGGGATCCATGGAGGTTCCCTCTATCTACTTGTAGATTTTGTTCTTCCAAGAAAAAATTAACGAGAATTGATGGCAAAGGAAAAGAGATCTAAGATGTCAGAAGGAAAAACATCTAAGATTAAGGTATCAATTAAGGGAATATTGGTAAACAGTGAGGAGATGTCAAAGGTTACCAATATGTCCGTGTTATTTAAGGTTGGATTTTCTATTAGGGTTTTAAAATGGGTAGAATTTTTTTTATGTAGAATAAAGTCCAGTGGGGGGGGGGGTCAGAGAGTTGCCCAGCTGTTTTGACAGTTTGTAGCAAGGTGCATTAGTGGCATCTACTATAGGTCTTAGTGGGGAATTGGGTTTGTGGATTTTTGGTAAACCGTATACGGGGGGGGAACAAAGGTTTGAGTTTTTTCGTAATGTCGGAGGCCAGGAAGATACTTTTTAAGTTTTTTTTTTTTTTTTTTTTTTTTTTTTAATTTTTTAACTTGTGTTTTTGTGGGGTCATGTTCTAGTGGGATGTAGGTAGAGCGATTTCTGAAGATAATCTCCATTTTTCAATTGCATTCCATGGCATCCTTATCTGCTCTGGTGATGATGTCGTGTCAGCCATAGCTGACACGACGAACCTGCGTGCACTTATACACAAATATTACACTGTTCACGACTGACTGCAGGTGAGGTACTCTTGTATTTATATGAAAATATCTAGAGAACCTTCTATATGTATCTGGAAGGCACTAGACAGCGCACTCCAATGAACTACTGGGCCTGGCTCCCACTGAAGAGACCTCAATAAAGGTCGAAACTAGTCTGGGTAGTGTCCCTTCCCTTAATGCATAACATTAGACATATCCACAAGGAGATGTGTTTTGCATTAAAGGAGATACTGAGACAGGAGTGTTGGTAGCTTGCTACACCTTTGCAATGAGTTGCCCTGGTGTTGTATCACCTTACCCCAGTCCTGAAGATACTTTCAGGCGCAAACTTTGTTTGCTCACACTTGGATAAAGGATTAAACTAAATTTATTATACTCTAACCAAGTGAAAAAAAAAAAATAAACTTTCAACGTTAGTACTAGTACTTAAGTACCACTTGGAGCTGGTAGATGGCTGAAGAAGCATGTCTATTTAATATTTATTTTTATAGGATTTTATGCAAAGTATCAAATGCATAGCGTTCCTTGTGAATCTAGAAAGCATCTTACAATTCTAAATACCGCAGTATAGCTTAGTGGCCCACAGGCTTCATTGAAATTATTTTTTATTTAATTGTGTGTTTAATGTCAAGTAGTTATTTTTTCAAAATGGCCGGCAGGACATGGGAAACAGCTCCATGTGCCACATGTGGCCTTGCGTTGAAGACCCGTGGACTAATGAGGGTTAATGGTGGTAGGAACGAATGATTTAGGAGGACACAGGGAGAATGTGAGAAGAGATATATCAGGAGATTGAGGCAAGTGAAAGAGATAGCAGTGTGACAAGAAGAGTAGTTGGTGTGGTGCCCAGGTATGACAAATTAAGAAAGCAAGCAAATAGCATGCATAATGGTATGCTAGCAGAGCTGTGTGAGAACAAAATAATGTAAAATATGTGGAATGTATTGGAGAGACAAATGGAATTGTATAAGAGATGGATGCCATTTAAATGAATGTTAAAATCATTCAGAAATGTGTATGATGGCAGAATTCAACCTGCAGCTTGTTGGATGGAGAGCAGATACAACTTAATCAAGCCAAACCATCCAATGTTCAAAGTTTGTCTTTTTATTGCCAATTTTCATGCTACTGATTACAAAAGTTATTAAATTTAATTACAGAATCCTGAAGACTTGTACTGGATTTATTAAGTATAACCTCACCTGCATAATGTAAACAGCGATATGTCCACTTAATGCTATTTTCCTTTTCTTACCATGTTCACAACAGGCTGTGTTCCCATATGCTGACACTGCTGGTAGGAACTCGCATTTACCATACATAGGTCACTTTTGCATCGGATGTGCATCTTTTCACAAAGTTTATACAGCATGCTAGTTGCAACTTTTATTTATAAATATTTGTGAGCATTTGCAAACTGTTTTAATGATATTGAAAATTTCAAATACGAGATTTTTGGTGTTCTACCTTAAAAACTCAGTCACATATATTCCCCAAGGTTTTGCTTTACATAAATTGTTTGCTTTCTGTGCCCAATGGGTGCATTATAAGCAAGTGTTACCATGAATTTTCTACATCTGAAAATTTGAAAGAGGATGTCAGGACAAATTTAGTTAGATACTATGCATGCATGTAAACTGCTTTGCATGCATGCAGCATGGTGAATGCAGAAGTGGATGTGTTTTTCATTATGAAGTGTCATTCATAACGAAAAATCACAAAGCAGCATCTGACAAAAGCAATGTATAACTGCATACAAAGGGTTAAGCCAGTAAATAGGGTAGGAGTGAAATGGATGAACAGTGAAATTAAGCAAGCTGTGCTGGAAAAGAAAATGCCATGGAGGAGGTACAAGACAGTTGTTGATGATCAGATCCATCAAGAGTATAAAGTGCAGGCTAGAAAGATGATGAGCATGGTAAAGAAAGAAAGATGCAGTATGAGAGGAGATTGGCTAGTCAAGCCAAGTGAACTCAAGCCAATTTTTCCACTATATGGCAAGCAAGAGAAAGAATAGTTATGGCAGATTGAGATTGGTGGATAGCCATGGCAAAAGAATAACAGTTGCAAAGGACAGTGGAATTATTGAATGAGCACTTTATCAGCATATAGCATACTGGTGTAAATGATGTTGTAATATATAGAAGAGAGAAGGCAAATATTAAGAGAATTGCAAGTGAAAGAATCAGGTACATCAGAAGTTGGTTGGGTTAGATTAACAAGGCTGTGGGATTGGATGACATCGTCTTAGTCATCCATTCATGTCAGGACTTTGGAATGCTGGCAATGGAGAAACGTTGAAGGGATGTGGATTACAGAGTTTGGTGGATAGGAGGAAGAGGTGATATAATAGAGACATTTAAGTTACTGAGAGAATTTTTATCAGATTAGTCCAGAGGGGGTTATAAAAAGAGTAGAAGGTGAGAGGGAAAGAACCACAGGTGATCCCAGCAAGTTATATAAAAGTGTGGTGTGAGGAGTGGATTTTTTTACATGGAGAATTGTCAGCGAATGGAATGCATTACCAGAATGCATTGATAATGTAGTGTTAAGGATTTTAAGATTGTATATGATAAATATGTTGTCAGTTGAATGAACCAACCACAATGAGTCTGCCAACTCCATGGTAAGGATGCATAAAAATAATAAGTCCAGTTGTTTTTATTGCACTAATTGTTGCTAAATATAATTTCGTATTTAGTGATACAATAAAACTGCTTGTTTTTCTAGTTTCTGCAGTATAGTGTACTGAGGTTGGGATGCTTTTCGCGTTATGGAATAATTCATTCCAGTTTTTGGAAAGAACAGATGGTAAAAAAAAATTCAACTATTCCTGAATAAAAATTCATCATCATCAAATTCCTGCCATGTATCCTCAAGGGGTGTACAGGATATGATAGTACAACATGAAAAATTTACATCATTACTAACTTCCTATCTAAAATTTTTCTCCAAATCAGTCTGTTACTTATCAAGACTCCAACATTATCAGATCTTATATTTCCATCGTCTAAGGCACTTTGCACCGTATCAATACACTTATATCTTGGTCTTCCCCTGGGTCCTTTTCCTGCGAACTTGGCAGAGAACACTTGTTTTGCTAATCTTTACTCGCCCATTCTGTTTAAGTGACCATAGCACCTGAGATTAGCTCTGCTAACGCATTCCTGGATGCTGACAATGTAAAATTCTTTCCTAATATTCTCATTTTTAATATAACGTTGCCATTGATGTCATCTGTTCATGCCTCTAATCTTTCTCAGGACTCTCATATCTGCAGTCTCTAGTCTTTGGTCAAGTGTTTTACTTTCCCAGCTCTCAGATCCATAAGCTAAAACTGGTTTGAATACTGTCTTGTATACAGCTAATTTGGTGTTCCGACTAATTTCTCTCTTATTCCGTATGAATTTATTCAATTGACTTCCTACCATAACAGCTTTGTTGAGTCTGTTGTCTATTTCTATATTTAATTTACCATCTTCACTAAAAATCGTGCCTAAGTAGCTGAAATGTTTTACTTGTTCCACAGGTTCTCCATTCACAACACAGTTGACATTTTCAATGATTCTGTCTATTTTCATTGTCTTTGTCTGACCTGCATACCATATCTATTACAACAGTTATTCAATTTAGTCAGGGAATCATGCAAACCTGTAGCAGATTTATTTAGAAGAATAACATCATCCATATAAAGCAAAGAGCAGACATTAACATCTCCAATTCTGATATCATGTTTAATACCACTTTCCTTCATAATGTGATCCATATAGATAATGAATAACAGAGGAGATAATGTACATCCTTGTCTCACACCAGATTTAACATTAAACCATCTTCCTGTACTTCCTTCAATTCTAACTGCTGACCTACAACTCAAATGAAGACTAAGTATTGCTTGATATAATGCCAAATTGACACCATATAACTGTAGCGTATTGAATAGCTTCTCTCTTGGCACCTTGTCATATGCCTTTTTCCAGATTGACAAAACTTAAATATGGATCTTTTTTATATTCCTGTGCTTTCTCAACTATTAGTCATAAAGTGAAGATCTGATCCTGACAGCCTCTCTTTGGCCTGAATCCAGCTTGTTCTTCACCAAGCTTTTCTTCCACAATTCTTCTCAACCATTTATCAAGTATACTTGTGTAGATCTTGCCAGGAATACTCAGTAGGGAAATACCTCTGTAATTCTCACATTCAGTTTTATTTCCCTTTTTATATATGGAAACAATTAGAGCTCTATTCTAATCATCAGGAATTCGTCCCTCTGTCCAGGTTTTCTAACAGCCACTGTAAGACTTTTATACCACCATACCTCAGCATTTTTAGTCGAATATCATCTACTCTTCTGCCTATACTCATTTCAAGCCTTTGATGGCTTTTTCTACTTCAAGTATGGATATGTATTCCTGACTGTGTGCCTGTTGAGTATTTTTTTACCACTGGGCTATCATGCTTTGTTTCATTTAGCACTTTTTCAAGGTAATTACTCCATACTTCAAGGATATCTTTTTCTCCCATTTTCAAGTCACCGTTATCATCTCTAACTCCTTTTACAACACTCTTTCCTCCATTCCTAATCTTCTTCAACAACCTCGAGAATATTTTCCCACCTTCTTGATATTTATTTTCTATGTTCTAGCAAGGGGTGCTTAAGGGTCAAAGCTGTATAACTGAAAGGAGACCTCCACATAGCCTTTAAAGGTGAGGATTGGACATTAGGTCAGAAGCCCTGGTCGGAGAACCGACCAGGGCTTCTGACCTAATGTCCAATCACCTTCTCGTGGTGCACCCTGTTGGGTATCTACTTGGATACTGAACGGAAGAGGATGGGCTGGCAATTTGGGATTTAGCCGACCAAATTGTATTCTTATTGGTTAAACCAAAATATAGAATGATGGTACAACATGACAAAATTTCATGCCGGCTGGGGCGTCGCCCGGTTAAACAAGGCCCCTGTTGTTTTCGCCAGGGAACCAGGGCGAACAGCGAAAAGTCAGCTACTGGAACAAATCTGAAAATAAACCCCAACTCAACATCACCAGAGTTGAAGATCGGTACTATCAACGTAAGAAGCCTGAATGGCAAAGAAATGGAGCTAGCTGAGGAATTAGATAAGTACCAGATCGACATAATAGGGGTGACTGAAACAAAAAAGACCAAAACTGGTGAGATCTTTCTGAGCAATAAATACAAAATGTTATATTCAGGCAATGACAATCAAGGAAAAGAAGGAGTAGCCATAGTATTCAACACAAAATACGAGGCTAATCTTCTTGAATGGCAGTCAGTCTCAAGTAGAGTAATGTGGGCAAATATGAGAATGGGGAACTGGACAATGAGACTTATTTGTGCCTATGGTCCCACAGAAGGTTCTGCTAAGGTAGAAGTGGAGGAATTTTTTGAGGCTTTAGAAAAAGCAACTGACACAATGAAAAATGAAAAGTTGGTCCTTGTTGGGGATCTAAATAGCAGAGTAGGAAATGATTGTGAGACATACAAAAATATTTCGGGAAAATTTGGAGAAAAGTGCAAAGCTAATAATAATGGCAAATATCTGTTGGATTTCTGCTCAGGACATGGACTGGTTATTACTAACACCATGTTCCAACATAAAAATGTGCACAAATTCACATGGAGAGAAGAGGCTAGGAATAAGAAAACTCTCATTGACTATGTTACTGTTGATAGTGATGTTTTCTCCCTGGTGCAGGACACCAGAGTGTACAGAGGATTTGAAATTGGAAGTGATCACTATTCAGTCTTGAGCAGGATAAAATTGAATTTCATATTGAAAAGAATAACATGTAAGAAAGTTTTAAAGCGAATAAAAGTTGAGCAGCTCTCAGATGTGAGCTGTAGACTAAAATACACAAAGATTATTGAAGAAAAAATGAAAGAGTTTGAGAACAGGAATCAAACCTTGGAGATTCAGTGGCAAATTCTGAAGAAAACATTGATTGATTCAGCCAGAGAGGCATGTGGTGAAGTTGTCTGTAAGGATAAAAAAATCAGAACTCCCTGGTGGACACAGGAAGTTAAAGAGGCAGTGAAGGAAAAGAAGAAAGCATACCAAAAGTTCCTGTCAAATAAGTCAGCTTGTGCTCTTAGAGAATATAGTGACAAATGCAAGAATGCTAAACACTGTATAAAACTAGCTAAACAAAAGTCATGGGAGGACTTTAGCAAGAATATAGAAAATAAATATCAAGAAGGTGGCAAAATATTCTGGAGGTTGTTGAAGAAGCTTAAGAATGGAGGAAAGAGTGCTATAAAAGGAATTAGAGATGATAAAGGTGACATGAAAATGGGAGAAAAAGATATCCTTGAAGTATGGAGTAATTACTTTGAAAAACTGCTAAATGAAAGAAGCAGTGATGTCAGCACAGTGGTTAAAGACATTGACCAGGCATGCAGTCAGGAATACATATCCATACTTGAAGTAGAAAAAGCCATGAAAGTTTTGAAATGTGGAAAGGCAGCAGGAGTAGATGATATTCGACCAGAAATGCTGAAGTATGGTGGTATAAGAGTCTTACAGTGGCTGCACTGCATAGTTCAGAAAGCCTGGACAGAGGGACGAATTCCCGATGATTGGAGTAGAGCTCTCATAGTACCCATATATAAAAAGGGAAATAAAACTGAATGCGAGATATTTCCCTACTGAGTGTTCCTGGCAAGATCTATGCAAGTATACTTGAGAAACGGTTGAGAAGAATTGTGGAAGAAAAGCTTGGTGAAGAACAAGCTGGATTCAGGCCAAATAGAGGCTGTCAGGATCAGATCTTCACTTTACGACAAATAGTCGAGAAAGCATGGGAATATAACAAAGATCTGTATTTAAGTTTTGTCGATCTGGAAAAGGCATATGACAAGGTGCCAAGAGAGAAGCTATTCAATACGCTGCAGTTATATGGTGTCAATGAGGCATTATATCAAGCAATACTTAGTCTTTATTTGAGTTGTAAGTCAGCAGTTAGAATTGAAGGAAGTACAGGAAGATGGTTTAATGTAAAATCTGGTGCGAGACAAGGATGTACATTATCCCCTCTGTTATTCATTATCTATATGGATCACATTATGAAGGAAAGTGGTATTAAACATGATATCAAAATTGGAGATGTTAATGTCAGCTCTTTGCTGAATGCAGATGATGTTATACTTCTAAATAAATCCACTACAAGTCTGCAAGATTCTCTGACTAAATTGAACAGCTGTTGTAATAGATATGGTATGAAGGTCAGCAATAAAAAGACAAAGACAATGAAAATAAGCAGAATCATTGAAAATGTCAACTGTGTTGTGAATGGAGAACCTGTGGAACAAGTAAAACATTTCAGCTACTTAGGCACGATTTTTAGTGAAGATGGTAAATTAAATATAGAAATAGACAACAGAATCAGCAAAGCTGGTATGGTGGGAAGTCAGTTGAATAAATTCATATGGAATAAGAGAGAAATTAGTCGGAACACTAAATTAGCTGTATACAAGACAGTGTTCAAACCAGTTTTAACTTATGGATCCGAGAGCTGGGTCAGAAGTAAAACACTTGACCAAAGACTAGAGACCACAGATATGAGAGTCCTGAGAAAGATTATAGGCATGAACAGATGGCATCAATGGCAGTATCATATTAAAAATGAGGATATTAGGAAAGAACTTGGCATTGTCAGCATCCAGGAATGCGTTAGCAGAGCTAATCTCAGGTGGTATGGTCACTTAAACAGAATGGGCGAGGAAAGATTAGCAAAACAAGTGTTCTCTGCCAGGTTGGCAGCAAAACGACCCAGAGGAAGACCAAGATATAGGTGGATTGATACGGTACAAAGTGCCTTAGACGATAGAAATATAAGATCTGATAATGTTGGAGTGATGACAACTAACAGGCTGATTTGGAGAAAAATTGTAGATAGGAAATTAATAATGATGTAATTTTTTTTTTTCATGTAGTACTATCATATCCTGTACACCCCTTGAGGGTACATGGCAGGAATTTAATGATGATGTTCTAGCAAAAGTCCTCCGATGACTTCTGTTTAGCTAGTTTTACAAAGTGTTTAGCTTTCTTACATTTGTCTCTGTATTCTCTAAGAACAAAAGCTGACTTATTTGCCAGGAACTTTTGATATGCTTTCTTCTTTTCCTTCACTGCCTCTTTAAATTCCTGTGTCCACCATGGAGTTCTAATTTTTTTATCCTTGCAGACAACTTCACCACATGTCACTCTAGCTGAATCAATCGGGGTTTTCTTCAAGGCTTGCCACTGAATCTCCAAGGTTTGGTTCCTGTTCTCAAACTCTCATTTTTTCTTCAATAATCTTTGTGTATTTTAGTTTACATTTCACATCTGAGAGATGCTCAACTTTTATTCGCTTTAAAACTTTCTTACGTGTTATTCTTTTCGATATGAAATTCAATTTTATCCTGCTCAAGGCTAAATAGTGATCACTTCCAATTTCAAATCCTCTGTACACTCTGGTGTCCTGCACCAGGGAGACAACATCACTATCAACAATAACATAGTCAATGAGACTTTTCTTATTCGTAGCCTCTTCTCTCCATGTGAATTTGTGCACATTTTTATGTTGGAACATGGTGTTAGTAATAACCAATCCATGTCCTGAGCAGAAATCCAAAAGATATTTGCCATTATTATTAGCTTTGCTCTTTTCTCCAAATTTTCCCAAAATATTTTTGTATGTCTCACAATCATTTCCTACTCTGCTATTTAGATCACCAACAAGGACCAACTTTTCCTTTTTCATTGTATCAGTTGCTTTTTCTAAAGCCTCAAAAAATTCCTCCACTTCTACCTTAGTAGAACCTTCTGTGGGGCCATAGGCACAAATAAGTCTCGTTGTGCAGTTCCCAATTCTCATATTTGCCCACATTACTCTATTTGAGACTGCCTGCCATTAGCCTCGTATTTTGTGTTGAATACTATGGCTACTCCTTTTCCTTGATTGTCATTGCCTGAATATAACATTTTGTATTTATTGCTCAGAAAGATCACCAGTTTTTGTCTTTTTTGTTTCAGTCACCCCTATTATGTCGATCTGGTACTTATCTAATTTCTCGGCTAGCTCCATTTCTTTGCCATTCAGGCTTCTTATGTTGATAGTATTGATCTTTAACTCTGGTGATGTTGAGTTGGGGTGTGCTTTCAGATTTGTTCCAGTAGCTGACTTTTCGCTGTTCGCCCTGGTTCCCTGGCAAAAACAACGGGGGCCTTGTTTAACTAGTCAACGCCCCAGCCGGCATGAAATTTTGTCATGTTGTACCATCATTTTTTATTTTGGTTTAATCAATAAGAATACAATTTGGTCGGCTAAATCCCAAATTTTCAGCCTATTCTCGTTCGTTCAGTATCCAGGAGATATCCAACAGGGTGCACCACAAGAAGGTGAGGATCGGTCATTAAGTCAGAAGCCCTGGTCGGTTCTCTGCATTCCTTTAAAGGATAGTGGAGGTCTCCTCTCAGTTATACAGCTTTCTTATGTATTATAAAACATGAACTGTATCCTTTGATCAGGTGCCCATCTGATGCAAAAGTGACCTATGTATGGTAAAATACTAGCATATGCAAGATTTATATTATAAGACAGATGGGTACTGACAAACAAAAAAAAAAGGGGGGGAGCATATGAAATGAAACAATATGAAGCATACAAATAAATACACATAACAAATTGTACAAGATGATTTGCTTCTTCATCAACCCACATGTATTCTTACCATGCCTATGAATCATCTAATTAAGTCATTGGATTAGCTCCTCCCTGCAATTATTTACTGAGCTACCAAATGCTTAAGGCTATTGTTTATTATTGATTAGTTATTTAAGTGCCTCTCTAGCGCAATTGGAAGAACGACAGTACATTGCACCCTTCGACTGGAATAGGCCTAAGCTCAATTCTTGTCGTGACGGGATGAATCTTTATGTGGACTTTTTCAATTGAAGGCGAGTTAGCCGATCTTATATAGAGCTAGCCGGGTTTTTTCTCCTGGCAACTCTGGTTTTTCCACCCGCATACAGACAAATCAGCCCTTCAAAACATATGCAATTTACAGACAAAAAATACTAGTTGTGGTGGTGGGCAGTAGATGGCGTTGATGGAGATGATTGGTAGGAGAGATTCGGTGTAGTGGTGGAGGCAGTTGTATAGTGGGTGTCCTCCCGCAATGAGTCTTTGGACTCCTTAGAGGAGTCACGAATAATAATAATATTTTGAAAAATGTCTTTCCTCTAAGTGTTTTATTTATTTTATTTTTTTTTAATTATTCCCATCATACACATACCAGCCAACCAATTACAAAGTTATTTAATACCATGTTGTATATCTTTTAGTCTGAATTACAGTACATGTGGTTTGGCATAGATTGCACAAGGAGTTGGATTGCATCTATGTCTATGTCTATAACATACCAGGTATTCACCCAGACAGTCCTTTAACTGGCTCAGGCTTGAGAGAGGACTTTGCTCCTAGATCTGTTGGTGTTCAGATCTGGGCTTTGTGATAAACAGGGAAGATGAAATTCGCAGTCATGCTCACTGAACCACTGCTGAACAATCAGTCAGAATGGCAGGTGTCATAAACGATACATTATTTTCAAGCAAGATTATGCAATTCCTCAAACACTCCATGTGGTAGAGGTTACTGGCTGACACTATTAAATGGCACTGTATCCCAAATAAATGAAGCAAATTCTGGATATATTCCCATTGTTTTTGTTCTTCAAGACTTGTCCCAATAAAATGGCTGCACCTGTTCACCGGTGGACCAATTAACCATAATCAATATGGAGATCAAGCACAAGACACTATATTACATCTGCAGTTAAACTGCAATTGTAGATTCAATCAATACAAAAAAGAGTGGGATAAGCAGATCATTCACAAAATAATAAGATGGAAAAAGGAAATATCTTTAAAAAAATTCTGCTTCAATGAATGGCAGGAAATACTTATTCTAGAAAGCAGTACTATACAACTCCTAAATTTAACAAAATTTGGCTGTAAATAATAATAACAACAATAATAAATAAATTGGAAGATTACACACTCTGCCAAAAACAATATAGAATATGTTCATGAACACTTGAAAAATGCCCCAGTAAGTGATCACTGGTAATATTTACTTTATCTGCTGTGATTAAGCCATTAAATCCTGAATTTCCTGACATGTATCTTTTAAAATGTGTACAAAATACGGACATTAGCAATAATGTGAACTTTATTGTGTAGTAATCACTGATCAACCATTTTCCACCAGATAAGTGGTAGAATATATTGTCATCTCATACTTCTGTCTTCTAGGACACTTATGATTGCATACCTAGATCTCAGGTCTTGCCATAGGTCTCTTTCCTACACAATTTAGCATCACGTATCTGTTTTGCTAAATGTTTTTCTCTGATTTTGTTTATGCAAACATACCACTTTAGATTAGCTCTGCTCACACATTCCTGAGACAAACAATCTCAAGTTTCTAGCATTTTTATTTTTAATATGATTCTGCTACTAATGCTATCTGTTAATCCTAATTTTTCTCAGAACTATCATATCCAGTCTAGTCTTTGATCAAATGCTTTATTTCTAACTCAATTCTCAGATCCATAAGTTAAAATGAGTGTGAACACCATCTCATATATTACTAGTTTAGGACTTTGGCTCATTCTCATATCAAAAGCCTTTCCACATTTCAGGCATTTGATATGCTTTCTGCTTTTCCACAACTGTCTTAACTTCTTGTGTCTAACACTGAGTTGCTGTTTGGTTTAAGATTATGTATTAAGAGTTTGGTTAGTTTTCGAGAGTAACAAGGAGGAACTAATTTTGCTTAATTGCCACGAGGATTAGATAGGATCTTTGTGTTTATAGTATCTTAATTGGTTCTTATCGCTAGAGATTGAGTAACATAAGTTAGTTTTGTTTCCTTGGAAATCAATAATAGTAACTTTTTCAATTCCAGAGGTGTATGTTGATATCTCTGTCATGTTTTTGTTTGAGTTTCATTTTAGTGGAATTGAAGTATTCTGATATGGGGATAATGCAATCTCACTAATGTTCTAATAACCACTTTTTGAAATTCCTGTAGTTTTAGTGTTTCATTCACTACATAAATTATCTGATTATCTTCAAATAGGGAGATCTTTAATTATAAATCACTGTGAATGTGTGTGTATATAAACTTACCTTCTGAATATCTGCATGATTTGGTCCTGATATGAACTCTTCTAAATCAGCAAGTCTATTAGTTTTAGCATAAGCATATATTAACTCTGATTCTACGTAAGATTCACGAGCCTTTTTCCTTGACATCTGCAGGTATCTCACTAAGTCTTCCCAGCTATCTATAATATTGAAAATTAGATCAATGAGATTTACAATTCACATCATTAGAGAAATAAAACAAAATCATACCTGAAATCAACCATGTTGACTTCAAATATGTACTTTACCAAATGCTAAAATTCTCACAATGACTCCAATAAGAAAAGAAAAATTTCACTTTCAGAAAGCTTAAACAACCATAAAAAAAAAAAACTATAACATTCATAACTTAATGCAATCAGTAAGTCAAGTTGAGCCTGTACAACTATCCAGTAAGGAACAACAAGGGAAGATAAAGATGAATGATGTTTCCAGAAATATTCTAAAAACATTGGTTATTTACTGGCCCTCAAATGCAGCTAAACTACTTCCACACTGTGCTCAATCTCCAAGAACTTACATCCTTCCTAAGGTACACAAAAGGTACGCTCAAGGAGTTATGTGATCAAGATCAATTTCTGCATTGTCATTTCTTTGGCCATTGTTCACAGCAGAACTAGCATCCAATATGTCTAACATTTCTGCCAGATCTACAGGAACCAACAACAGTTGCCCCTTTACAGGCAAACTGCAATTAGCCAAATGCAGTTCATGAACCTGCTATTTCCCATCATCTTTCATTTCTTCCACCTCAGTACTGTGGAGCAGCTTCCCCTCCAGTGTGAAGCATTTCCAAAGGATTCCAATCTCCAACAGTTCAAGAAGAATATCAACAGATTACTCTAATCCCCTCCCACACATGGCATTTGTTTGTCATAGGCTCTTCTGCTTTGAGTGTGGGAGGAGGGGAAAAAAAAAAAAAGACTTGATATTTGTTTTTATTAGTCAGTTCTGATAACTGCTCCTTTCATAAATGCCCCAATCAATGATAATTTGCAGGACAAATTTCCACCCAACATCAAGGCTGTCTTTTGTCCGTGTACTTATGTTCTGACTATTTTGTATGGTAAAATAGTTTTTATCTACAAAAATAATGTACATCCATGGGGCTTACCACTATCCCCATGTATTGTTAACTTCTGAATGGAAGCTTTTGAGCAATGTGTCCTAGATTACTTTAAAGTGTAGTGCTTGTATTTTAATGATGTTTTTGTTATTGGGCTCAACAGTCACCAGACTTTAGATGCCTTCCTCAGCCACCTGAACAGACAAAACACACAATTCACAACTGAAAGTCAAAACATTTGCACATTACATCTTTCCACCAGCAGTCTCTCCATCTTATAGTAAGCCTACACATACCTAATACCTACACACAAAAAAAAGGCATTCACACTAAAACACAAGGCTATAAAGTCTACTCCAATGAACAAGAACTAAAACATGAATTAAACATTATCAGCAATACTTTCCTAAAAAAAAAATTGCTACAGTAAAATTTCTATCAACACATTTTTCACAAGACCACCTAAATATAAAATAAATAAAAAATATTACAATAAACTTATAATCATTCTATACATTAAAAGGGATATCAGGAAACATAAAAGGGAACTCCTCCAAGGATTACCTTTCCCTCCCCTTGCCCACCTTGGAGTGTACCATATTCATACATAGGTGAAACTTTATGCATGAATTCTATCTGGAAAAAAGGAACAAATGAAGATTAAATCTAACTATGGTAAAATCTGGCTTTTCTGATCATGCCCTGGTTACTCTATACAGAAGTGACTGGAAAAGCATCTATTCCTTTCATCACAACAAAACTTAGTATGTGAACAAATTTAAAGAAGTCTGAAATTCTAATCACTGAAATCAACAATGGTGTCAATTGTTGATTTGAGTGATCAATCCAAACATGAATCCAACTTGTTCTTCAGCAAGTTTCTCTTTCACAATCCTTCTCAACTGTTTCTCAAGTATACTGGCATAAATTTTAACAAGAACACTCAGAGAAATACTTCTGCAATTCTCACATTGTTTCATTTTCCTTTTTATATATAGGTACTATGAGAGCTCTACTCCAATCATCTGGAATTCAACCCTCTGTCCAGATCTTCTAAACTATGAAGTGCAGCCACTGTAAGACTTTTATACATCTATACTTGACCATTTCTGGTCAAATGTCATCTGCTCCAGCTGCCTTTTCTACATTTCAGGCTTTTGATGGCATTTTCTACTTCAGGTATGGATATGTATTCCTGATTGCTTGCCTGGTCAGTTTTTTTACTACTATGCTATCACTGATTGTTTCATTTAGCAATTTTTTGAAGTAATTATCCATACTTCAAGGATATCTTTTTCTCGTTTCCATGTTACTTTTATCGTCTCTAATTAATTTTACAGCACTCTTTCATCCATTTCTAAGCTTCTTCAACAACCTCCAGAATATCTTGTCTCCTTCTTGATATTTATTTTCTCTGTTCTCACCAAAGTCTTCCCATGACTTTTGTTTAGCTAGTTTCACACGGTGTTTAGCATTTAGTGAAAGCAACTGAAAAGTTGCTTTCTCTCATAGCGAATACAGAGACAAATGATAGAAAATTAGTTGCATCAGTTGTATTCTCTAAGAGCACAAGCCGACTTATTTGCCAGGAACTTTTGTTATGCTTTTTTTTTTCTTTTCCTTCACCGCTTCTTTACCTTCCTGTGTTACCATGAGTTCTAATTTTTCTATCCTTGCACACAACTTCACCACATGCCTCTCTGGCTGAATCAATCAATGTTTCCTTCAGAGCTTGCCAGTGAATCTCCAAGGTCTGATTCCTGTTCTCAAACTCTTTCATTTTTTCTTGAATAATGTTTGTATATTTGTCTACAGTTCACTCAGAGCTGCTCAACCTTTATTCACTTTAAAACTTTCTTACATGTTCTTCTTTTCAATATGAAATTCAATTTTATCCTGCTCAAGACTAAATGGTGATCACTTCCAATTTCAAATCCTCTGTGCACTCTAGTGTCCTGCACCAAAGAAAACATCACTAACAATAACATAGTCAATGAGACTTTTGATTCCTTGCCTCTTCTCTCCATGTGAATTTGTGCACATTTTTATGTTAAGACATGGTTTTAGTAATAACCAGTCCATGTCCTGAGCAGAAATCCAGCAGGTATTTGCCATTATTTGCTCTCTTCTCTTGCTTTGCTCTTTTCTCCAAATTTTCCCAAAACATTTTTGTATGTCTGACAATCATTTCCTACTCTATTTAGATCCCCAACAAGGACCAACTTTTCATTTTTCATTGTGTCAGTTGCTTTCTCTAAAGCCTCAAAAATTCCTCCACTTCTACCTTAGAACCTTCTGTGGGATCATTAGGCACAAATAAGTGTCTTTGTGCAGAATAGTGAAAACAAAAATAATGAATTAAAATATGATCAGTGATGGAAAATGTAGCATTACAAAATTTGCACACAGACATGTCATCTCCCCTCAGAAGAGTTCGTGAGATGACTATGACCTATATGGAGCCATGCAAGAACAACTTCCTCTGTTCAAATGCTGCACAGGATAGGCTGCTATAAGTTAATTTCAGATTTTATTTGATAGAGCTTATTATTAGTCTGATTCTATCTCAGTGGCAGTTTTTGTGTAATAATTTATCAGTAATCTGTAAATGGCACAAACAGATGGATGTTTGAGAAATGAGCTGACCTAGCTGCAGTATCCTTCTTAATCCAAACATGGTCTGGAATCCAACAGAAGTACACAAAGTATAGCTTCTATAACTGAAAGTGGAAGCAATGGATTCAAGAGAGCAAATTCTGCCTAAAGGCACCTTTGGTAGCAATGTAATCTGATGCGCACAAGGGCATTGGTAGCAAATGAATCAAAATGTATTTTGTGCAGAAGGAATGATGTAGAGTGGCCAGTTTGACAGAAAGAAGAATTTTTATAATGCAAATGGACTGCATCTAAATGGCTTTGGTGTTAGGTGTCTAGAGAGAACTTTGTTTATTGAGCACACTGAAGCACAAATTCAGGAAAGCTTAATTTGAGTGGAAGCAAGTGAATGTGAGAATGACTAAGGAAGGAATCTAGTTTCTCAAGCAAGAAGTACTGAATAGGGTAGTCAATTCAGGAAGTAAGAGTCACTGATGTTCTAAAGGAGCTTCAGTTTCTATATACTAATTCCAGAAATATCAGGAACAAGATGAGGAGCTTTTGGCATTGGTTAATGTAACCTCACCAAAAGTTCTAGGCATTAGAGATTTGGTCAACAGCAAATGATGTAGTTACAGGGATAGAATGTGAAGGATTTGGTATTTTCAGGGAAGATTGGGGGGGGGATACTGCTGAGTAACTGCAGCAAAAACGAACAGGAGATAGATGTGAGGGTGGCTGTTTGTTTGAAGCAGTCTGGTGTGAGATCAAGGCCAGTAAGACAAAATATACAGTTGGTTGTTGATGTAGGTCAGGGGGATTCCACTGATCTGGAAGACATGCAGCAACAAATTAATATGAGTGCAGCTCAAGTGATTATTATGAGGGACTTAAACTATGGAAAGAAGGACTGAAAGGAAGAAATGTGGCAGGAAGGAAATGGAATTTATACACCTACTGAGAGATAATTACTTGAAGCAGCATGTGATGTGGAGGACTAGGGTATGAGAGTATTGGACCTGACCATAGGATCAGAAGAGTTATCCATAACCAAGGTGACTATGTAGTCTTGACTTGGGAGATTATAAAACATGAGGAATAATATGTCAAGAAGAGGAATATGTGGAACTACAAGGCAGGTGATTATGACAAGCTTAAGAGGAAGCTTGAATCTGTGCTATGGCATAAAACCCTGCACGGGAAGGATATCAATGGTGCATAGAGATGGTTAAAGAGAATGCATCTAGTGGAAACAATATTAAATTGTATACCTAAGGTAAGGAGGATTAATCAGGTAGAGTCAGATGGATATAATTAAGCATGAGCTACAGAAGAAGAAAATAATGCTGTGAAGAATATATAAGGTGAAAGGTGACCAGCAAACTCATGAGCAGTACAAATGTCAAGCAGAATCACCATAATATGGAACGCAAAATCAGATTATGAGAAGAATCTAGCTGAGCATGCCAAAAGAAATCTCAAAGAGTTCTTTCATTATACAGCAAGTAAGAGGTGGAATGACTAACATTAACGAGTGCTGGTGGTAATGAGGTGACAGAAGCAGGTAAAATAGTTGAGTTACTGAGTGACCACTTTGCAAAGGTATATCACCCAAGAGAGGTTATTGCTGTAACATACATCTGTAACAGACTGATGTGGGAACAATGGTGAATGAATTAGAGGTTCTTAAGATAATGAAGAATATCAATGTAAATACAGCTGTAATATACAGATAATAAACAGATGTAATATACAGACAGCTATAAATACAGATATCAAAAAGTGTTATATGAAGGTGCAGAATCAAGTGACTAGTGGGACTACTAGTATTTAATTTGATAATGATACAGGAAATAACCTGAAAGGAAATATTCAGTTGTTTGCTGGTGTGAAATTAGGCAGAGAAATAGTAAATCAGGGTGATATGGAGAGCTTGCAGGATGATTTAAAAAGCTGTCAGTATTATTATTATTACTAAGAGAGACCTCCAGGGAGTCAGTCATTGAGAGAGGCCACATACTACACTCACCAGCTATCATACTTATTCTTGAATTAATTCATACTGCTTGCACTCACAACATCCAATCACGCAATACCCAATGACAGAAAAATCTAGCCCTCATCCCCCTTCTTAGTGGCATTCATTCTCAGCTTCCAAGGATGACCTCACATCCTTTCCATATCCTCAATAAAATGTAAAATTCTATGAACTAAATCCTATATGATCCTTTCAGAAGTTTGTAAATCTCAGTCATATATCCCCCCTCTTTCTCCTGTCTGCTAATGTCTGCAGTCTACAACTTCTCAAACTGTCTTCATACTCAGTATTCCACAATTATATCATTTTTAACACTCTCCTTTGTACTCTCTCCAATATGTCAGAATCACAACAGAAACCAGGAGACCAGACCTGTGAACAATAGTCCAAGTGAGGTCTTATCAAAGCCTTGTAAAGAGGCAAAATGACATTCTTATCCTTACTTGTGAACATTTGTTTCAACATTGCAATTATCTTTTGAGTTGTATTTGCAATCTTGCTACATGGCCATTGAACTTCAACTTCCTATCTGCTAACACTCCAAGATCCCTAGCCTGATCAGTTTCTTCTAACATAATCCCACCAATATAATAAGACATTGGATATCTAATCATGCCAAAGGGAATCACTTGACATTTACTGACATTGAACTGACGTTCATTTTCCCATGCTCACAATTCCAGCCTATTCAAATCATTCTGCAAGTGCTACATATCAGCAGCATTCCTTATTACTCTATCTTTGCATCATCAGCAAATAGCTGTATGTCACTTGTCAAATCCTTCTCAGTATCATTAATGTACAGATTGAACAACCATGGACCAAGCACTGTGGTACACCACTGGTTACCTTAAATTTTGCATACTCAATATCCCCCTGTATACCACTTTTTGATATGTCAGTCAGACATCCTCTTATTCATGCAAATATTCTATTACCTAGACCCATTTTCTCCAATTTATACAAGTCTATCATGCTGTATTCTGTCAAAAGCCTTAGCAAAATCCAAAAGTATCATGGTGTATCCATTCCCCTTGTCTAGTTCAATGGTAAAATTGTTATAGAATGTGAGCAAGTTGATAAAATGACCTTCCCTTAGTAAACCCATGTTGTTCATTGCAAAGTAGAGATTCACTGTCAACCCATTTCTGAATGCGAGCCCTAACAAATTTTTCAAAATTCTTCACCACTCCTGAGATACTAATCGGTCATTAGTTGGATACATCAGTCTATCCCCCCCCTCCCCTTTTAATAGTGATCACAGAAATTTCATGACTTTTCAAAGATTTTGTTATGACACCTCATTTAGCTGTATTCATAGTTTTCATTCACAAGCACTGAAGATGCTTTGTTTTATGTTGCATTTTAGTTAAATGAGTTAATATTTTGATTAATAGTTACTGTGGTATACATTGAAAAATTCTAGAAGCCCAAATGTTAATTTATGGAAGAAGTTTCACTAACATCTGAAATGAAGGGAGAAATATTAAATTCCATTATGTGCAAATAATGATGTATCAGTAAAAGCCCCTTTCTTCTGAATAATGTGAACTGCCTGTTACTACGAAGTTTGTAACAGGTAGATGTTACAAACTTCATAGAAAATTCTTCAATAATGCATTTTTCAATAATTTTATTAGCATATGGATGGTAACAAGTTTCAAAGAACTTACTCCAAACTGATAAGTTGTTTCATTAATTCTTTCAATTTAAAGGGTAGTGGATATGTGATAAACAACAGAGAACTATCTGGATTTCTTTACATCATTAACTACTATACTGGTCATGAGTGTGTCCATGTGTAACTCTTGATAGAAATGCAATGAAGATGTTTGCTCAAAAATAACTTAATTACATCAGATTTGTACAAACGTAAGTAGCAGACCATCACCAGTATCTTCACTCACAGTATAAAATATACTGGCATACAAGGTTCTCAGCCTAACAATGAAAACACGAATTTATAATTTCAAAATTATTTTTATTTTTCAACATAATCTCCCTTAAGACTGATACATTTATTCCAGCAATGCTCCAGCATCATTATCACATCCCTGTAGCAGTTCTCAGTAAGATCTGCAAAATACCCCTCTACAGCTGCTTTTCACCTCCTGATTCGAAGTAAAAGAGTTTTAGTTTTGGGAAGAGACAGAAGTCAGAGGGAGCCAAATCTGGGGGAATGGGGTGGATGTTCCAACAATTCATAGTACAGATCCCTTAATTTTCCCATTGCCAAAACACCTTTGTGGGCAGGTGCATTGTCCTGATGAAGGATTATTTTTTTAATTCTGCAAACTAGGTCTATTCTCACTAATTTTTTCATCTAGTCAGGTTAAAAGACCGCAATAATATTACACGGTTATTGTTTTTCCTTTTTCAAAATAATTAATAAACAGAATGCCTTTAGCATCCCAAAACACCGATGTCATCACCTTTCCTGCTGATGAAACCGACTTTTGGCGCTGAACAACCGGCTTCTGTCCACTGTTTTGACTGCTGTTTGAATTCTGGTGTGTAATGGTGAATCGAAGTCTCATCCATAGTAATAAATCGATGCACAAAATTAGTTTTATTCTTGTTAAAGCACTCCAAGCACTCTTCAGAGATTTTCATGTGAGTGCGTTTTTGATCAGTGCGGCACCTGTATTGCACAAAGCTTTTTCATTTGCAATTCTTCATGCAAAATATATCCTACACATTCACTTGTAATGCCTATAGTGTCAGCAATTTCATTGCTGAAACTATAGGCATTACAAAGTCAAAGTGTGCAATTCTCATTGCACACTTTGACTTGCCGGTCATCCAATACCATATCGTGCACTAGATCAATGATTTCTGGTGTTGTTACACTTTTTGGACATTCTTCATGTGGATCACCTTAAGCTGGTATGGAATCATTTAAACTCAACAGCCCATTTCTTAATTGTCGAAAACGAAAGAGAAGAGTGCCCATAAACTTTTATGAACTTAGAATGTTTTTTTTTTGCCATTAAACCTTTTACAAAGAATTTTATAACCGCATGATACTCAATTTTATCCATTTCAAGGGATATAGACAACACCTTTGCTTCAGACAGCTGTATAAAACAAACTACTTGATAGAATGACTTGCAATTTCACATGGATGCTTATGACAGATGTACCAACTTAAAAAAAAAAAAATCATGACAATAGTGTTGCCGTCTATGGTTGAGGCTGAGAACTTTTCAGACCACCCCTGTATAGTATTATTTAGTTTGAAGTCTAGAATTCAACATAAGGCTTAACATAAAGGAACAAATTATGACCTTAAGTTAAAATCCGCTGGATTTTTAAAATACACTGTCTAAAGCAAATACAAGTAACCCTTGTATGACGCAGATGTTAGGTTCCTTCCATAGAAATGCCACGTTATATTAATCGCATTATGAGAGACTCAGATTATATAAACAACGACATATCCAACAAAAAATATGATTTTTTTTATTTAATTCAGGAATTCATGTAAGTTAAAGAAAACATAAAAATTATTAAACAAATACATAGCACAAAATTAAAAAAATTACAAATTGTACGTAAACTTCATTGCACATAATGCATAAATGTTTTAAGCAAAATAAAATAAAGTACATATATGAATCGTAATCATTGTCTTCAAAACTAACATTTCATAGATGTTCTTTATTTAGTGGCTGGACGTCGCCATCACTTGAAATCTCTTGGACATCATTTGTATAATTCTCATTGCATACTTTGGCATTTAGTTATCAAGAAGTCAGTAATAAGCGCCTCCATAGCGCAATTGGAAGAACAACGGTACATTGCGCCCTTCGACTGGAATAGGCCTAAGTTCGATTCTCGTCGCGACGGGAGGAATCTTTATCTGGTCGATTTCAATCGATGGTGAGTTAGCCGATCTCATATGGAGGTAGCAGAGTTTTTTCTCCCGGAAACTTGGGTTTTTCATCCCGCATACATACAAATCGGCCCTTCAGAACACACGCAATTTACAGACAAAAATTACTAGTTGTGGTGGTGTTGGAGGTGGGCAGTAGATGGCATTGATTCGTAGTAGAGGTAAGGTGTAGAGACAGTTGAAGATGTCCTCCCGCGATGAGTCTTCGGACTCCTTGGAGGTATCAGGAATAATAATAATAATAATAAAAGACCTTGCTTACCACAATTGTCTTGTGAATTTTCCAAAGCACACAATTGAGGAATCATTATCAGTAAAGTAACTTCCTAATTTTCTTGCCAAGTCCAATCCTTTTGCTAATTTCTTTAAACTGAATTCTTTAACATCACCATCAGAATCTTCGGCAGAACTTTTCCTGCCATTCAACACCTATTAATTGTACCAGTTCCTCCTCATTTAAATCTGTTTCTCCATCAATTAATTCACTAATTTCGTTTCAACCATATTGCAAAAATGTTTGTGACGTTTATTATACAACTCAGCTCGGCATCCACTGGAGGTGGGTGTTGGTTTTTCCTCCCCTTTCGTTGCAGTTTCAGTGGCCATTACTATAAAAATAATTTTTTTACATAAAAAAACATTACATATTAATTATATCTATGTAACTCAGTAGAAAATAAAGTGCCCAGCTTGAGATTAACACGATTTTTAATGCGCTTTCCAAGCAAGAAACGAAGATAATTTTCAAACACTTTATATGGTAAACAACTGACGTACATGCATGCTAAAGGGTATTCCCCTAATATAAATTCACTACTTATAACTATGTGTGTGATACAGACAGACAGACAGACATAAATTTAATAAAGATAAATTTGATTTTTAAGTCGTGCGGTGAAAAATATATGAAAAGATAGAGGGTTACTACAATTTGTAAACTGTCTTATTTCGAAACCGTGTTGTATAAGTACCGCATTGAAACAAGGGTTACTACAATTTGTTGATCACATTATATCAAAACCGAGTTTGTATAAGTACCGTGTTATGTGGGGGTTACCTGTACATTCTACAGCGTAATGTACAACCCTACAATGCTTTAGGTATGATATTCATCAACAGTTCTAAGTCAGCAACTCATTTCTACATCATGTTAACAGTAGACAAATTATTCAGGAAATAGCATATATGGGAATACCTTGTATAGCATGGTTTTGAAGACGCGGGTTTTGGTCTAACGTGGTTTTTATTATTACACTAACATTGATAACACTGGCCGGCTACTCCCAGGTACTGCAAGTGACAGTCGAGAGCCACGTTTATGCAGTAGTTATTCGATTGGTTCTCACGTAGACACGTTCATTCCCCGAGGCATTTTATTATTTACGTTATTTTTATTAATTAAGTATGAGTGAAAAGAGACAAAACAAAGAAGACACTGTTGGAGTAACAAAAAAACGCAAGTGGTTGACATTAGAGAAGAAACTTTCAAAATTATAAAATGTCAGGAGAATGGCACTTCGTTTGCTAAAATAGCACGTAAGAATTCAATGAACGAGTTATCTGTACGAACAATTATTCAGAGCAAAGAAAAGATTAAACAATATGGAATGAGCATCACTTCTTATATGTCAAAATTGATCAGAGAAATCGATCTTCTACAATGGAAAATATGGAACGCCTTCTAATGATCTGGATTATGAAGGAGGTACAACCAGTGAAACATTTATAACAAGTCGCAGGTGGTTCTACAATTTCAAAAAGTGTATGGGACTCCATAATGTAAGAATCCAAAATGAAAGCACAAGTGCTGACACTAAAACTGCAGAATTATTTTCCAATGAATTGAAGGAGCCTATTGGGAAGGAAGGCTACACAGATGATCAAATTTTTAACGCTGATGAGAATGGCTTGTTCTGAAAAAGAATGCCATCATGCACATTTCTAGCAGAGAAGGAAAAAACACAAGCTGGGTATAAAGTGTCAAAAGACCGATTGACACTTTTACTAGAAGGTAATGCATCAGGTGATTTAAAATTGAAGCCCCTGCTAGTGTACAGAGCGGAAAACCCAAGAGCTCTTAAGGGCATTACAAAGAACAATTTACCTCTTCATCGGCGTTCGAATAAAAAATGTGGGTGACTCGTTCAATTTTCGAAGACTGGTTTAAAACTTGTTTTTGCCCCGAGGTTAAAAGCTATTATAAAGGGAATGATATTCTTTTCAAAATTTCTCTTTTATTAGACAATGCACCAGGCCATCCAACTCTATTGACTGACTTAGATGAAAATGTCAAGATTCATTTTTCCTTCCAAACACAACATCAATTCTGCAGCCGATGGATCAAGGCGTTATCTCCACTTTCAAGGCTTACTATTTAAGACGAACTTTTGCTCAAGCTGCAGCAGAAGAAGATTCTTGGCCTTGAGTGAATTTTGGAAGAAATTTAACATGAAAGATGCCATTCAAAATATTTATGAATCTTGGCAAGAGGTGACTCAAAGCAACATGAAAGCCGTATGGCATAATATCTTGTCGCATTGTTCAAAGGATCTTGTTGCCTTTGCAACACAGAAAGATGAAATCTCAACAGAAATTGTGCAGAAGGGCAAAGATCTTGGTTTTACAAGTTTAGATTGTAACAATGTGAACAAATGTATTGATTCTCATTCAAATGATCTGGATGATGAAACCCTTTTGGAGTTGGAACAACAACCAGTCTATGAAGCAGAAGACGACGAAGATGAGCCCACTGATGTCATGGTTGAAGAATTTTCCTTTGCTGACCTTTCAACTTTTGTGAGAAAAATTGACGAAGTTTCCGACTTTCTCATAAATGCCTACCAGAATTTGGAAAGAAGCATCAAAGTGAGACAAAGTCTCAATAATGCCATCAAATGCAAACAGAGATCTAGTACTTGAAGAGACAAGGAAGGTCCAACGAACACTAAAAGACTTTAGTAAAAAGTAAATTACTGTATGCTAAAATTGAAGCAACATTTGTTTTGTTTTCTACAACTTTTTATATCAGTTTAAAAGGATTTTGTTATTTAGTTAATAAAAATAACAATTTTTTTCATTTTTAAACATTTTTATTATCCTAAATTTTTGTAATAAACAAATTAAATTGAAAACCTTTATAAATAGACCTCGAACAACGCGGTTTTGCATAGCGTGGACGCTTCTTGGAACCAATTAACCGTGCTATACAAAGTATTCCTGTATTTATAAATTACTTTGTACCTTTTCCCTTAACATATCAGTCTCAGTGATGTCATGACCAAATTAAATAGGGCAACTAATTTATCCACTATCTGTTAATCTTAGTAGTTTATTTGTGCAATGAACTGTTTCGCAAAAGTAAAACCATATCACTTCTATATGAGTTAACCCAGCTTCATCTGAAGAATCTTTAAATGATCTTTGCATTTAAGGAGGATTGAAAACTAGTCTTTTCTACATCAGAGAATACTGCTGAAACTAATGGCAGTGGAAGATTTTAGATGTCAAGGAGGAAAAAAATAGCAACACCTGACTATCAATTCAGCTACAAAAGAATATGAAATGCTTAAAAAAACTACGTTCAGATGTCATTCTGTCAAACAAATCAGGTATTAACCTAAGCCTTCTAAAATTAACTATTAAGGGCAACTGTACCTAATATTTGTTTCGAATGATACCTCAAACACAAAGCCAAATCAATCAGTTTTCTAGATTAATAGGCTCAAGAAATAATAGGATTGCCTCTACATGATACTGCTAAATGACACTGTCATTTCAAATCTTAACACACTCTAAAATACTGACACAAAGAATAAGTCTAACATTTCATGGCAGGATTTACATGAAAAAATAAATTAAAAAACTTCAATCTATTAAATCTGAAGAAATCACTAAGTAGGTAAAATACACTAAAGAGCCAACCAAAACATTGACCACCTACCTAATGAGGTTGGTCCTCCACATACTGCCAAAACAGCTCTTATCCAGTGAGGCATCAATGCTTTGAGATTTCTAAAAGTTTCTTGTGGTATCTAGTACCAACGGGTAACTAGCAAACCCTTTAACTCTTATAAGTTACATAGTGGAGCAGATGCACTGTTCTGCACAAACTCAATTGTATTGATGTCTGGGGAATTTGAGAGCCAGGGCTATACCTGGAAGGCTTCATGTTCTGCAAACCATTCTTGCATAATCCAGGCAGTGGATTGGCACATTTTCCTGCTGAAAGAAGGCACAACCAGCAGGGAACACTATTTGCCATAAGCATTACACTGCCTCCACTAGCTTGTTTTCGTCCCATGGTGCATCCTGGTACCAGCACTTCCCCAGGTAAATGACACACATATTCAGACATCCACATGATGCAACAGGAAAGAGATTCATTGGACCAGATAACGTTCTTCCACTAATGCAAAGTTCAGTTTCGAAGCTTGTGTGCCTATTTCAGACACTTTCGATGGTAGATCGAGGCTATCAAGGGTACTCAGCCCCATTTGAGCATGGCTCGATGTAATGTGTTGTGCACCTGTCACCGGCATTCAAATTGCCAGCAAGTTGAACCACAGTAACTCTTCTGTTGGTTGTACCGCCTGGGATATCCTTCACTAATCTTGAGCATCGATCAACTGTGGTCAGCCCACACCTTGCCAACGGTTTGTGGTTTTCCCCTTCTCAGACCACTTTTTGAAGGTACTCACCACAGCATCCCCACAAGCCTTGCTGTCTTAGAAATGCTCTGACCTAGCCATCTGGCCATCACAATTTGGCCTTTGTCATACTTTAAGTCTGCTGCCTTTCCATCTGAATAACAAGAATAACACAGATTAACTGAGCAGTATCAGGTGTTCAGTAACAGCAGTATCAGTATCTGCGTGTTCAGGTCATTTCATGACCTGAACATGCGATGCATTTCTCTGCAGTTGCTTTGACTTGCATGAAGACGCACTGATCATAATGTTTTGGCTCTTCGGTGTATATGGATTAACACATTAATGCTGGGAAGTGTTTTGCTTCATGCAGTAATTCTTTAACATATATATATATATATATATATATGTCCCTTCTATGCCAGGTGGGACATTTTTACAAATGTTTTCCACATACATATTTAATGAAACGATTTACTTGGCTATATGACAAATCTAATGCTGCTTCCAGTCATTAAATTTATTCAATTTTTATATAAGTATATAGACTTTGCCAGTTCATACATATGTGATTAACTTTATAAGGCAGAACACCTGGATAAGATAACATTCATTTTAAAT
Source organism: Typopeltis vanoorti (assembly GCF_054136105.1). Lineage (NCBI taxonomy): Eukaryota > Metazoa > Arthropoda > Arachnida > Uropygi > Thelyphonidae > Typopeltis > Typopeltis vanoorti. The sequence goes on from NC_143559.1 coordinate 136,456,051, forward strand.
GAAATGTTTCATCCTCATTGCACAGGATTTCTTCAGGTGTAAACATGCAAACTAATAGAAAAAACAGTATGAACTAACAAAGGTGACAACTATTATACAGTTATAGAAGAGACTAATGTTATTTTAAAATATTTCTAATTATATGTTGCATTAATCAGAACATTGTGGATGTTTACACACTGACATACATGTGTTGGGCTAATGAAGTCTAGGGATGCATTTAGACAAGTTGATTGCTGGGTTAATATTTAGATGTTTAGGATCTAATGGCATTTCCAGACCCCCCCCCATATTTGTCTTTCTCAAATTCACATTAGAAAACTACATGATAAAGAAAATCTCAAATGCAATTCAAACTAATTTCAAGTTATACACAATTTATCCCATAACACTTGATATCTCATTTGCTAAGTGTCTTCTGGGTCAGCTGAAGAGAGCACATGTGATGACAAAACTGAGGCTTCACTCTGATGATATTCAATATCTGCATCATGTTCAATAGATTTTTCTGTTTGTCCATAGTGAGATGACCAGTAATAAATACCAAGGCATTGAAGTGGGTTATATCGAGGTTTTGTAGATCAGAGTAGTGATTTCATTTTGATAAAGGGAGTAAATACTTTGATTTTATATCTTTAAAGTATTTCTGCTAGTTTTATGAAAACAGATCTAATATATGAAAGTGATAAATTCTCGGTTTTCTTCATTAGAAATTTCTCTGGTCTAATGTCACGTAAGTAGTCTGGAGATGTAGTCATTATAGCCATTTTGAAGGAAAGTGTTTTTTTTAAGTTCTTTGGCAAGTTCATCCTTGTCAGTGATCAGTTGGCAGGCTTTCTCCAAGCGTGGAAAAAAATAATGATGGGAAGAGGCTTGTAGATATCTGTGAGTATATGTATAGGCTTTTGAGTATAGACTTAATTTTTCCGATTACTTAGTAGAAAGTCCAGAAATGGGAGTGAACCATTAGATTCATAAGTGAATTTTATGTTAGGGTGTTGATGACTCAGATACTCATGAAAAAGCAGTAGTGAAGGTAGTCAGTTCCATATTAAGAATTTATTATCAACATACCTATTCCATAATTCTGGTTTATGATGATATTCTTCTGGAGCCTGGTTGTCAAGTGTTTCCACAAAGATTTGCTAAAACAGGCATAAGAGGACTTCCCATGGCTAGATCAGAGTTCTGTTTGTGTATTGTGTTTTTATGTTTAAAATATTCAGGTGCTTGAAGAATGCCATAATCTTCTTGTAGCAGTGCAAACAGATCATCAGTAAACATTGGTAAACAGATTTATCAAAGCTTGCTAAAATGTCATGTCCAAGGTTAATATCGTTGACGCTTGAAACAAAATGCACAGTTTTTAACAAAAGATGGCGATTGTCCTGTCAGGCCCTTAAATAGTTTAGCTAAATGTCTGGCAAGAAGGAAAATCTCTCCCTTCTACTATTGGATGTTAAAAGTCTCTCTCTTTTATGAATTTTGGGAGTCCCATAACAGACATGGAGGCAGAGGATTAAGAGATCAGAGATCTAATCTGATTTCCCACTTAAAGTCATAAGGTGTTTTCAAAACATTATTGATGCAATACTGAAGCTCTTTAGTAGGATGACGATCCATATTTGATAATAATAATTAGAATTGTAATAACTTAGAATTGCAAATCATTCAACACATATCCTTTGATTATTCTAATTTTTGGATTCAGAAGTGTACAAATCCTTCTTTCCATTAAAACAGATACCAGATTCACAAATTCTATATCATTCCTTTTGCACAATCTATGTATAAATTCATTAGCTTTCAACACCCTCCTCCTCAGTTTGCCTTTTCTAACGACTCCTTCATTTGAAATCATTTCTACCAACCAAGATAATCATTTACTTCGACTTAGTTGAAGTCGGTTGGCGATTGAATTGTGGAGACGGAGTTGTAGAGCAGGTGCCCTCCCTCGATGAGTCCTGGGACTCCCTGGAGATGTCAAATAATAATATATATATTTTGAACATGCACCCAGGCTATTAATGAGAATGTGATGGAATATTTACAATTTGAAAAGTGTCCTTTTCATGAAGCATTAGTAGATTGTGTTTACTTTTAGGAATCGCGCAAAGTCAGGAAACAATTTTTTTCATATGGCGTGGCTAATATCCTGAATTTTGACACCTAGTAAACATGATTTTGTCACACTTTCATTAAGTACTTTCCCTGATCATTCAGTCTCCAATACCTAATTTCCTCCTTAACTTGTTTCTTGTTTGGTTGGTCATTATTATTCCTTCAAATCATCTGCTTCTCTTTTCAGCCATGCCAATCTCTTGCCATTTCTGCAATATTTCAATTCCATGTTTTGTCCTATGAAGGATAACATTTAAGCATGCAATTCCTTCATTAATGTCCATTTTGTTCTCTATTTCCACAGCCGCACGTTCAACATTAATAATCTCATTTTCCATCTTACCATCGATATCTGTTGCATTCTCATCACCAACAGTCACTTTTGAAAAATTTAATACATACTCTCCCTCCAGTTAACTTCTGCATATTCTTTCATTTTCTCAATGAATACATTTCACACACACTGCACTGAATAAAATCCCACAAATCCAAATCGCTGAACAACGTGGGCTTTACTGCCATGCCAACAATATCACAATAAAAATTTCATCATCATCAAATTCCTGACATTTACGCTCAAGGGGTGTACAGGATATCGCTGTCGCCGCTAGAGGAATTCGTAGTGTGTAGTGTTCGTGAAAGCTCTGAATAAGATAAGTATTATTTTCAGTTATCGTTGATAAATTTATTTAATATTGCGTAGTTTTGTTTGCCTTGCATCTCTTAGTGCATCTTTTTGTGTGTTTTTGGTGTGTTATAATTTATAATTTGATAAAATACGTTGCAAGTAAGTATGGCTCCAGTACGAAGGAAAATGGCGGTCAGTAATGATGGAATTTGTAGACGTGTGGAGTGAGTTCGATGGGCGAATGGATCTATATAAAATGGATGGCTTGCATTTGAATGGTTACGGTGTAAGAAGACTTGAGAAAGTGTTGCTGAATGTGGTGGATGTGCAAATTCAGGGAAACTAGATTTATTAAGGGGGGGGGGTAGATATACAGTCCTTAGGGAGACTGTTGAATGTAAGAATGAATATAATATGCCCGGGCAAATAAGGACAACAAATCACAGTGGGATAGTTAATATAAGGCATCAAGGTAGGGGCTAATGGGGGTCTTAAATTCATGTACACTAATACTAGAAGTATTAGGAACAAGAAGGAAGAGTTTTTGGCCATGGTTGGCACTTCCAGACCACAGGTTATTAGTATTAGTGAAACATGGCTGACTGTAGATGATATAGCTAGTGGGATTGAATGTGATGGGTATAGTGTGTTCAGGAATGACAGGGAGAATAAAATTGGGGGAGGAGTATTGCTGATGATAGCTGATGAGCTGCAGCCAAGGAGAATAGAAGTTGAATTGCAGGATAGAGAAAAGAGCACATTTGAGGCCATTTGGTGTGAGATTGTGGCTAGCAGAACTAAATATACAATTGGGTGCTGCTATAGACGAGGTGATGGAAAAGATGGTGGTGACAGTATGCACAAGCAAATAGAAGAAATGGGTGGAAGGAGGGTGATTATTATGGGAGATTTCAACTATGGTTACATTGATTGGAGTGAGGAGAGGACACATGGGAGGAAGGAATTGGATTTTATGCGGTTATTAAGGGATAACTATCTGCGACAGCGTGTAATGGAAAACACTAGGGGACAGAGAGTGCTTGACCTAGTAATTACATCTGAGGATTTGGCTGTAACAAATGACCACATTGCCACCAATTGGTGAGAGTGATCATAGGGTCTTGACTTGGGAGGTGGCTACAGGTGTGGAATTTTCAATTAAGACAGGGAATATGTGGAATTATCATGCTGGAAAGTATAACAAGCTTAGGAGTTTGATTGGTTCAGTGCCATGGCATGTACAACTGCAAGGACTAGAGGATGATATTGCATGGGAGGCAGTTAAGAAGTGTTTGCATGAAGCAATGGCTGACTGTATACCTAGAATACGAATAATAATAAATTAACTAGGGGTTAAATGGATGAATAACACCATTAAGCTTGAGCTGCAAAAAAAGAAACAACTATGGAGGGAATTTAAGGAGAAAGGTGACCAGCAGGCACACGAACGGTATAACAAAGCGCAGGCCAGAAGGGTAACGAGTGTGGTAAGAAAAGCAAAATAGGATTACGAAAGAACATTGGCCATGCAGGCTAAAGAGAATCCTAAACAGTTTTTTAGATATGTACACGCAGGATGATTTTAAAGAATACTGATGGTAGGGAGGTAACTGAATCAGTTGATATAGTTGAGTTACTGAGTGAGCACTTTGCAAGAATATATCATCCAGGTGGTGACATTGCGGAAACTAATGTACCAGTAGATTATACGGGAATTGTGGTGAATGAAGTGGAGGCGAGTAGTCTATTGCATAGCCTCAATGTCAATACATCTGTGGGATTGGATGGTATACCAGATCGTGTTGTACAAGCAGCAGCTAAAGAATTGTCAGTACCCTTGACCATTTTGTTTAATTTGAGTCTCGGGTCTGGGTTAGTCCCGAAGTGGTGGAAAGAGGGGAAAATAGTTCCACTGCATAAAGGTGGTTCCAAGACTGCTGTTGTAAATTACCGACAGATTAGCATATCAGGAATCATTGTCAAGGTCTTTGAGAAATTAGTCAAGAAAAGTATACAGGATTGGATAGATGAAAATGGGATATTTTATGGTCGACAACATGGTTTTGTGAAGGGTAGATCATGCCTCAGTAACTTGCTCACGTTTTATAACACAGTGACGGCTGAAATGGATAGGGGTAATGGGTTTACAGTGATACTACTGGACCTTGCCAAGGCGTTTGATAGGATACCACATAGAACCCTAATCAGTAAACTGGAGCAGATGGGGATAGATATAGGGTTGGTGAGATGGAAAGAGCGTGGTTGAAGGCGAGATACCAGAGAGTGGTTTATTCAGGAGTGGAGTCTAAAAGACAGCTTGTGGAGTGCAACAGGGCTCTGTTCTTGGACCACTGCTTTTCAATTTGTTCATCAATGATATAGGAAAGGATTTGAGAGGAAGTGTTCAATTGTTTGCTGATTATGCAAAGTTGGGTAGAGCAATGATGATGCACAGGATGTTAAAATTTTACAGGATGATTTGGATAGTTTGGAGGACTGGGCTAGGAAAAATGGATGTCAATTTAATGTGCCAAAGTGTAAGGTTATGCACTTTGGGGTGAAAAGAATAGCAGCAGTATATAGCATTGGTGGAACCGTACTCCAGGAGATTGATGAGGCCAGGGATTTGGGAGTGTTGGTGGATACGGAATTGAAGTTCAGGGGGCACATTGCAAAAGTGACTAAAACAGCTCACCAAATCACTTGGCTTCTGAAAAATACTTTAACATGCAGAGACAAACAAGTTGTTGTTCCTCTGTATTGAGCCTTGATAAGACCCCATCTGGACTCCTGTGCTCAGTTATGGGCACCAGGGTTTCTTCGTGATGGAGAGGATCCAGAGACGAGTGACCAAGATGATAGCATGTCTGTGGAATGAACCTTATGAGAATAGGTTGAGGATTTGTGGGTTGCAGAAATTAGTCGATAGGCGAAGGAGGGTGATATGATTGAGACATTCAAATTACTGAAGGATTTCTATAAGATTGTTCCAGAAGATATTTTTGAAAATATGACTGGTGGTGGGAGGACTAGGGGCCATGAATGGAAGCTGGGCAAGAGCGTGGTTGACAAGGGTGTTAGAGCTAGGTTTTTTACTTGGAGAGTAGTGAATGAGTGGAATAAGCTTCCAGAGGCTGTTGTGGGTACTACGACCGTGAATGAGTTCAAGGCAAGGTATGATGCATACTGTGTGAAAGTCGAATAGTTGTTCTTGACATGATGTTAGGGCCTCCCTCGATGAGTCTGTCGACTCCTTGGAGTTGCCCGGAACAATAATAATAATATGATAGTACTACATGAAAAATTTACATCATTACTAACTTCCTACCTACAATTTTCTGCCAAATCAGTCTGTTACCTCTCAAAGCTACAACATTGTCAGATCTTATATTTATATATCTATCTTCAAAGGCACTTTTTACCATATCAATCCACCTATATCTTGGCGTTCCTCTGAGTCTTCTTACTGACAACCTGGCAGAGTACACTTGTTTTGCTATTCTTTCCTCACCCATTCTATTTAAGTAACCATACCACCTGAGATTAGCTCTGTTAATGCATTCCTGGATGCCAACAATGTCAAGTTCTTTCCTAATATCCTCATTTTTAATATGATATTGCCATGGATGCCATATGTTCACCCCACTAATCTTTCTCAGGACTCTCATATACATGGTCTCTAGTCATTGATCAAGTGTTTTACTTCTGACCCAGCAATCAGATCCATAAATTAAAACTGGTTTGAACACTGTCTTGTATACAGCTAATTTAGTGTTTTGACTAATTTCTCTCGTTTTCCATATAAATTTATTCTGTTGACTTCCCGCTATACCAGCTTTGTCGATTCTGTTGTCTATTTCCATATATAATTTACCATCTTCACTAAAAATTATGCCTAAGTAGCTGAAATGTTTTAATTGTTCTATAGGTTCTCCATTCACAATGCAACTGATATTTTCAATGCTTCTGCCTATTTTCATTATCTTTGTCTTGATATTGCTGACCTTCATACCATATCTATCACAACAGTTATTCAATTTAGTCAGGAAATCTTGCAGACTTGTACCGGATTTATTTAGACGTATAACATCATCTGCATAAAGAGCTAACATTAACATATCCAATTTTCATATCATGTTTAATACCACTTTCCTTCATAATGTGATTCATATAGATAATGAATAACAGAGGTGATAATGTACATCTTTGTCTGACACCATATTTAACATTAAACCATCTCCCTGTACTTCAATTCTAACTGCTGATTTAGAACTCAAATAAAGACCAAGGTATTGCTTGATATAATGCCCCACCGACAGCATACAACTGTAGTTTTTGAATAGCTTCTCTCTTGGCACCTTATATGCTTTTACAAGATCTACAAAACTTAGATACAGATCTTTGTTATATTTCCATTACCTTTCAACTATTTGTCATAAAGTGAACATGTGATCCAGACAACCTCTATTTGGCCTGAATCCAGCTTGTTCCTCACCAAGATTCTTTTCCACAATCCTTCTCAACCATTTTTAAAGTATACTAGCATAAATCTTATCAGGAACAGTCAGTAGAGAATTACCTCTGTAATTCTCACAATCAGTTTTATTTCCCTTTTTATATATAGGTACTATGAGAGCTCTACTCCAATCATCTGGAATTCATCCTTCTGTCCAAATTCCTTTTACAGCACTCTTTCCTCCATTTCTGAGCTTCTTCAACAACCTCCAAAATATCTTACCACCTTCTTGATATTTATTTTCTATGTTCTTACCAAAGTCTTCCCATAACTTTTGTTTAGCTAGTTTCACATTTCTTACATTTGTCTCTGTATTCTCTAAGAGCACAAGCTGACTTATTTGCCAGGAACTTTTGATATGCTTTCTTCTATTCCTTCACTGCCTCTTTAACTTCTTTAGTCCACCAGGGAGTTCTGATTTTTCTATCCTTACAGACAACATTAACCACGTGCTTCTCTGGCAGAATCAATTTCATTCAGAGCTTGCCACTGAATCTCCAAGGTTTGATTCCTGTTCTCAAACTCTTAATTTTTTTCTTGAATAATGTTTGTGTATTTTAGTCTACAGTTCACATCTGAGAGCTGCTCAACTTTTATTCGTTTTAAAACTTTCTCACATGTTATTCTTTTCAATATGAAATTCAATTTTATGCTGCTCAAGACTAAATGGTGATCACTTCCAATTTCATATCGTCTGTACACTCTAGTGTGCTGCACCAGAGAGAAAACATAATCAACAATAATATAGTCAATGAGACTTTTCTTATTCCTTGCCTTCATGTGAATTTGTGCACATGTTGGAACATGGTGTTAGTAATAACCATGTCCATGTCCTGAGCAGAAATCCAACAAGTATTTGTTATTATTATTAGCTTTGCTCTTTTCTCCAAATTTTCCCAAAATATTTTATGTCTGACAATCATTTCCTACTCTGCTATTTAGATCCCCAACAAGGACCAACTTTTCATTTTTCATTGTGTCAGTTGCTTTTTCTAAAGCATCAAAAGATTCCTCCATTACCTTAGTAGAACCTTCTGTGGGACCATAGGCACAAATAAGTCTCATTGTCCAGTTCCCCATTCTCATATTTGCCCACATCACTCTACTTGAAACTGCTTGCCATTCAAGAAGATTAGCTTTGTATTGTGTGTTGAATACTACGGCTACTCCTTTTCCTTGATTGTCATTGCCTGAATATAACATTTTGTATTTATTGCTCAGAAAGATCTCACCAGTTTTTGTCTTTTTTGTTTCAGTCACCCCTATTATGTCGAGCTAGTACTTATCTAATTCATCAGCTAGCTCCATTTCTTTGCCATCAGGCGCCTTATGTTGATAGTACCGATCTTCAATTCTGGTGATATTGAGTTGGGGTGTGTTTTAGGATTTGTTCAGGTAGCTGACTTTTCGCTGTTCGCCTTGGTTCCCTGGTGAAAACAACAGGGGCCTTGTTTAACCGGGCAATGCCCCAGCCGGCATGAAATTCTATCATGTTGTACCATCATTTAATATTGTGGTTTAAGCCAATAAGAATACAATTTGGTCGGCCAAATCCCAAATTGGAAGCTCATCCTCGTTCGTTCAGTATCGAGGTAGATACCTAACACGGTGCACAATAAAAATTTTATAACTATACTACTCTGAAAACAAAAATCTACACTAATAAACTATAATACACTAATTTTACACCAGTGCTAAATTACAAGATCACTCACAATATAACCTCGGACCAATATCAATTACCTGATATGTACCTCCAAGGGGCGTTCGGGTTACTATAACAATACATGATTAAATTTACATTATTATTAATCTCCTATCAACAATTTTCTTCCAAGTCAATATTACTTTTGATAACTCCAGTATTGTCATATCTAACATTTCTTGTTTCTTAAGCACTTCTGCCTGAATCAAATCACCTAGCCCTTGGTCTTCCTCTGAGTCTCTTTTCTGCCAACTTGGCATCAAACATCTGTTTTGCTAATCTTTCCTCATCCATTCTATTTAAGTGGTCATACTGCCTAGATAAACTCTGCTCACACATTCTTGAATGCTAATAATATCAAGTTCCTTTCTGATATCTTCATTTTTATATGATTCTGCCATTGATGCCATCAGTTCATTCCCTTAATTTTTCTCAAAACTCATATCTGTGGTCTAGTCTTTGATCAAGTGCTTTATTTCTAACACAACTCTCAGATCTATAGCTTAAAGCTGGTTTAAACACTGTCCTGTACACTGCTAGTTTGGTGTTTTTGCTAATTTCTTTTTTATTCCATATAAATTTATTCAGCTCACTACCCACCATACCAGCTTTGCTATTTTTGATTTAACCTGTGATTGTCACCAAAAATTGTGCCTAAATAGCTGAAATATTTTACTTATTCTATCGGATCTCCATTCAGAAAGCAGCTGAACTTGCTATGATCTTGCCTATTTTCATAGTTTTGTCTTTTTGTTGCCGATTTTGATGCCAAATTTGTTACATCTGTTATTCAATTTAGTGAATCCTTCAGACTTGCACTAAATGTGTTTAGGAGAAGACATCTCCAATTCTAATGTCAGGCTTCATGGTTATTTTTTCAGTTTATTTTATTTTATTTTTTTCAATTATTTCTAATTGTTCCAAATATTCTGCATGTTTAACACATTCATGTGAACCTGTGACTAAAGAAGGCTAGGATGTATTCTGACAGCTTAATACTTTGGTTAACATTTAGGATCTAATGCTATTTACAAAGACTCCCATACTTTCTTTCATAATGTGATCCATATAGATGATGAATATGAGGTGATAATGTGCATCTTTGTCTTACCCTTGATTTCACATCAAATCATCTTCATGCATTACTTTCAAATCTAATGGCTCACTCACAACTTAAATATAGATTATGTATTGCATAATCTATATTTAAGTGCATGTGCATTGCATAATCTATATGCCATACATATGACAAGGTGCCATATGTATATCATATGCCTTTTCCAGATCTGCAAAACTTAAGTACAGATCCTTGTCACATTCCCATGATTTTTCAACTGTCTTAAAGTGAAAATATGATCTTGACGAGATCTATGTGGCCTACACCCAGCTTGTTTTTATATATATTATTTATTTTGTGCATACATTGTTTTGCATACACTTTGTTTTTGAGACTAATTATTTGTTTTCTGTGCCCAATGACAATTATAAATAGGTATTACATTTTCTGCAACTGAAAATTTGAAAGAGGATGTTAAGACAAATGCATTCATTTACTGTGTTTGATATTACAATAAAAACATATGCAGTACATTAGGAGAGGGGGGGGGGTGTTTTTCATTGTGCTTGTAAGCTTTCAATTCCATTTCTCTAATTACATTAATCATTGCTAAATATACTAGACTGACCATAAATGTCTACTGTATTTAGTGATACCGTATTTATCACAATACAGGAACATTAATTCGGGTCTTTGAAAAGAATGGACGTGCCAAGTAAAAGTTTTATTTCTGAATAAAAATTAATCATTTTATGCATTATAAGAAGAATACATTAGTTATTTCCAGCAAAATACTAAGAAATCCTGAATATTGCTAGATAAGATTTTTTATCAGAAAAAATTCTGATAAAAAATACAATGGTAGAATTCTCAAAAGGTGTATGTAATAATCGCTATGTAAAATGTGTACACTGATCATTAGTGAATCAAAGAAAATTCTTAAAAAATGGAAATATAATTAAAATAAAATAAAAATACAACAAATTATATGTGATTTGCTGCACTATCAAAATCAACCTACACATTCTCCTGCCACACCTAGAGGAATCTCCTGATCAACATTAGTTCATCCAATAGGCCCTTCCCACAGTATTTACTGAGCTACTAATGTATATCCATTTTTAGAAATTATAGACTTTACAACTGAGTTATAAATAACTTTTAATTTCCTCACATTTCGATCTTCATATCAAGATCATCTGGTGCATATACAAATATACAGGATGAGCTGAGTTACATTACATACAGTAAGCTACAGAAACAATGATTCGATCACAGGTTATTCTACTGGCATGACCTCTAGTGAAAAAAAAAAGAATTTAATTATTTAGAAACTACACCAAGCTAAATACTATTTATGATAATATGAATAAACATTCTTTCTTACAGACAGTTTTCTTTCAGTAACAATGATGTCTTATTTTTAGCATTACAATTGTTATTTTGATTTAGAATCCTGGATTATATATAATCCAGTTTATAGTTATTCTTCGAGAGGAAGGTTCCATGGACCGAATATGTGCCTTCCATATTTTTGGGATTTTTAGACCATCATTATTGTTCAGATTGCGACCGCGCGGTTAGCCTAGTGGCTTTGCACTTCGCAACCATATGCCTGGGGAAGGAGTGTCCCAGGTTCGATTCCCGTTGTAGAAGCGAGGAATTTGAGGATCTTCCTCAGGCATAGCCAAGTTAGCCGGTCTTGGGTGCGGTCAGTAGGGTTTTTTCCGCCAGTTTATCTGGCGTTTTTCATCCCGCAAACAGGCAAACCGGCCCCGTGAACATACTCCTCTACAGTCAAAAAATATATCTGAACATTAATGATTGTCTAAAAATGATGCTCTCGAATTCCAAGATAAACAGGACTATAGATAATCCAGGATCCTAAATCAAAATAACAATTGTAATGATAAAAATAGGACATCATTGTTACTGAAAGAAAACTATCTATAAGAAAGAATGTTTATTCATGTTATCATAAATAGAATTTAGCTTGATGTAGTTTCTAAATAATTTTTTTTTTTTTCGCTAGAGATCATGCCAGTAGAATAACCTGTGATCGAATCATTGTTTCTGTAGCTTACTGTATGTAATGTAACTCAGCTTGTCCTGTATATTTGTATATGCTCCAGATGATCTTAATATGAAGATCGAAACATCAGGAAATTAAAAGAGTTATTTATAACTCTTTTAATTTCCATAATTTCTAAAAATGAATGCTGATCACCGTGGAACACTAAAAGAAAGGACTACTAATGTATATAGTTTGTTTATTAGTGGTTAGTTATTTACACTTCATTCTCCTTATAGTTTTAAATTATGACAATAAATGCAAACATGCATATCTAGAGAATAATTATAGGATCACATATCATACACTCCACCTCAGCAAATTACTTGACACACACACACACACACACACACACACACACACAATACCAGAACTGTAAATAATCAGTAATTCATTTGAACACATGGATAATTCCTTTGATTGTAAATTTATGTATGTTAATCATTAATGCAGATACTTTCATTCTTATGAAGGTAAATGCATTAATGATTATAAATTTAAAAATTTATAATCATTTTAAATATATTATTTTCCTTTTTTTTTTTTTTAAACATATTCTGAAACATTCCTTTCCCTTCTCACAAGCAGACTTAGTTATAATCAAAGAACCCGTCACGATACATAGCACATTAACCTAATTCACAAACACGAAGGCTGAGTTACACATCTTATTTCACCACATGGCCTCAGTTGATCTGAGAGGTTTCTTCTCAATCCAGGTGGGAAGATGTTAATAAATCTGAAATGATTCGATGATACATTGAATTCATCTAAGTGACAATGAATAAACTTTAAATACCTGTTTTATGGGCAGTCTGAACAACATCCATGTAATTTGATGGATCGCCTGCCTTGATATAGGAATCAATAGCTTCTTTAACCATTCCCTGGCTAAGCTGGGCCTGTGCTAGTTGGCTCCACACAGCTGGTTCATTGCATCGTTCAGCAAACTCATAAGCACGGTCAAGATTTTGGATATGTTCAATCAAGACCTAAGGAAAGTCAATATCTAGAGTTGTGTGTATATATGATGTTACATATTCACACAATTTAATGAATTTGTGTGTGTACAATGAGCTTCATATTTCTTTATCCCAAATGAAACATTGACACTGCTGCCATGGTAGAAATAAAAATGATGCAGATTATTATTTTAAGAGTGTAAATTAATATTTAAAATGTGATTAGATAGTCAATCCGCTTTAAATCAAGATTTATAGTATATATAGAGAAGCATCAGCAGTAAATGAGCACATAGAATTGAAGGAGATACAGGAATATGGTTTAATGTTGAATAAGGTGTGAGATAAGAATGTACATTATCTCCATTGTTATCTATATGGATCAAGTTATGGAAAAAAGTGGTATCAAACCTGATGCCAAAATTGTAGATGTTAATACAAATACAGGGATAGACTGAAGGGTTTAGTATTTTCAGAGCAGATATGATGGGGGAGGCTGATGAATTGCAGCCGAAAAGAACAGTAGATAGATCGGAGGAAGGCTGTTCATTCGAAGCAGTCTGGTGCAAGATAAAGGCCAGTAAGACAAAATATACAGTTGACAATAAACATAAATTACATGATAACCACAGTAATTAACTTTAATGAAATTTCATGGAATTCATACAGTTGGTTGTTGCTATAGGCCATGGGGTTCCATGGATGATCTGGAAGACATGCATCAGCAAATTAGTATGAGTGCAGTTCAAGGAGGGGCTTCAATATGGAGATATAGACTGGAAGGAAGAAAGATCACATGGCAAGAAGGAGATGGAATTTATTCACCTGCTGAGAGATAATTACTTGAGGCAGAATGTGATGGAGGAGGTATGAGAGTACTGGATCTAGTCAAAGGATCAGAAAAGCTATCCATAACTGAAGTGGCTACAACAGGTCCAATTGGGAAAACTGACTATGTGGTCTTCACTTGGGAGATTGTAAAAAATGAGGAATATTCTATCAAGAAAGACATGTGGAATTACAAAGCAGGCGATTAGAACAAGCTTAGGAGGAAGCTCAAAGTTGTACCATGGCAAAAAAAAAAAAAAAAAAAAAAAAAATCCTGCTTCCTTTCCCTTGCAGGGTTTTATGACATGGGAGATAGTTAAAGGAAAGTTATATTAAATTGCAAACATAAGATACTATGTATATTAACTAGGAATATTAATATAAGAATTAGAGTTAATCAGGTTGGTATTAGATGGATGAGTAATATAAACAATGAGCTTAAAAAAGAAAATGTGGAGGGTATATAAGGAGAAAGGTGACTAGCAAACTCAAGTACAAGGATCAGGCAGGAAAGACAAAATCAGATTACAAGCAGCAGCTAGCCAAGGGCAATCTACAAGAATTCTTTGGCTATGTGACAAAGTAAGAAGAAGAATGACTATGGAACAGTAATCTAAATGATTGGTGATGGTCAGAAGATGACAGAAGCAGAAAATTTTGGAGTTACGAGCTATGAATGCATTGTCTGCAAGGTAAAAAAAATAAGACCACTATGTGGGCACAAGTTAAAGAAACAGTACAGGAAGAGAAGGAAGCATACTAAAAATTCCTAGCAAATAAGTCAGCAAATACCCTAGAAAAATATAAGAGCTAAACTGTGTATAAAAGTGGCTAAACAAGTCAAGAGAAAAACTTCTGTAAGAATATAGAAATATCAAGGAAGTGGCAAAGTGTTCTAGAGGCTATTGAAAAAAAATGGAGGACAGAGTACTATAAATAGAATCAAAGATGATAAAAGTGATACGAAAACAGAAGATAAGGCTATCCTAGATGTCTGGAATAGTTACTTCGAAAGACTTAACGAAACAAGCAATGACAAAACAGTAGTAGAAAGTTTTCAAGAGGATGCAAACAGTAGCTCATTAAAGCTTGAGGTAAAAAAAAAATGCAACCAAAAACTAAATATGGAAAGTCAGCTGGGATAGACAATATTTGGCAGCAATGCTTAAATTACCATAGTTTCTGTAAAAAAAAATGGAATAAAGCTCAATGTGAGATTTATGCAAGCATACTTGGAAAAAAGTGAGAAAAACTGTGGAAGAGAAACTTGAACAAGCCGAGTTCAGGCCAAATAGAGGTTGTCGAGATCAGATTTTCACTTTACAATAAATAGTTGAGGAATCGTGGGAACATTAGGATCTGTACTTACATTTATATATATATATATATATATAAACAAACACCGGAAAAGGTATGTAAAAAGTGCTTAGAGAAAAGCCTTTTCAAAAATCCAGTTATAATGATGTAAATGAAACATTATACAAAATAATTTCCATTCATGTGTCATCTCCTATTTAGGAGGTTGGCTACCATAATATGACTCGTAGTCAACTATTGGCATAAAGAAATGTGGTGAGGCCCCTATACATTCTCTATTTAAGGTGTCAGTCAGCAGTTAGAATGGAAGGCAATATGAGAAAATGATTTGATGTAAATCAAGAGTAAGAAGGATCCACATTATCTCTACTCTTATTCATCATCTATTTAACTATATAAAGTTTATTATAAGGTATAAATATACAAACTAGTAGACAAAACTGCAACAACTAACAAAGGTAACAACTGTTATGGAGTTATATGGAAGAGACTGATGTTATTTTTTCAATTATTTCTAATTGTTCCAAATGTTGTGCGTGTTTACACATTCACGTGAACATGACTAATGAAGGCTAGGATGTATTCAGACAATTTAATACTTTGGTTAATATTTAAATATTTAAGATCTAATGCTATTTCCAGACTACTATATTTTTATTTCTGTTGTATCATATTTTATATCTGATCCACACACAAAAAGCCACAAGACATATAGCACCCTAGTGCTGTGTGTGTGGGCAAGAGGAATAGAAGAAAAGAGGAGTCTGTTAACAGTTTGCTTGAACAGTTGAGAGTTGTAATCTTGGGGGAAAACTGTTCCAAAGGACAGAAATAGATGGAATAAGAGGAGGAAGTGAAGGTGGTTCAGTGAGTTTTAAAGTGGACTATAAAAGGGTGTTGGTTAGCAGTGGCACTTGTTTTAATGATTTTTTTTTTTTTTTTTTTTAGGAGAGTGGGAGAATAATTATGGCCAATCCAGCAGAGCACTGTAGATGATTTGTAGAAAATGCACAAGGCAGAAACTGAATTTGAGAAAGAGAGAGACTGAAGTGGTTTTGTGAGCAAAAGAATTGCCCTCTTCTGGATAGAGTCGTGGCAATCTTAAAGAGGATTTTGGTGAACCACCCCAAATATGGGAACAGTATTCCATGGCTGAGTGGATTTGGGCTTTGTTGAGTTAGTAGCTGTGAAGGTGTAAAGTAGTGTCTTGTGCAAAAAAAAGTACACCAAGGTTTATGACAACTGTAGAAGCTATTACTGAAATATGGTTGTGGCAGGAAAGATCGAAGGTGCAAGTCAGTCCAAGAAGAGAAATCTGATCGTGTTTGGATATCTCAGTATTACTGAGGGTAAAAGGCAAGGTTTAAGAGCTCTTTCTTGCAAAAAAGCAGACAGAACTAGGGTTTGGTAGCATTGAGGTTTGCAAGGTTGTCTTTGCCCCACTGGGATAGATAGGAGATCTGAATTCAAGTCCCTGATTGTGGAAGATTTGTTCATATGAAACTCATTATGAAAGAAAGTGGCATTAAATCTCATATTAGAATTTGAGGTATCGAACTTAGCTCTTTGGAGTGCTTAAGGATCAAAGCTATATAACTAAGAGGAGACCTCCACATACCCTTTAAAGGAATGCAGAGAACAGACCAGGGCTTCTGACCTAATGTCCAATCCTCACCTTCTCTTGGTGCACTTTGTTGGATATATACCTAGATACTGAACGAACGAGGATTGTATTCTTATTGGCTTAAACCAATATAGAAAATGATGGTACAACATGACAAAATTTCATGCCGGCTGTGGCATCACCCGGTTAAACAAGACCCCCCCCCGTTGTTTTTGCCAGGGAACCAGGTCGAACAACGAAAAGTCAGCTACTGGAACAAATCTGAAAGCACACACCGCAACTCAACACCAGAGTTAAAGATCAGTACTATCAAGGAGCTATCTGAAGAATTAGATAAGTATCAGATCAACATAATAGGGGTGACTGAAACAAAAAAGACAAAAACTGGTGAGATCTTTCTGAACAATAAATACAAAATCTTATATTCAGGAAATAACAATCAAGGAAAAGAAGGAGTAGCCATAGTATTCAACACAAAATAAGAGGCTAATCTTCTTGAATTTTTTATATAACGAAACCTGTGGTGAATTCATCAGTAAAAACAGACATAACCACAGTAATGACTATTTAATTCATAAATATTTCATCCCAAGTATCGTGGGACATCAGTATAGTAGTTCAAACAATACTAGGAATAACATAGATAGGGTGCATGATTACAATGGAATCTCAATATGCGTGCAGTAATTGTGTTATAGAAGTAAATTAAATATAACTGTGACCAGCTTTCTGCAGGTTGAAAAGACGAATGTGGTCTTGATGTTCCGAGATATGTTTCTGAACAGACCTACCTGTCTGACCAAAGTAAGACAATTTGCAGGAGCATGGGATCTCATAAACGCCAGGTAATAATAATCATTATTAATCATAATAATAATAACTAATAATTAATAATCATTACCAGAGCTGACAAAGGGAATACCACTGTGGTTCTTGATACCACTTCATATGACTGAAAAATGAATTTAATACTCCGAGATCGTAATACTTGCGCCAAAATGGATTATGATCCTACAAAACGTCAACTCAGGAAATTAAACAAGTTGCTTGATGAAACCTCTTCAGATGAAGAAACAATTAAAACACTCAAGACATACCATGCTAGACCTCCCAGAATTTACGGCTTACCTAAGCTTCATAAAATTAATGTTCCTCTCAAACCATCGTAGATTCTATTAGCAACCCAACTTACAAGTTATCAAGATTCTTATCTAACCTTCTCGGTCCTCATATAGGCCACGCAGTTTCTTCAATAAAAAATTCCAGAGTTTCATGCAAAAATAAAAGACATTCAACTGTTAAAAACTGATTTGTTAATTAGCTTCAACATTGTCTCACTCTTCACGAACATTCCTCACAGAGAAACAGTAGAATTATCAACTCAAAAATTTCCTTCTGATATAGATGAATTATTCAAATTTGTTATTACATCCAGTTACTTCACCTAGAAAGGTCAAACTCACAAACAAGAAGAAGGAACAGCAATGGGATCTCCTTTATCACCAAACTTGGCAAACCTGTTTCTAGAATACAAGAAAAAATATTCACTTTTGAACCCAAACCAAAAATTTGGTTACAATATGTCGACGACGTATTTGCAGTCTGGGATCATCCCGAACAGGAATTTCAACTGTTTCTAGATAAAATAAACTTTCTTCATCCTTGCATCAACTTTACACTAGAAAAAAATCTCCACAAGATAGTATCTCCTTTCTGGATTTACACATTCAAAGAAAAGAAGACTGTTCCATTGCCACGTCTGTCCATCACAAACATTCACAATTCTTCCGCTCATCATCCATCTCAGAAATTTAGCATCATTAAATCACTAGTTTCCAGAACACACAAATTCTGCTCCTCTGAAGATTCTCTAAACCAAGAACTAGAAATAATCAAAAATACAGCTATACTAAATGGATATAATCTCAAACAACTCAAAACAACTCAAAAAATCATCAGTCACCTTCCCACACATCAACCCAGAGAAGAAGTCAATAGGATTCTCATACCTTACGTCAAAGGCATCTCCAAACGTCTTTCAAAAATTATGAAGAAATACAATTTTGCCACTACTTACAAACCTATCAACCAAATCTATAACTTGTTACCTTCTCCTAAGGACAAACTCTCGCCTCTGATGTTACCTGGAGTTTGAGATCCCATGCTCCTGCAAATTGTCTTACTTTGGTCAGACAGGTAGGTCTGTTCAGAAACGCATCTCAGAACATCAAGACCACATTCATCTTTTCAAACAGCAGAAATCTGGTCTCTCCCAACACTGAGTTGAAAATCTAAACCTTAGGATCCGGAGAAGTCAAAACTTTTACACAATCTTTATATAAATATGAACGTTTATATAAAGAAAGTGCTGAAGCCCTACCACGCAGACCAAATTTAAACCACAACAATGTTCTTACTATTCTTAAAGTATGGGAAATTGTCATACAAATTTGTGTAAAATAATCTTTATATATATATATTTTTTTTTTTCCAGTTATATTTAAATTACTTCTATAACACATTACTGCACGCATATTGAGATTCCATTGTAATCATGCACCCTAACTGAATGTTATTCCTAGTATTGTTTGAACTACTGTACTGATGATATCCCAAGATACTTGGGATGAAATATTTACAAATTAAATAGTCATTACTGTGATAAAAAGCCAAAAGGCTATTTTTTCTGGTGAAGTTAATTAAATTAAAGGGATAAAAATCCCCTATTATTTTACAGCCAGTATACGAAACTCTAAGATCGAAAACTACAATCTCTAAGAGTTTCATGCCGAAGAACTATCGGCGAATCCAAGCGTAAGTGAACACCTGGTAGTACAACACTAAGGCAACTCAAAGCAAAGGTGGAGCAAGCTCCCTCACTATCCTTGATATTTTCTCCTAATGTAAAACACAGCTCCTAGGTCATTAATGTGGTTATTGTATGTTTTTAGTGATGAATCTTCTTGAATGGCAGGCAGTCTCAAATACAGTGAAGTGGGCAAATATCAGAATGGGGAATTGGACAATGAGACTTATTTGTGCCTATGGTCCCACAGAAGGTTCTACTAAGGTAAAAGTGGAAGAATTTTTTGATGATTTAGAAAAAGCAACTAACACAATGAAAAAGGAAAAGTTAGTCCTTGTTGGGGATCTGAATAGCTGAGTAGGAAATGATTGTAAGACATAGAAAAATAATTTGAGAAAATTTAGAAGTTTTCTCCCTGGTGCAGGACACCAGAGTGTAGGATTTGAAATTGGAAGCAATCACTATTTAGTCTTGAGCAGGATAAAATTGAATTTCATATTAAGAAGAATAACATGTAAGAAAGTTGTAAAGCGAATAAAAGTTGAGCAGCTCTCAGATGTGAACTGTAGACTAACATACACAAAGATTATTGAAGAAAAAATGAAACAGTTTGAGAACAGTAACCAAACCTTGGAGATTCAGTGGCAAGCCTTGAAGAAAACCCTGATCGATTCAGCCAGATAAGAATGTGGTGAGGTTGTCTGCATGGATAGAAAAATCAGAACTCCATGGTGGACATAGGAAGTTAAAGAGGCAGTGAAGGAAAAGAAGAAAGCATATCAAAAGTTCCTGGCAAATAAGTTGGCTTGTGCTCTTAGAGAATACAGAGACAAATGTAAGAAAACGAAACACTGTGTAGAACTAGCTAAACAAAAGTCATGGGAGGACTTTGGCAAGAACATAGAAAATAAATATCAAGAGGTGGTAAGATATTCTTGAGGTTGTTGAAGAAGCTTAAAAATGGAGGAAAGAATGCTGTAAAAGGAGAACATACAATGATAAAAGTGACATGAAAACAGGAGAAAAAGATAGCCTTGAAGTATGGAGTAATTACTTCGAAAAATTGCTAAATGAAACAAGCAGTGATAGCACAGTGGTAAAAAAATACTCAGCAGGCATACAGTCAGGAATATATATCCATACTTGAAGTAGAAAAAGCCATCAAGGGCTTGAAATGTGGAAAGGCAGCAGGAGTAGATGATATTCGACCAGAAATGCTGTAGTATGGTGGTATAAAAGTCTTACAGTGGCTGCACTGCATAGTTCAGAAAGCCTGGACAGAGGGACAAATTCACGATGATTGGAGTAAGAGCTCTGATAGTGCCCATATATAAAAACGGAAATAAAACTGAATGTGAGAATTACAGAGGTATTTCCCTATTGAGTGTTCCTGGCAAGATCTAGCAAGTATACTTGAGAAACGGTTGAGAAGAATTGTGGAAGAAAAGCTTGGTGAAGAAGAAGCTGGATTCAGGCCAAATACAGGCTGTCACAATCAGATCATCACTTTACGACAAATAGTTGAGAAAGCACGGGAAAATAACAAAGATCTGTATTTAAGTTTTGTTGATCTGGAGAAGGCATATGACAAGAGAGAAGCTATTTAATACGCTACAGTTATATTGTGTCAACGGGGCATTATATCAAGCAATACTTAGTCTTTATTTGAGTTGTAAGTCAGCAGTTAGAATTGAAGGAAGTAGAGGAAGTTGGTTTAATGTTAAATCTGGTGTGAGACAAGGATGTACATACAAGGATGTCCCCTCTGTTTTTCATTATCTATATGGATCACATTATGAAGGAAAGTAGTATTAAACATGATAACAGAATTGGAGATTTTAATGTCAGCTCTTTGCTTTATGCAGACGATGCTTATATTTCTAAATAAATCCATTACCAGTTTGCAAGATTCCCTGACTAAATTGAATAACTGTTGTAATAGATATGGTATGAAGGTCAGCATTAAAAAGACAAAGACAATGAAAATAGATAGAATTGTTGAAAATGTCAACTGTGTTGTGAACGGGGATCCTTTGGAACAAGTAAAATTTCAGCTACTTAGGCACGATTTTTACTGAAGATGGTAAATTAAATATGGAAATAGACAACAGAATAAACAAAGCTGGTATGGTAGGGAAGTCTCATCTCATCTTCTTTATACCCTCTTTTACCTTGCGGTGTCGAGGGTCCATTGATCATCGGACCTCAATCCGTTTACAGGATAAGGTGGTCAGCCCTATGCCCCGGTATATCCTATGGCCTGTAGTGTTAAGTTCTCAAGGCCAGTTTGCCTGCTTTGCGGGATGAAAAACCCCAGAATAAACTGGGGAAAAACCCTGCTGTCCACGCCCAAGACTGGCTAACTTGGCTATGGATGAGGAAGATCCTTCAGTTCCTCACGTCACCAACAGGAATCGAACCTAGGACACTCCTTCCCCAGGCACATGGTTGCGAAGCGCAAAGCCACTAGGCTAACCGCGCAGACGTGGTAGGGAAGTCAACTGAATAAATTCATACTGAATAAGAGAGAAATTAGTCGGAACACTAAATGAGCTGTATACAAGACAGTGTTCAAACCAGGTTTAACTTATGGATCTGAGAGCTGGGTCAGAAGTAAAACACTTGACCAAAGACTACAGCCATGAACAGATGGCATCAATGGCAATATCATATTAAAACAAGGATATTAGGAAAGAACTTTACATTGTCATTATCCAGGAATGCGTTAGCAGAGCTCATCTCAGGTGGTATGATCACTTAAACAGAATGGGCGAGGAAAGATTAGCAAGACAAGTATTCTCTGCAAGGTTGGCAGGAAAACGACCCAGAGGAAGACCAAGATATAAGTGGTTGATACGGTACAAACTGCCTTAGACGATAGAAATATAAGATCTGATAAAGTTGGAGTCTTGACAAGTAACAGACTGATTTGGAGGAAAATTGTAGATAGGAAGTTAGTAATGATGTAAATTTTTTATGTAGTACTATCATATTCTGTACATCCCTTGAGGGTACATGTCAGGAATTTGATGATGGTGAACTTAGCTCTTTGCATTATGTAGATATTGTACTCTAAATACAGTCAGTACAAGTGTCCAGAATTCTCCGATTGAATTGAATTACAACTGTAATAAACCTGGCACAAAAATCAGCAATAAAAAGACCAAAATTATGAAAATAGGCAGGAATATAGAAAACTTCAGTTACATTCTGAAAGATAACCTATAAAATAAGTAAAATATTTCAGCTATTTGAAGATAGCAAATTAAATTTGGAAACAGACAAATAAGGAAAGCTGGTATGGTGGGGAGCCAGTTGAATAAATTTATATGGAATAAAAGAGAAATTAGCCAAAACACCAAACTAGCAGTATAGAAGGTAGTGTTCAAACAATTTTAAGTTATAGATTTCAGAGGTGGGTTAGAAATAAAGCACTTAATCAAAACCTGGAGACGCATATGAGAGTTCTGAAAAAAATAAAGGAGTGAAAAGAATTGGCAGAATCATTAAAAATGAAATTACTAGTAGGAAACTTAACATTTTTAGAATTCAAGAATGTGTGAGCAGGGCTTATCTAAGGTGGTATTGACCACTTAAATGAAGCAAGCAAGACAGCCATTTGATGCTAGGAAAGACCTAGAGGAGACCAAGATCTAGATGGATCGATTGTCAGAAGAATCTTAGAAGAACAAATAATGATAGATACAACAATGGTGGATAGCTATCTAGTAATGGACTAATTTGGAGGAAAATTTTTGATAGAAGATTAATAATAATCATGTAGTGCTGTCATAGTGGTTTGAACGCCCACTAAGGGAACATAATAGGAAATTTATGATCCTTCTAATTTACTTGCAAGAAAGAATAGTCAGAATGAATATCCTTATCAAACTAGAATATGACTAAATGCTTCATAACTTCTGTCCATTGTAAACTAACTTTTACAGGTCACTGTATTCCTATTTCATTTTTATGCCATATGTTGAAATCTCTAAGCACATAAAATTGCTCCTCAGAACTATTTGTTCAATGGGAATTAGAAATTCAAATAAATGGTCCTTTAAACGATTGTAAACCAAGAATTACATATAAAATCATATGTTTTGCTCAACATCCTCCAAAAGGGAAAATGAATTCCTATTTCTTATATTAAAAGGCATTTCTAAACATGTGACAAATATTTATAGAAATGTCACCATATGATGCTATCCACTTACATAGATTCATTATAAGTGTCTTCTAACTAAATTGAATAGCTGCTGTAACAAATTTGGTATGAAAATTGATCAAAAATCAAATTATAACATTCGCAGAAACCTGACCATATACATATTCTCGATGCAGAATCTACAAAACAAGTATTTAAGCTTTTTTTTTTTTTTTTAAGCTACTATTCTTAGTGAAAAATGGCAAATTAAATATATAATCAGAATAAGATAATCTTATACATGGTGGGAGGCCAGATGAATAAATTAGCTAAGTACACAGGATAGAAGTCAAATCAATTTTAATTTTTAATATAAATATGTAAGAACTGATCAGAAATAGATAAAAATGAGAAGACAGGTGAGACTACAGAAAAAGAGCAAACAAATGGTACTGATGTTAGAATCATCAAAAATGCAGATATCAGAAGGAACCTAACCATTATCATTCAAGAATATGTGAAAGTTGAGGTGATAGTCATAGCTAATATGCCAGCATGGAGGAGACAGAAGCATAGAGAAGGACCATGGTGGCAATACATTAGTGATTAATTTGAAAGAAAACTCATGACTTATTTTTCATGGTATTAACACCACACACACTTTAATCACAAAGATGTTTTATTAACGCTTATATTTTGCCGATTTTCAACTCAGCATCATCAGAGCACAACACACTTGTATACGCAACAGTGAGTAGTGAAACAATATAATTGCAAAAGACAAAAGATTAAAGTCCTATTTTTGGCACCCTCTAACGAAAAAAAAACTATCCAGGAATTTTTCTTAGGATAACCGTGTCCCAAATTTTTGGCAAATTAATGCAACCATATTTGTTAAGGTTGGGAGAATTCTTCAAAGCCATTGCTGACTCAAAAAACAATCTTTCAGATATATAAGACTCCTAAATATCACATTCGTTTTCCTCCATCTAATCCTGTGTGAAGGAGTGTCCAAAGCTTGGTTTGCCAGTCCCGACTTGCCATAGTAATAGTAGCGAATGTATCTTTCATGTTCTTCCAGGGGGATGTTCACTGATCTTCCTGTTTGCCCATAATAGGCCAAGTCACAGTCACGTGTAAAAATTTGCTAACGGGAGAGAGAGAGAGAGAGAGGGGGGGGGGGGAACTCATAGCAGTACCATTAATCTGTTTGTATAATTTTCCTCACCATGTAAAGTAACCTGCATTCAGACATAATGGTTATTTTTGATGTCACCTTATTTACCAATGTACCACTTAGACACTCTTGATTTAATCAAGTCTAAATTTCCCCCAGATATTTTTCAATTATTTCAATTTACCATGAATGCAGGTTACTTTACATGGGGAGGAAAATTCTATAAACAGATTAATGGTACTGCTATGAGTCCCCCCCCTCTCTCTCTCTCCCATTAGCAAATTTTTACATGGAACACTTTGAAAACAAAGTACTTACCACAGCTACATACAAGCCACAAGTGTAGTTACACTATGTAAATGATGTGTTTGCCATCTGGTCCCATGGACAAGACACTTTGGATGCTTTTGTCACCTACCTAAACAGCCAACACCTCAAAATTCACTTCACAGTAGAAAAAAGAATCAAATAACTGTTTACCATTTCTTGACACATTAGTCACCTGCCTTTCAGATGGATCACTATCTTTTTCTATTTACAGAAAGCCTACACACACACATGAAGATACCTACATAAACAATCACATCATCATCCAGTCCAACAGTACGGTATTTTAAAAACACTTACACACAGATCCATTTGTTCTAACGATACAGCTCTGACCACTGAACTCCAATACCTGCGCCATACGTTCTTAGCCAACGGCTACATTCCCTACAAAATAGATAAAATATTACATAGGCCCATTACTCTGCCCTCCTCTAATACACAAGAATACAACATGACCATTTCTATTTCCTATATCAGAGGTACATTTGAAAAGATAGCCAAAGTATTGTTGAAACATGGCCTTCGCACCACTTTCAAACCTCATGTCAAGCTGGCAACTCTGATCTGCTCACCTAAGGATAAACTTCACCCTTTAACACACCCATGAGTGTATGAAGTTCCTTGTGACTATGACTTGGCCTATTATAGGCAAACAGGAAGATCAGTAAACATCCCCCTGGAAGAACATGAAAGATACATTCGCTACTATTACTATGGCAGGTCAGGACTGGCAGACCAAGCTTTGGACACTCCTTCACACAGGATTAGACGGAGGAAAACGAATGTGATATTTAGGAGTCGTTATAGATCTGAAAGATTATATTTTGAGTCAGCAATGGCTTTGAAGAATTCTCCCAACCTTAACAAATACGGTTGTATTAATTTGCCAAAACTTTGGGACACGGTTATCCTAAGAAAAACTCCTGGATTGGTTTTTTTCTTTAGAGGGCGCCAAAAATAGGATTTTAGATCTTTTGTAATTATATTGTTTCACTCACTCACTGTCACGTAAACAAGTGTGTTGTGCTCTCTATGATGCTGAGTTGAAAATCAGCAACATATAAGCGTTAATAAAACATCTTTGTGATTAAAGTGTGTGTGGTGTTGTTAATACCGTGAAAAATAAGTCTTGAATAACCATCAACACCTAAGTTTATCTGTTAGATTGAAAGAAAACTGTTGATGAAGCTAGTATATAACTGTTTAAAACTAAAGGACTGGTGATATGTAATATATATAACTTATCAAGCAAGACAATCCTATCTTCATGTAATGTGGCTTGTTTCCACAAATAAGATTCTGTTAACTAGATAAGTATTCTCACCACAGAAGTATTCATGGTTTTCATTTGATTTTTAGTGGCACATCAACATTGAAGATTATAATTCATCAATGCCAGACATGGTTTAAAAATAAGTTGTTTGTCTCTGGAATATGGTTTCTGAATTTTCTTTTACCCTTAGCCCATCCACGTAATATGACAAGCATACCTTTTAATTTAAAAATTTTTTTTGTATTTTATATATCATTCTATGCACAGAATTTTTTCAATGCAACATAGAAGTTATGTAGAAACTTTTTGTAAAATTTCAAAATCATGTTAAAGCAGCAAATAAAATCTGCCCAAGTAGAAAAGTGCTAATCATCATCATCATACGTATCAAGGATTTAGTCCAAGCATGGCCTGTTCCGGCCTTAGAAGTCACTGTTGAATCGTTTAAGAGGTCGTCCTTGTTTTCTTTTTACTAATGGCTTGTACTTTAAGGCTTGTTTTGGTAATCTTTCTGTTTTCATTCTTTGAACGTGTTCCATCCATTTATGTTTATATTTTTTAATTTTTTCAATTACTGGTTCTTGGTTTAATTCTTTCATATCTTCATTTCTTTTGTGATCAAATAGGGTATACTTTGCGGTTTTTCTCATAAACTTCATTTCTGCTGTTGTTAATCTTTGTCTTTTTGTTTTATTGTCCAGATTTCGCTTCCGTACATTAAGACCGGTAAGGCTAATGTATTGTATACTTTTAGCCTGGTTTGTTTTTGAACTAGGTTTGGTTTAAATATAGAGTTAATTACACCTGTTAATTTTAAATATTTTGCAATTTTTACGTTTATATCTTTTTCATATGTGATCATACATCCTAGGTAGTTAAATGAATTCACCTGTTCTAAGATCTTGCTATCTATTACTATTTTAGTTCTTGCTGGATCTTGTCCTTTAAAGGCCATAGTTTTTGATTTTTCCATTGATATTATCATACCATAATCTTTGGATATCTCATTTAGATTTAAAATAGCTTTCTGTAAGTTATCTTCAGAATTTGTAATTATTATTTGGTCGTCTGCAAAGAGGAGAGTGTTTAAGTTAACTGTAGGTGAAAGTTTAATTCCTTGATGTAAATTTTTACTCCATTTTATTATTATTTCATTTAAGTAGATATTAAAAAGAGTTGCTGAGAGGGGACATCCCTGTCGGACCCCTTGGTTTATCTCTCTCGTATATGATAGCTCATGATTTAATCTTATTTGTATTTGATTATTTTCATATATACTTGTGACAGCTTTTAGGATATTATTTGGTATTTGTCTTTCTTTTAATATGTTAAATAATATGTTTCTTTTAACTTTGTCAAATGCTTTTTTCAAAGTCAATAAATGCAATATGTGTTTCTAAATTATATTCTCTTCTTTTCTCTATTATTAATTTTAGGCAAAAGGCTGAGTCTATACATGATCGTCCTTTTCTAAATCCATTCTGTACCTCTAGAATAAAGTTTTCGGAATATTTCATTAGTTTGTTATTTAAGATTCTGGTATATATTTTGTAACAGGAATTTAGTATACTGATACCTCTATAGTTTTTAGGGTCATCTCTATTACCTTTCTTAAAGATAGGAATCACAATTGCTTTTTTCCATTCTATTGGGGGATGCCAGTTGAGTAAATTTTATTTAAAAATAATAGGAGTCTTTCTTTGAATCTTGTTCCTGCGTATTTATATAGTTCTGAACCTAGCTTATCCTCTCCAGGTGATTTTCCCGTTTCTTGTTTCTTTCAGGCTGATTTCTAATTCTTCTTCAGTTATTTCCTTTTCATTTTCGTTAATTGTTTGCCAGTTGTCTTTTTTAAAATATTTGTCTGTCCACAGTTCTGTGTAGTAATTTAGAAATTCTTCTAATTTCAATTCAGTGTTTAATTTTATGTTTTCTTTGGTGTCTGCATTTAGGTGTTTCAAAATCTTATATACATTGGGTCTTATTTTATATAATTCATGTTCTAAATTAGAAACAAATTTATTCCATGATCCTCTGTCTTTTTCTGACTTCTCTTTTAGCTATGGCTCTTATTCTTTTATATTCTATTTCATCTTCTAATCTTTTACTGCTTAACCATTTGTGATAGGCTTCTTTTTTCTTTTTGATTATTTCTTTGATTGTATCATCCCAGATCTTCAGTTTTTTTCTTTTATTGAATTTTTTGGTCTTTCCTAAGCTTTCATTTGCTGCTGCATTTAGTATCGTTTTTATATTAAGCCATTCTATTTCTATTTCTTCATTTTGTTTTATTTTATCTAGATATTGGTTAATTCTTTGTTCATATAGCCATTGTACATTTGTGTCATTCAATAGTCTAGTTTTATAAACAAATGTTTCAATTTTTCTTTCTGTTCTTGTTACTTGTAGCCATTTAGGTGGTAATCTTAATTTTATTTTGACAAGGAAGTGGTCACTGCTTATTTCATATCCTCTGTGAACTCTAACATCTAGTGATAATTTTGATGTCTTTTCATTTAAAAGTGCTAATATAATGACTATACATAAAGAATGAAATTATACTGAAAGATGAATGTTTAAAACTGAATCATAGAATTCATGCAGAGGTATGTCATCACCCCATCAACAAGGTGTATGAGGTGCCTATGACTTACACGGAACCAAGCAAGAACAATGATCCCTATACAAAATCAACTGTACATAGGAGGCATCACCTGCACAAGAATAATTTCATTCTAAATTTAAGGCAATTTGCTGAACTCTAGTCAATAATATCTGTCATAAGAATATTAGTTTATTGATCTGATATAAATCAGTAAAAGGACAGTGCAACAAGAGACCTAGCTGGAATATCTGCAGCCTTGTTTTCCCTGATCTTCATTTGCAATATGGGCAGATATACAACAAGTAGGATAGTGTAAGAACATCTGCACTAGAACACAATAAATAAGCAACATATATAGATTTAAAATCTATATATTTATATAGATTTAAAATCTATATATTTATATAGAAATAAATGAAACATTACTTAGAAGTACATAAGGTAATAAGAAAAAGGTGATAAACAGATAAAATCATTATAGAAAAACAGATGTAAAAGGTGCATATAAAACAAATGTAAAAAGAAAGGTTAAAAAAGTATTAAGATGATAATTTACATAAAAAAACAGGTTTTTTAAACTAATAACTATATAATTTTATGAGAAGGCAAACATTAATGATATATTGAAAGTTTATTTTTCACTTGGTTAGACTATAATAAATTTAGTTTAATCCTTTATCCAAGTGTGAGCGAAGTTTGCATCTGAAAATATCTCCAGGACTGGGGTCAGGTAGTAACACCGGGCAACTCGTAGCAAAGGTGGACCAAGCTAACATCAGTCCTATCTCAGTATCTTTTGCATTGTGAGAGATACTGAGATAGGAGTGATGTTAGTTTGGTTCACCTTTGCTACGAGTTGCTTGGTGTTGTACTACCTTACCCCAGTCCTGAAGATATTTTCAGGTGCAAACTTTGTTTGCTCACACTTGGATAAAGAATTAAACTAAATTTATTATAATAATGATGTGTGTAAAAATTTTAAAAATAGAATGATAGCGAGTAATAAAATCTACCCGAGTGTAAAGGGCTCAGACAGTTTATGAAAGTGGCTAAAATAATGACTCTGCTTGTTGGCAAATGAGGACAGTCAATTAAAACATGAATGCAAAGTTGAGCAAGAATTTTCTCTTTATGGTATCCCTGCATAGACTAAACTGCCACAATTTAATTTTAGTCGCAATTTGGTAAAGCTCATAATTAGTCTATTCTACAGTAACTTCTAATGGGATAGAAGTTTGATCATCTGCTCATAATCATTGTATGGTACAGAAAGTGGGGAAATGATTGAGAAACAAGCTGAGCTAGCCACAGTTTGCAACCTTATTTCCCCTAATCCCAAATACCTTGGAAGACAGAAGCATACACTAAAGCAGCGCTTCCAAAACTGTGGGCTACGGCCCCCTTGGGGGCCATACATTTTGTTGAGGGTGGGGGGGGCATAAAATAATGAAAACATAATTTTAAATGTTTTAAGACTAAGTAGATTTTTTTTATCTTAAAAGAAACGTATTTAATTTTTATTATTTCCTTTTAATTCTTTTTTATATTTTAATGGAAAAAAAATCACACATTGGTGTCGGTTCACAACTTTTGCTTCTTGCGTATTTTGGCGATTAATGAATATTAGTAAATGTATGCTTATTCATATAAGTTTCGTTTCAAAGGTATTGATAGGAAACAAACAAAAAAAAGATTACAAATGCAAAATCTTGAATATAAATACAATAAAATTATAATAATATATGCCTATATTAGGATTTTTTTTTCCAATGGGGGCCGTGAAATATTTTAATTGTTTCAAAGGAGGCATACATAAGTTTGAGAAGCACTGCACTAAAGTGTAGCTTCCATAATTGAGATAAGTTGTCGAGTTGAAAGCCTTAGATGTTTCTGTAGCTCTCAACTTTTAGATTAAAAATAACCTTGCGAGTCTGAATAGGTTATGGTATCTGAATATCTTTGGTAGCAATGCAATCTGATGTATTTTAATGAAATCTCTATTGCACACAACTCAGCTATAGGGGTTGTGTAACTCTAGTTTGATTTATGCAGATATGCTTTTTACAAAGACAGCAAGAAGATCCCACTAGATCCTCTGAATCACTTGCTGGTAGTTAAGAGGTGTAAATTTTTGGAATGCCACCAAAATCGGCTTTATCTGTTGAAAGATTTTTCATTGGTTACACTGTAAATGAAAGACGACAATGAAATTATATTCATCATCAAATTCCTGACATGTACCCTCAAAGGGGTGTACAGGATATGATAGTACGACATGAAAAATTTACATCATTACTAACTTCCTATCTTATGAATACTTAAGAATTTATATAATACTTCCTATTTTACAATTTTCCTCCAAATCAGTCTATTACTAGTCAAGACTCCAATATTATCATTATCAGATCTTATATTTCTATCGTCTAAGGCAAATTGTACTGTATCAATCCAACTATATCTTGGTCTTCCTCTGGGTTGTTTTGCTGCTAACCTGGCAGAGAACACTTGTTTTGCTATTCTTTCCTCACCCATTCTATTTAAGTGACCATACCACCTGAGATTAGCTCTGCTAATGCATTCCTGGATGCCAACAATGTCAAGTTCTTTCCTAATATCCTCATTTTTAATATGATATTGCCATGGATGCCATCTGTTCACCCTTCTAATCTTTCTCAGGACTCTCATATCTGTGGTCTCTAGTCTTTGGTCAAGTGTTTTACTTCTGACCCAGCAATCAGATCCATGAGTTAAAACTGGTTTGAACACTGTCTTGTATACAGCTAATTTAGTGTTTTGACTAATTTCTCTCGTTTTCCATATAAATTTATTCTGTTGACTTCCTGCCATACCAGCTTTGTCGATTGTGTTGTCTATTTCCATATATAATTTAGCATCTTCACTAAAAAGCATGCCTAAGTAGCTGAAATGTTTCACTTGTTCCACAGGTTCCCTGTTCAAAACACAGTTGACATTTTCAACAATTCTACCTATATTCATTGTCTGTCTTTTTAATGCTGACCTTCATACCATATCTATCACAACAGTTATTCAATTTAGTCAGGGAATCTTGCAAACTTGTAGTGGATTTATTTAGAAGTATAACATCATCCGCATAAAGCAAAGAGCTGACATTAACATCTCCAATTCTGATATCATGTTTAATAAGACTTTCCTTCATAATGTGATCCATATAGATAATGAATAACAGACGGGATAATGTGCATCCTTGTCTCACACCAGATTTAACATTAAACCATCTTCCTGCACATCCTTCAATTCTAACTGCTGACTTACAATTCAAATACAGACTAAGTACTGCTTGATATAATGCTCCTTTTGCACCATATAACTGTAGCGTAATGAATAGCTTCTCTCTTGGCACATTGTCATATGCCTTTTCCAGATCGACAAAACTTAAATACAGATCTTTGTTATATTCCCATGCTTTCTCGACTATTTGTCGTAATGTGAAGATCTGATCCTGACAGCCTCTAATTGGCCTGAATCCAGCTTGTTCTTCACCAAGCTTTTCTTCCACAATTCTTCTCAACTGTTTCTCAAGTATACTTGCATAGATCTTGCCAGGAATACTCAGTACGGAAATACCTATGTAATTCTCACATTCAGTTTTATTTCCCTTTTTATATATGGGCACTATCACAGCTCTACTCCAATCATCCGGAATTCGTTCCTCTCTCCAGGCTTTCTGAAATATGCAGCGCAGCCACTGTAAGACTTTTATACCACCATACTTCAGCATTTCGGGTCGAATATCATCTACTCCTGCTGCCTTTCCACATTTCAAGCTTTTGATGGCTTTTTCTACTTCAAGTATGGATATGTATTCCTGACTGCATTCCTTGGTCAGTGTTTTTTACCACTGTGCTGTCATCACTGCTTGTTTCATTTAGCAGTTTTTCAAAGTAATTACTCCATACTTAAAGGATATCTTTTTCTCCTGTTTTCATGTCACCTTTATCATCTCTAACTCCTTTTACAGCAGCATTCTTTCCTCCATTTCTAAGCTTCTTCAACAACCTCCAGAATATCTTGCAACGTTCTTGATATTTATTTTCTATGTTCTAGCAAAATTCCTCCCATGACTTTCGTTTAGCTAGCTTTACAAAGTGTTTAGCTTTCTTACATTTGTCTCTGTATTCTCTAAGAGCAAAAGCTGACTTATTTGCCAGGAACTTTTGATATGCTTTCTTCTTTTCCTTCACTGCCTCTTTAAATTCCTGTGTCCACCATGGAGTCCTGATTTTTCTATCCTTGCAGACAACCTCACCACATGCCTCTCTGGCTGAATCAATCAGGGTTTTCTTCAAGGCTTGCCACCGAATCTCCAAGGTTTGGTTCCTGTTCTCAAACTGTTTCATTTTTTCTTCAATAATCTTTGTGTATGTCAGTCTACAGTTCACATCTGAGAGCCGCTCAACTTTTATTCGCTTAAAACTTTCTTACATGTTATTCTTTTTAATATGAAATTCAATTTTATCCTGCTCAAGACTAAATAGTGATCACTTCCAATTTCAAATCCTCTGTACACTCTGGTGTCCTGCACCAGGGAGAAAACATCACTATCAACAATAACATAGTCAATGAGACTTTTCTTATTCCTTGCCTCTTCTCTCCATGTGAATTTGTGCACATTTTTATGTTGGAACATGGTGTTAGTAATAACCAGTCCATGTCCTGAGCAGAAATCCAAAAGGTATTTGCCATTATTATTAGCTTTGCTCTTTTCTCTAAATTTTCCCAAAATATTTTTGTATGTCTGACAATCATTTCCTACTCTGTTATTCAGATCCCTAATAACAAGGACCAACTTTGCCTTTTTCATTGTGTCAGTTGCAATACTATTCTTGGAAGCCAGACTATGTTCTGGAGGGGGGGGGGGGGAACAGTTTCTCTCTACTATAAACCACAAAAACAAGAATTAATCATTTTTTCCAGAATCTCACAGAAGCAAAAAGTACGAGCAGAGGAAAGGCAATTGCCTTTTGCCAGGTACCCAGAAATATGCTTGCAAAATTCTGTTAAGGATGCAAAACAGTTGACCCATGGATGATGGTAATGAAGTGTTTTACCATCTCACAACAGATGTTATCTGGCCCAACAGCAGTTGGATGACACTTAAGCAAAGCAGCTTTCATTTCTTCTTGTTTAGTGAATGGAGTATTAAATTCTTGAAAAATTCTTCAAATTCTTCAAAAAGAATTTTTCTGTTTGCTTTTTTGGACAAGGAACTCTAGAGATGTTGCTTATGTTTTAGCAAAAATCTCCTGGAGTTAGTAATTGCTGTTTGATCACTGACTGTGCACTCATTGTGTTCAAGGACAGAGCTGGTGAATGATATATCTGTCCTCCATTTTCTGGAGTTTGTCATAGACTTCTTTAGTGTTGGTTGTTCTTGTTATGGAGATTGCATAATGAATCCATAATTCCTTTTGACTAATGCTGGATGTGTCTTGCTTCAGCACATTTGAAAACAATGAGGTATGTGTTGTGGAGTATCTGAAAAAAATATCCCAAGATTTCTTGTGAGCTTTTTTCTTGGCTGCTCTGCAATTGTCAATCCCCCCCATGGCTTAGAGAAACATGGAAACTGACCATTTCAGGAATTTCAGTTGTAGCAGCTTATATACTACACTGTCACATGATTCACTGCATCAGTGATGGAAGAAGAGCTGACCATTACATAATCAAATTCTGCTAATGAGTAGGTTTGCTTATTTTTTCTATCATAATATTCATGATGGATAGCATAGCTGCCCATGCAGAAAAGTCAATATAATGGAAAAATGATTGTCAGCTTCCCACCTTAAAGAGTGGAAAAAGATCAGATAATATCTATCCTCATAGTCATCTCTATGATCAGGTAGGTATATAGAAGGTATATGCCACAAGGATAGCAATTCCTCCATCAGAAGGTCCATACCATGTCCTGTCTTTATGATTGATGGTAGTATTTTGTAATGCTGAATCATGTCATCTGTAGGGTCTAGATATGTTTCTACAGGCAGAAGCATATTGGTTTATGCTTCTGCAAGAGGATTTCGATGTCAATGTTTTGACAGAATCCACAACAATTCCATTGCAGGAATGATTTCATTATTTCTTTTTTTGGTGGTATTATCTGGCTTCCTATGTTGAATAATTTTGTTTTCATTAGCCTTGATTTTTTTCTGAAAACTGAGGAAGAAAAATCAAGGCTAATTGCCAAAAACACCATGAGATATGGGAGTTACCATATAGCATCAGTGTCATCAAATATGAATAACTAACAGGGGAAACAGTGGTATCCATGTGATCTGTTGATGGTCCATATATTAAAGGGTCTCAAAGACATGTCTTTAACCTTCAGTAGGGGTTTGGATCCCTGTTGACACTTTCTTTACAGCTGCCTTTTTTGTGTAAGAGAGTTTACCAGATGTTGTTGCTGCTTTTGTGGTATTATTCTTATACTACCTCTTCACCCCTCAGTCCCTAGCAAGTAATGCATTGTTATGTTTTTATTTTGGATCTTCTCATCCTTAGAAAGAAGCTGGATGGTTTCCCCTCACAAGTGTAAAATCTTGTACAGACAGAAAAATTAAAATTAATTCTTTCTATACTGATTTTACTTAGAAATATAAATTAGATTGATTTGCTTGTCACTTTTGTAAATATCTAACTATTGAATTACTGTACAACCACAAAGAAAATTATGTATAGAAGAATTGTAATAATAGAATGTTTAAGAACAAAGAAATATCCCAGACAGATTAAAATAAGACCTGAAGCTATTATGTTTATGAAGGTCAAGAACGTGTGGAGTTTTCCGCCTTAACGCAGCGCCAAAAAAAAAGTGACGGGTGCATACCATTGTGAATACCCAAGGAAATGAAAGGTAGCAAAATCCAAGGTCAATGGAGCAGCTTAAAAGGGGGAGACACAGAGCGCAGAGAGTTTTTCCCCCCATCAAAGAAGGTCCATTGTCATAGCAGAAGTCTGGGAAGGTCGGTCATAGGTAGCCAGTGGGCAGTTGGAGAGGAGAGGCCGTTATCGATGGTCATCGCTGGATAAGCAGGCTTTCGCCCAGTTTTCTGTTCCGGCTCTCAGTTCGTACATGTCACGTCGATTCTAAGTCAAGAGAACCGTTCCTGCCAACAGATACTCGAAGATGTTAGATGGGTCATTTAAGTAGTGAGAGAAGTGAGTTCTAGACTTCCCGTCACCAAAGTGCCTGCTGGTTCCTGCCAGTGGAAGTGCCCCATCATTGTCGAGTTAAGTGCCCGAATGTGAAAGGAAATATTGGAATGAAATAGATGGTATCGATCTCAAGGATCTATCAATGTGGACTAGATGATTTAATACCAAGGTCTTCTATATATGATTAACTAAAGGCAAGAATTGTAGCAGAGATTGCTCTAGTGAATTTGTTTGTTATTATTATTTAAGAACTGAAGGAATTTAGATAAGCAATGAGAATTTACCTGCTTAGTTGCGATATAAAAGCGTTTATTGTTACCTATTGTTTAAACTTGCCTGTTGTATAGCGTATAGGTCATTTCTAATATATGAATTAAATCTGTGAACGTAGTGAAAAATTGTTGTACTAGGTTGAATAGTTTAAGATCCAAGCTAAAGTTAATGAGTATGCTTAGTATTAACCTTTAATGTGACTTGATTAGTAAGAATAAATTGTTTTCTTTGTCAAATAATTTGCCTGATTCCTGCATACCAATGCACTGCTCATAAAAATTGAACCTATATGACCTTAGGGAATAGTTTGCCATGACTGTAGAATAGAGTTTTATGTTGCTTGATAGAGTGTTGAGAGTTAGAAGTATTTTTGTGCTAAGTGAAGTGTTTTTCTTTACGGAAGGATATTAAATTCTTATCTGCGATTTCTGATGGCACAGTCAAAATAAAAATAAATCAGAAATCAATATTGAAGAAATACGCTTGCTGTTATAACAAAGGAATTTGGCTCTAGCCCAAGGCAAGTTCCCAAGTTATGTCCACATGAATAACATAGTTACAACCTTAAGAGGGAGAGTCAAAAGGTGAAGGGAAAGAATTAACTATAAGTAACTCAATCAAGCAACGGATTAGAACATTCGGAGTTATGACTGTATAATAAGTAGAGTACAGGTGTCCCTTGCTTAACATGGCTTTGCTTAATGCGGGATTTGATTAACACGCCGAAATTAATTGCGACAATCCCTTGATATACACTGCAAGAGTTTTAATTAGCGCACCTTTAAATTTACCAAGATTCCACCAAATATGACGTCATTGCTTCAACCCATGGTCATAGGAGTCACTACAACTTTCAAAGCCTATTTTCTTAAAAAGACATTCTTAAAGACAGTAGAAACAACAACAGGAGAAAATGTGATTACGCTCCAAGAATTTTGGAAAAGTTTTAACATTAAACACACAGTTAAAAACATTCGTGACTCATGGGAGCAAGTGTCTTCTAGCTATTTTTCCAAACAGCTGCATGAGAGCTGTTTGGAAAAACCTTTTGCCAGAATGCACTAATGACTTAGGTGGTTTTCAAAATCATGTGAACAACGCGGTTGAAGAAATCTTTGCAATTGGTGAAGACCTTGTTTTTGATGGGGTTGATGCAGAAAATGTTAAAGAATTATTGGATTCAAATTCAAAAGATTTCAGTGACAATGATCTTCTTGAAATTGAACAACATTGCGCATATAAAGACAATGAACAAATGGAATGTGAAGATGACATTCCAAAGGAGATAGCAATTAAAGAACTGGATGGAATATTTCGCAGTTTAGAATCGCTTAAGCAGCAAGGAATGGATATGGATCCAGATGTTAATTGAAGACTGCTTGTTTGCCGATGTCTAGAGAGTCATTTTGCTTATTATTGTATAACATATGCTGACAGGAAAAAACTAAAAATGTTCAAACAACTCTTGATAATTTTTTTGATAAAAAAATTGCAATAACTAATGTAGGCACAAGCATTTATTATTAAACATTTACTTTGCATTCATTTTTTTTATCTTTCCTAAAAGAGTACCATATGAAATGAATTATTATATTAGACAACTCCAGGGAGGGTTCTACAGCTCTGTCTCCGCAACTCAATCCACTAACTGACCGCAACTACACCAACGCCATCTACCATCGCCGCCACTAGTATTTCCAAGGACAATCAAAAACATCCATGCCCACGTCGGGATTCGAAACCGCAGCCTTTTGGCTGGAGAGCGGATACACTAGCCACTCAGCAAGCCAGGCTTTAAATAAAATTTAAAGAACAAATAAAAATATAAAAGTCACAAATTTTACACAACTATAGCATTTTTGTTTTGCTCCTGCAATCTTTATTAATACAGTAATTGATCATCGATGAATTGTAATTTTTACCATTGATTATTATATTTGATTAATGCGATTTTGATATACGCAGTAACATCAAGGGATTAATTAATCATGTTAATCAAGGGATACCTGTATTCACGTTAAAGCAAAGTAAAATACGAGAAGAGATAGAATATTGAAATAAGATTTAAAGAACATAAATAAAAATATAAAAGCCACATAAATTTTACATAACTATAGGATTTTTGTTTTGCTCTTGCAATCTTTGTTTTCATGGTCTTTACTGCTGTATCAGGCACAGATGGCAGAGTTATGAAAGGCAGTTTGAGAATGATCATACTTCTGACTTTTAAAGCAGTGCAAAGAGTTCAGGATGTAGTCTCAACTAGGGCTGCCCAGTTGAGATAAACTGCTTTGACACAAGGTTTTGTACTGTTGAATGTAAAGTTCCTGGTGGGAACCAGGTAACCAACCCCATGTATAAGTATTCTCCTCATGACTATCACTCCTTGGTCTTTCTTTTCAAAGCAGATTTCCTCGTCAAGTATGTCAAGAAGATCCCACTTTAATATTACTTATGTTTCATTGGGGAGGTAGTAACTGGCATTACCCCAGAGATGTTGCATGAAATAACTTTTCTAATTATGTCTTACATGGTTCAAATAGGTATATCTGCTGAACAGGTCTTCTGTACAGACTTTGGCATGTCCAGACAATTCATCGCAGGGAAAATTCATCACAGAAAAATTCATCGCGCGAACTATTGATCATTGAAAATGTTATTTGCTAGAAAATTTAAATGATATTGCAATGATACTGATATATGAAAAGTAAATGCAGTGCAAAATAAATTTGACAAAGTATAATTTTATTATGTATCTATGTATTAGTCCGTGCAGTTAGTCAAGTGGCTGGTTGCTTCACAACCCTATGCCTGGGAAAGGAGTGTCCTGGGTTCGATTTCCGTCACTGACATGGGGAGCTTAGGATCTTTCTCAGACATAGCCAAGTTAGCCGGTCTTGGGTGAGGACTGCAGGATTTTTCTCTCCAGTTAATATGGGATTTTTCCTCCCACAAGCAGGCAAACCGGCCTTGAGAACTTAACACTTCTACAGACATAGGATACACTGGGAGGCATAGGCCAACCGCCTTATCCTCGTATAACAGTTACGGTTATAAGGAAAAGAAACCCTCGACACTGTAAAAGAGGTCTATGTATTTATTTAGATTTCCATAATAGTTTTTATTCTTATACAGTGAAAGTAATTTATTGATTGGCGAGTTTCCTAATTCCTGTTTCATCTTAAAATGGTATAAATATTCTTTCTTACTTTGATACTACAGATTCTGTTGATGGAATATTAATATTTACAAAATTATGACTGCAACCATTATACGAGGATAAGGCAGTTGACCCTATGCCTCCCAGTGTATCCTATGTCTGTAGAAGTTATCTTCTCAGGGCCAGTTCGCTGGTAGGAAAGCCCTCATACAGGAGGAAAGCCCTCACATAAACTGGGGAGGAAAAACCTGTAGTCCTTGCCCAAGACTGGTTAACTTGGCTATGCCTGAGAAAGATCCTACACTGCTCACGTCAGTGATGGGAATCGAACCCAGGACACTCCTTTCCCAGGGATATGGTTGTAAAACAACCAGCCACTTGGCTAACTGCATGGACTAATACATAGATACATACTAAAATTATATTTTGTGAAATTTATCTTGCGCTGTATTTATTTTTTATATATCGGTATCAATGCAATTCATTTCAGTTTTCTAGAGAAAAACATTTTCAGCGATCAATAGTTCACACAATGATTTCTGTAATGAATTTTCCTTGCGACAAATTTTCTGCAATGAATTGTCCATTCGATGAATTTTCTGCAAACCAACTTTGGAGATCCTTTCAAACCCTTCTGGAAGGCAACATTTTCTCAAGAGGATATTCCCCTGTTGAATGTATTATCAAGAAAAATGATGTACTGATTGCAACTTCTGATGTTTTCTCCTTCTCAATTTTCTATTGGTGTTTCTATGTTTTCATGCCGTCGGAGCCTGAGTGGCCCTAATAAAGAAGGGCGTGAAGTGTTCATTCTCAGGAATTTAGTTTGGCATCAGAGCTACCAACCCAACATGGAGTCAAAAATGGACACCCACTCTCCAGTAAGCAAAGACTGCAAGTGGGAGTAGAACACCAGGGTTACCCCAGATGCTATAAGATCACTAGCAAGTCTTGGGCTGCCCTGCCCTGTTCCCAGACTATGGAGAATGAGACTTACTATAACATCCTTAACCCTTACAGGGAAGCCCAATAGTTGATTGATTCTGGCCAGGTCATCCAGAACCACCCCTCTTGCCAAAGCAGAGGTCAAAATAGTGCAAGACTACCAGGATTCCCTTTATGTCTGTGGGTCACATCATTACGTGGCAGCATGGTTTCTGGCATTGGATCCCAGATGGGATAATGGAAGACAGGATGATAATAATAATAAAAGACTCAGAAGAAACAGAGCAAACAATATGGGAAGAAAAGCAGAGGGAAAAAAAAGGGGCTAACAGGTGCCTCACATGGAAGGGGAGTTTTGCAGAATGACAAATGTTGATCTAAGAAAGTACTGGATGTGTGGTACTATTGTTGGATTCTGAATGAGGAGAATTGGAAATTACTAATACTTCATTCAGAGTCCAACATAATCTGCCATTCCCTAAGCAAAATTTTCTCAGACTAATAATCTCTTATTAATAGTATGCTGTTCATATCATTTCTTTCAAGTTATGTTTATTAATAATTATTTGTTCATTTATCATTTTGAGATGAAGTGCAGTTGTGAAAACTATGTATTAAATATCGCTTGTTATTATATGAAATTAATATTACTAAAACAGAGATAAAAACTAAAATATGCAAATCTTATTATGTTATTAGTAAAATGTAATTTATCCAAGTAATTCTTCAAAATAAGACTTGATTGTCTGTTGTGAGAAATTATGTTATTTTTTGCCAGCACGTGCTTTAGCGCGAGTTACTGTACAGTATGCAAGAAGCCAATTCGGTATCAACAAAACCAGTTAGAACCAGATTTTGACGGGAAAGGAGAGGAGGATGTCATGAGTAGTACATGAAAAAAAAAAAAAAAAAAGGACACAGTAGAAAGCAAGGAGAGAAATAACCTGGGGTTGAACGGAGTAGGAAGGACTGGGAACCACTCTGTATTTTGACTTATCTTTCTTCGAGCTCTTATTCTTTTATAAATTCCTATCGCCTCGCAGAAGAATAGCGTTGGACGAAAGGATAATAAGAATGAGTAAGAAATATTGAAGGTTTTGCAATTACGAGCAAGAAGATAAATTCTCCCATGTTAACTAATCAGTTACTGAAACCCAGGATTCTATAATATTTGTGTGCTCTCAAAGTGGAAGTATTCAAGAACTTAGGAATGTTACTAGGATTCTCGATAATGAGGAAGCTATACTGTTTATACCAGTGGATTTAGAGAAAGATGTTGAAAGTTTATTTTTCACTTGGTTAGAGTATAATAAATTTAGTTTAATCCTTTATCCAAGTGTGAGCAAACAAAGTTTGCGCCTGAAAGTATCTTCAGGACTGGGTTAAGGTGGTACAACACCAGGACAACTCGTTGCAAAGGTGGAGCAAGCTACCAACACTCCTATCTCAGTATCTCCTATATAATGCAAAACACATCTCCTTGCAGATATGTCTAATGTTATGCATTAAGGGAAGGGCCACTACCCAGACTAGTTTCGACCTTTATTGAGGTCTCTTCAGTGGGAGCCAGGCCCAAGTGGAGATATCAGGCGGAAGCATTAGCAGGTCATCTCTACCTATAGGAATTGCCAATTGGTGTGCCACCCTTTTTTAATAATTTACTCTGGATTTAGAGAAAGATGTTGATGATGAAGATGCTCACACTTGGATAAAGGATTAAACTAAATTTATTATACTCTAACCAAGTGAAAAATAAACTTTCAACATCTTTCTCTAAATCCAGAGTAAATTATTAAAAAAGGGTGGCACACCAATTGGCAATTCCTATAGGTAGATATGACCTGCTAATGCTTCCGCCTGATATCTCCACTTGGGCCTGGCTCCCACTGAAGAGACTTCAATAAAGGTCGAAACTAGTCTGGGTAGTGGCCCTTCCCTTAATGCATAACATTAGACATATCCGCAAGGAGATGTGTTTTGCATTATATAGGAGATACTGAGATAGGAGTGTTGGTAGCTTGCTCCACCTTTGCAACGAGTTGCCCTGGTGTTGTACCACCTTAACCCAGTCCTGAAGATACTTTCAGGCGCAAACTTTGTTTGCTCACACTTGGATAAAGGATTAAACTAAATTTATTATGTTTATACCAGTAAGGATATCTTTTCTATGCCTTGTGTGAAGTAACAAAGCTTGTTTCTGGAGAACATGATATAGTTCATATTTCTGAAATTAACAGTTCAAGATTGAATATGTGAATCATTTTCTCATAAATGTAATAAATGAAGAATCTCTGGATTAATAGTTCATATTAGAAGGTGTGATATAGTGAAGCCTGTTATGTGAAAATGCAATGTAAAATTGAAACTGAATTTTCTGAGGACTATTGTATTAGATCGATAAAACTTTGAAGTTTATAAATGAATGACTGATGACTTATACTTTGTGATTGTACTGAATAGTTAAACTGAATCAATATTTAAAGTACATTGAATGATAGCTTTGTTGAGAGTGAAATTGTGTTTGGAATCTTGATAATAAGAAGAGTGGAATTTATATGCTTAAATTCTAGTTGTAAATGATACTCAGCTGAGCAGATTACTAATGTCTTAATGAGAACGTGTCCATTCTCAATTGTATTATCCCTACTAGAAATCCTTGTTTTAATGTAAATTTATATGTTAAAGAATTAAATAATTTTATTTGGATGAATCTTGTGTTTGCCTGATTTCATTCATTGCACAGCTCATTAAAATAGCTTGAATCTTAACGGGAACCCTATGTATAATAAGGAGAATTTCGGCCTGAATTAAATTGATAACAATATGGTACTAACTGATGGTTGATTTTACAACGTTGCTTATGCGAATTAGAAATAGAGTGACGAAGTTAAAAATAAATTTTCTCTCTGTGTTCGAATGTGGAATCAGTCAACAGCTAGAATATACAACAGAGTAGAACATAGGATCCAACACTATGTTAGATTTCTTAATATCTATATTAAACACTTAAAGGATGTACAAATAACGTTCTCTTTTTCAAATGAATCCTACCAAAAGAAGGCTGTAAACATTGTACATTAATGTCATAAGTAGCTTAAGAATTAGATCCTAAATTCTACTCTAGAGTACAAACACAGAAGACATCAGGTCTCTAAATAAATGAAATAGTCTTATAT
Organism: Typopeltis vanoorti; assembly: GCF_054136105.1. Taxonomy (NCBI): domain Eukaryota; kingdom Metazoa; phylum Arthropoda; class Arachnida; order Uropygi; family Thelyphonidae; genus Typopeltis; species Typopeltis vanoorti. The sequence continues at coordinate 136,499,966 of NC_143559.1, forward strand.
GGACAATAACATTCTGCAGTTAACTTACTGTTGTTGTTAATCAGTTGGACTAATTACAGTAAATGACATTCATCAACAGTCAACTCTTGCTACAGCAAGCACCATTATAACAACTCACTAATATTACCAGATTCCCAAATCAATTTTAGATCTAAGAAAAATTTTGCCTCTATGTGGCAAAATTCCTTTACCTCCTAATATAAAATGTTATGATCATTTCAATCATTTTTATCCTTCCTTTGATGTGCTCTGGAATAAGATGGATGTTCTCTCTCTCTCTCTCTCTCTCTCTCTCTCTCTCTGTTAGCATAAAAAATGTAAACCATGCAAAAAAGAATTCTAGTTGCATATAATGATAATATAAAAACTGCCAAAAAAAGTTTACTAACCTGAATTGCTGATGTATTAACATCAAACTTCTTGAAAATTGCAAATGCTTCTTCATATAATTCACTGCCAATAGCAATATTTGCAATATCAGGAGCATCATAATTATCTAATCTATTTATGTATTCCATTACCCTGGAACGGTCAGCTTTAATAGCTGTCAGAATTAACAAATTCTGTAGATTTCTGTTAGATAAAAAACAAACAAATCAAAATGTAGGGTAATGCTTTAAAAAATAAGAAAAACACACAATAACATTACTATTAATGACCAAAATGTTGCATTCCAAGTGCAAAATATCTTAAAGGAAATTTAAATCTTATCCTTGCTCTATACATATGTTAATAAACAAATGAATATAATCCGTGATGCAAAATTCTATAATGCAGCTAAGATCATTAGCTTAAGTATTTTTCCACATAAAAGACATCTGTCCTTGCACAAAATTACAAATATTCACAATTTCATTTTGAATGTTTCTATTTTATTCTTTTAGTAATTATGCAATATCTTGTTTTCTCTACTGAAAAATTTAAATTTCCTGGCTTCAATATTTGCATCCCTTCTTTTAGTATACTGCTAGCATAATAATTGCCATGATGTTTTGAACTGTGCTGAGAAAGTGTTTACATACTGTTCAGCTACTTTCTATAATTTTTTGGGGTAGGAAAGGAGGATAGTTCTTTAGTCTGTGCATTTAAATTTATTTATTTTAATGTGGTTTACCAATAACAGCTGAAAATTTAAAAATAGCACCAATACATCAGCCGAACCAGCAAGCAGCACAAAGTTTCAGATCAATAATCAAGTTATGTTGGACTTTCCCAGTGATGTGTTGCAAATTTTTTTCATGTAACCAACAAAAAATTTACAAACTGAGGATGAATAAAAATCTGGTGTTTAGGCTTATAAGTTAATTATCATGCATCATGTTACAGGAAATAGACAACAGAGATTAGATAATTAAAAAATTTTAATTATTACTTCCTATATTTCATTAAAGTTAAACTGGCATCTTCAGGGATTAATACACTAGTATTAAACTCATGTATGCAGGCACACTTCAATAACAAAGATGGAACAGGGGAGATACAAGATGACCTAAAGTCCCATAATTATGCCACCTATTAGCTTTGGTTAGGTATTCTTGGCTGAATGCTGATGAGGGTCTCTCATATAAGAGGCTGTTTGATACAACCATATTTGTTCAGGTTAGGATAGCTGGTAAGAGCTGCAGCAGATTCAAGGAAAGGCCTCTCAAATTTAAATATGCTCTGGTAGAGTAAAGTGGCTTTTTTCCCAATGGATCTTATGCTGGGTATTCAAGAGCATGGTCTGCTAATCCGGGGTGCTCATAGTGGTGGAAACAGATGTAGTCCTAGTGCTCTGATATACAAATGCTGGCTGTCCTGTCTGTTTGGCTATAATATGAATGACTGTAGCTGCAAGGTACCTGGAATACTCCACATAAATCCAGTGGTTAAAGAGGTTCTTGAGAAAAATGAATAAGGGTTTTCTAGCTTTCTGTGCAGTCTATAAATGGTCACAAGAATGTGCATTAAGACCTTGGCCACTTTTTCTGAGACGCCATTAATATAAAGGATAGTGATAATCTATATCTGAAGTGGGAGGAGGGAATTACATGGTGATAGAATTCTTTTTATCCAGAGAGAGGTGTAGCCATTGATCAAAAAAAAGGTGTTTTTTATTGGGTTAGTTCTGTGGCAAATGTAGTATTCTTCTTTTCAGCCATTTTTTCTGTCCACTGCTAGATGAAGACCTCCTCCAGTTCCTTCAACTTTTCTCTGCTCTTGGCAATGGTTGACCAATTTGTCCCAACAAAATTTGACAATTCATCACTCCACCTTCTTTAAGGATGTCCTCGGCCTCGTTTCCCTCCTTTTGGAATCCAATTCGTTAGTATGATGGTCCATTGCTCATCTTCTCTTCTGGATACATGTCCAACCCATTTCCATTTTATTTAGTCACTTGTGGTGAAGATGATGTCAGTGATATGAGTCTGGCTTCTTATCCAGGTGTTTCGCTTCTTATCTTTTAATGTGATGCCTAGCATCAACTCTCCATTTTTCTTTGAGTTATTAGTTTATTTGCCAGTGCTTTTGTTAGCGAACACGTTTCACAACCATATGTGATGACTGGAAGTATACAATGGTTTAATGTCTTCCATTTTAAACAGAATGGGACATCAATGTTTTGAAAAATGCGTTTAATTTTCTGAATGCACTCCAGGCAAGTTAAGCTGTTCTATTTATTTCCTTTTGGAGTCCACAGTTTAGATCAATGAGATGACCTAAGCATGTACCTGAAGAGACTCTTTTCAAGAAATTGTTTATTATTATGTTTTTTGGTGTTACAAAATGAATAAACATGATTTTAGTTTTTTTCTGTTTAATTTTAAACCAACTTTTCTGCTTTCATGATAAGTCTTTGATCATTATATTATGGTTTTCTGGAGCGTTTGCAAAAATTATATCTGCACATCTTAGCTGTGTTAAGTTTCCGTTATTAATTTTTACACAAGGTTTGCCTATTTTATATTATTAAATATTTCTTGAAGGATGGCTGTAAAGATTTTGTGTGATAGAGTCTCCTTGTCAGAGACTTTTTTCAATTGATATTTTATTGCTATTCATGTAAAGTTGAATTGTTGCTGTTGCAAAGTTGTATATTTCCTGGAGGAGGTCCATATATTCTCCAAGAACTCCATGATACTGGAGTGCTTTGATTATTGCATTAGTTTTAATGGAATCAAATGCTTTTTCATAATCAATACAGGCTAAACAGAGAAGCAACTGGTATTCTGCTTTTTCTATTTGTTTTACTGCATGAATATGATCAATTATCTTAAATCCTTTATAGAATCCTGCTTGTTCTGCTGGTTGATTTCAGTCCAGAAGAGGGGTTAACCTGTTTGTTATTATTTTGAGAGAATTTTGTACAGATTAGAGAGAACACTAATTGGTCTATAGTTCTTTACTTCTTTGTCTTCTTTTTTAAATAACAGTATCAGAATAGCAATTTTCCAGTTTTCTGGTATTTTCCTCCTCTTCTAGGCATAGATTCAGTAAGTTTGTGACATGTGAATTATGTCGTTTCCTTGCCATTTAATTAATTCTAAGTGAATTAGGTCTTCACCAGGACATTTTCCATTTTATTTGTTTTAATGCTTGTTTTATTTCATCTGAAGTGAATGGTGGGAGATGAATTCCATATGTGATGGGGAATAGTTATTTATATTTGATTTATCTATTAGATCACTATAGAGTTCTTTATAAAATTCTTCTAGTCTGCTTCTTCTTAGTAAAATTCTTCTAGGATTTGTTCTTGGCTCCTCATTGTAGTCGCATTCTTATCTTTTATTGCAGTTATCTGACTTTTGCCAACTGATAAATGTTTTTAGTATTTTCATATTTTTATTGTTTCTTTTATTTTTGTAGTGTTATAAGATCTTATTTCATTTCTCATCTTTTTCCTTATTGTTTTGCATAGTTCTGCATATTCTATTTTAAAAGTTTATATTTTGTCTCTTTTTTGGTACCAAGTACATTTTTTTAAGAAAGCTCCCAAAACAAAATGGACATGGAGAAGTCCGAATGGAGAAATAAAAATTGAAATAGATTATATGCTGTGTAATAACAAAGAAATAGTTCAAGTATATAATACCTCAGTACTAAATCAAGTAAAAACAGGAAGTGACCACCTGCTGATGAGAGCCAAAATTAAAATAAACCCCAAATTGGAAAGAATAAAATGGTTAAACAAAAAATTAGGAAGTTTTGACTTAAAGCCTATTGAAAACAAGAAGGATTATGAAGAAAAATTCAAATAAAAAATTAGACTTAATAAATATATTTGCAGAAGACAAATAAAATAAGCAAAAACCTAACGGAAGTAATAATCTCAGCAGCCAACGATTTTGGAAGCAACAAACAACAAAAATACAATAAACTATCAGAGGAAACCTCACTGGACTAAGATTTTGATAGTTTGATATTGTTGGGAGAAGAAAGGATGTGACTGTTGATGGATGTATTTACCTGTGTGTGGATTTTCTGTAGACTGAAGGTCAAAGATCCATTTTTGTTGTCTTGTAACTAGGGCATCTAGGAAGGGCAATCTGTTGTTACTTCATTTCTATTGTGAATTGGATCCTTAGATATTGCTATTCAAATAGGATAGGAAAATGCATAATATCAAAGGCCATGTGACCAAACTGCAAACACATCCATATATCACAGCCACCAAATAGTGGGTTTAATGGGAGGAAGAATTTGGGGCATTCTTTTCAAATGTCTCCATGAAAAAGTTAGCCAAGGGGAAGAAAGAGGCAGGAGTGGCTGTTCCCTTAATTTGTTTGTAAAATTTTCCTTGCCAAACAAAATATGAGTTCATGGTGAACTGAAAGAAAACTGAGATATCATGAAGTTCTGCTTGGATAACAGCCAAGTTGTCATTAGGTCAATGAGAAGAGCAAGGTCATTTTACACTGGGATGAATTTTTTTTTAAGTGATGAGGTATTGCCAAAAGTTTGGCTAAATGTTTGACTAGTCTGTAGGTAGGTGAGTCTATATCATCTATAATTGGGCATAATAGAACATCCTCTTATGGATTTTTTGGTAGTCTACAAATACTAATATGGTAAGGAAGGCAAAACTGGAATATAAGAAGAGACTGGCATTAAGATCCAAAGATGATCCTAGGGAATTTTTTTTAGCTATGTGGCCAGCAAGAGGAGAAATTATTGTGGAAGAATGACATTCTGGGATAAAAATGGGAATAGAGTGACTGATGCAAAAGACATAGTGGAGTTGTTCAATGAGCACTTTAATGTAGTATTTTATCCTGGAAAAGTAAGTGTTAATACTAGAAGGATAGGGCAGGTTCAAGGTTTAGAGAAGAGTGTGTTCTAAATACTAAGTACCCTGGATGTCAATAAAAGCTGTGGGGATTGGATGGTATTTCACCATGGGTTTTGAGAGAATGTGCTAAAGAACTAACAGCTCCGTTGACCTGGCTGTTCAGTGAAAGTCTGGCTATGGAAAGGTACCCAAGGAATGGAAGGAAGGTAAGATAGTGCTGCTGCACAAGGGTGGTGGCAGTCTGGAAGTGCCTGATTATAGGCCAGTTTGTGTCATCACTAGTTGTTAAGGTCTGGGAGAAATTAGTGAGGGCCATATACAGCGTTGGACAGACAAGAGTAACGTTATCTGTGAGAATCAACATGGATTTAAGCAGCGCTTTTGCTTTAGTAATAAAATTGCCTTTTATAATAAAGTGACAAGAGCAGTTGATGAGGAAAAATCATATACTGCTTTTCTTGGATTTTGCAAAGCCCTTTGACAGGGTGCTCATGATATGCTAATATTTAAGTTGCAGCTCATGAGTTTAAATGTTAGGTTAGTCAACTGGATTCAGGAATGGCTGTCTGATAGGTAGAGTGTTGTGTATCACATCAACCATGGGTCCAGTGCCCATAGGTGTCTGCTGCCATCTTGATATGATTCTTCCACTGCATTCTATTTTGTGCAAAATGACTCAGTTTGTGTCCGCATCATTTGACGATGTCATTGCTCCATTCTCTGTTTGGTCTTCCTCTTTTGTTCTTTCTTTCAATCATTCCAAACAGCAATGTTTTTAATTTTCTCTCATCATTCATTCTACATATATGGCCAAATAGACATAATTTCCTTTTGATTATTTTCTGGATCAGGTTTTCTTTTGGTTGTATTCGTCTGTAGATTTCCTCATTGTTCACTTTCTGTATCCAGCTATTCTCAAGATCTTTCTATAGCACTTCCTCTCAAATGCCAATATCCTCCCTTTCATATTCTCTCAGGAGTACCCAGGCCTCACATCCATAGAGCATGCTGCTGAAGATACAGGTTTCTACAATGCGCAGTTTAGTTTGTATCTTTATAGCTCGGCTCTTCCATATTTTGTCCATGGCTTTTAAAATAGTTGTTGCTCTGGCTATTCTAATTTCTCTCTCTTTTTTGGGATCCAAGTCATGCATCATGTGGCATCCAAGATATGTGAAGTGTTCCACATTTTCCAGTTGAAATCTGTCTATCGTAACTCTGTTCAGTAACTCCTGTTGTCTGAATATCATTGTTTTAGTTTTTTCAAAGTTGACATTTAGTCCATATCTTTTTCCTTCTGTGTATAGTGTTTGCGATGTCTGTTCCAGCCTTGCTATGTCTTCTTCAATCAGGACGATGTTATCTGCAAAGCAGAGGTAGTTTATTCTTATGCCATTAATTGAAATGCCTCCACCTTCTTCTTTAATATTATCTAGTGTTCTTCCCAGATGTGTAATTAAGATGACTGATGATATTGAGTCCCCTTGTCTTGTGCCTTGACTAGTGGCAAACCAATCTCCAGTCTCACCTGCTATTCTGATTTTTGCTTGTGCTTGTCTGTTTATATCTTTCAGCAGGCAGATCAATTTATTGTCAACACCATAGGATTCCAAGACAGCCCATGTTATATTTTGGTGAATATTATCAAATGCTTTTTGGAAGTCCATGAAACAGCAATATATCTTTTTGCTCTTCTTCAAGCTTTCTCTGCTATTAGTCTTAGTGCGAGTATTTGTTGCACTGTACTTCGATCTTGTCGAAATCCGGCTAGCTCATCCAGAATATGTGCCTCCATATGCCCCTTCAGGCATTCTGTTAGTATTTTCATCAGCACTTTGCCAAGATGACTCATTAATGCAATAGTTCTGTAACTGGTGCATTCTAAAGGCACTGCCTTTCTTATGAAGAACAACCAAGACCGATATTTTCCACTCTTCGGGAGCATACCCTGATCTCCATATTTCATTACATAGCTTATGCATTTCTTTTACAACTGATTCTCCCCCACAGTGTTGTATGGTGGGGCAATATCAAGGAGGCAAAAGGTTACAAGTGGGGTCCCACAGACTCAATACTGGGACCTGTATTGTTTAATATTTATATCAATGACATTGTCAATGGATTGCAGGAGAATATTCAGTTGTTTGCAGATAATGTTGGGAAGGGTTATTAGTAATAGTGCAGAGGTGGCAGCCCTTCAAGAGGATTTGAAAAAACTGGACAGATGTGCAAATGGGGATGTCAGTTTAATGCAACAAAATAAGTATTGAAGTTGGGATACATCGATGGGAGGCTGCATATTTGATTGGACGAGCTGCACTGAAGGAAGTAGGGGAGACAAGAGATCTGGGAGTGATGATTGATAGAAAACTGAAATTCAGGGAACATATTGTGAAGGTAACCCAGAGGATTGCTGCAATGCTGAGAAGAACACTGACCTGCAGAGATAGGAGTTATTGTTCCATTGTATAAGACCTTGATGAGACCAAACTTGGACTATTGTTCTCAAATTTGGTCCCCAGGATTTGAAAGAGATAAATTAACTGTGGAAAGGGTACAGAGGCAGATAACAAAAATGGTTTCAGGACTGCACAATGTTAGTTATGAGGATCGGCTGAGGGAACGTGGACTGCAAAGTTTGGTAGATAGATGAAGAGAGGTGATATGATCGAGACTTTTAAACTGTTCAGAGGTTGACAACTGGGGAGTTCTTTCACTTGGTGGAATAGCAGGAAGGAGTGATGACAAGAGGCCATCCCTAGAAGCTGCAAAAGGAAGTTGTGAGCAAGAGGGTGAGGAGTGGTTTCTATGCATGGAGGTTGGTTGAACTGTGGAATGCATTGCCTGATAGTGGCAAGATGGTGAGAGCAGGAACAGTCAATGAGTTCAAGGAGTGGTATGATAGATTTTGTGTTTCCTAGAAAGGACCTCCCACGACGAGTCTTTTGACTCCATGGAGACCTGAATAATAATAATTATCCTGTAACAACCCCCCCCCCCCCCTGAAAAACCTGGCAGTAAATAAATAGAACATTTTGTAATAAGAAAACCACACAAAGATGGATGGCAACAGTTTCTAGATTGCTGAAAATATCAAATTCCTGATATGTACCCTCAAGGGATATACAGGATATTATGATAGTATTACATGAGAGACATCATTACTAACTTCCTATCAACAATTTTCCTCCAAATTAATCTGTTAAGACTCCAACATATCAGATATTATATTTCAGTCTTCTAAGGCACTTTTTACTGTATCAATCCACCTATATCTTGGTCTTCCTCTAGGTCTTTTTCCTGCCAACCTGGTAGAGAACACTTGATTCACCTGAGATTAGCTCTACTAACACATTCCAGAATGCTAACAATGTCAAGTTCTTTCCTAATATCCTAGTTTTTAATATGATATTGCCATTGATGCTATCTGTTCATGCTCCTAACCTTTCTCAGGACCCATGAAAATTAGCAATATAAAGACTAAGAAAAATGCAAGATAGATTGAAAATATAAGCACTTTTACTTGTAAAACAAGTAAAACATCAACTATTTAGGCACAACTTTTAGTGATATAGCAAATTAAATATGGAAATACACAACAGAATAAGCAATGCAGTTATGGTAGGGAGTTGACTAAAAACACTTATATGGAAGAAAGAAATGGAGCCACTTAAGTATTCAAGCTAGATAACTAGAAGGAGACACCGTGTAGCCTTTTTTCGGATCTAATGCCTAATCCTCAATTTCTTGTAATACACCCCCATAAGTAGGTGTCTGCCTAGATACTGGTGAACTAAAATGGGCTAGCAATTTGGAATTTAGCCTACAAAAATGTATTATTGACTTAAACCAACATATGATTGTTGGTTTAAGTCAATAATACAAGTCAACAAACTCAGGATGGCCTAGAATTTTAGGCAATCTGGAGTTTCATCCTGTTAAACATAAATTCATTGCTATTTGATAAAAGTATATGGAGATGTCATGAATGATATCAAACATCTGTTAAAAATTCAAAGCAACATTAGCAGATGAGAATGATTTATTGGTGAGTTAACTAGCATGATTGTATGAATACTACTGTTAACAATGACTTACCATGACAACTTCCAACTGCAGATACAAATGATTAAAAGTGATTCAGCAGTGTGCAAACAGTATTAAAATAATGAAGTGCTTAAACACACAGTATTCATACATCCAGCAATGATTTCACTCTTTCTCAATTAAGGAGCCTCACTGGCAAACAATCTGTAACCAACAGTGACGTGCAGCATGTTGTTTCATGGCTAATTTCATCTAAGACCAAATTTACAATGGCAGCTATGTGAAAAGGTGACGTGTACCAAGGTACACATGTTTAACCACCTTACCGGTCATTATGGTCAAATACGTATCCTCATACTCTTCGTATCCATCATATATTTCAATGTAATATCAATGGTAATACAATTTTAATATGCACTTCGCATCCATGATAAACTTGACGTCTAGACGTTTTGGTTGGTAGCGTGGTTAATCACATTAGATATGTATGGGGGGGGTCCAAGCAAATGGCAAATATTAAACTAACCTATCATGCTATAGGGTTATATTGTAAAAATAATCATAATTAAAATTCTGAATATTTTTACGTATTGTTTATGTTAAAATGTTTATTAGTTTTGTTTTCATAACACGCATTGTCAGCACTTGCAATGTGCCCGTTATGGAAATTGTTTTGTTAAAAGTGATATGTAAAGCAGTAAAAATTTGATGTACTTACCGGATTTGAATAGTTGTGTTACTTTAAACAAATTTATTATGGTTTGAAATATTAAGTTTTGTGTTTTATGAGGATAGTCTCTTGTCGCTAACGGAGACAAAGTGTCAGCCATTATACAGTACTTAGTTTCTCGCTTGCCACGGAGTGCGCATGCTCGCCGAGAAGTTTGATGAGTGATTGACAGCTGACAAGAAAGTGTTCGGTATCTGAGTAACGGCTGTAAACAAGAGAGTGTTCGGAAGGAATTTAGAACACAGGCCGGCAAGCATTTAGGTTCGGAAGGAACTTAAGTTTTTTAAGTGACAGTCGGAAGAAAATTTAATAGTGTATTCCGAAAAAGGAATCGTGGAACTATTAAGTTTCAAAGTGGAATAAGTATTGATGAATGAAAGGAAAATATTGCTATATGCATTTTAAACGGAATATTGGAGGAAACACTAATTGAAAGATTAATAGTAGATTCCGAAAAGGGAATCTTAGAACTGTGTTTTTTTAAAGTGGAAGCATTAAGACTGTCAATAAGCAATAGTGAATAAAAGAAGAAATTGCTATCTACGTTCTAAAGGAATGTTCGAGAAAACTCTGATTAGGAAGTTTCATCTGCAAGGACGCAGGATCTAATATTATTTCTACTAAAAAGAGACAAAATTAAGTCAGGAAGAATTAATGTGTATTACATAAGTGATGAGAAAGGATCCTGTAAAAAATGAAGAATAGAGTCATATCTATTGAAAAGGGCTTTGACAGAGAAAGAAACTGGCTATGAACATTTTTTGCGATTGTGCAAACAAAGTGTTTAGTCTAGTCTTAAGTGTAAGTTTATTTTTAAAAGGCCTTGGATTCAATTAATTTTTAATTAGTTATGTAATATTTGTTTGAAGTGTATATATATTGTTTTTGTTTTATTAAATGTGTTTATTTTGTATTTTGGTCTTGAGTCAATGATTATTTGGATTCTGAAAGAAAGGGTTAAGATCATTGCGCCAATTGGAGTGAACCCTTGTGCATATAATAACATATAGGTACACTCTGAATTTAAAAAAATAATTGTTAGAAACAGAGATCATCTCTATGGTAGGATTAATATTAAGATAATATATATGAATATCTCCTCAATATAAAAATCCACCAATTATTAACAATATCAATTACTCTGCACAGCAATTGATATAGCCAGGTACCTGGGTTTCTTTGGAGGCAAGGAAGTAGTGAAGAGGAACCTGAGGCAAATAACCAAAGGTGAGTAATTTGACACATCCTATAAGGCTAGGATTAAGAATTATTGGGTTGTAGACATTGGCTATTAGATGGAAAAGAGATATGATAGAAATGTATAACTTACTAAAAGGATTTTTACCGGACTGATATACATGAAATTTTTCTGTATTTGCTCAGAAGGGGTCTAAACCCAAGTGTTAAGCCTCCCCACACACACACTTGGTTTATAATTTCATCTGGTCTAAGCTTTTAAGTTGAAGTAGCGAAAGAGCTAAATAGATTGCCAGAGTGGTTGATACTTTATTGGTGAATGTATCCAAGGAGATGCGTGATGGGTATTGTGTTGATAGCAATGTGGGCCTCATAATGAGTCTTCATGACATATATTAACATCCAATACTTCTTGAAGCATATCATACTAACAACACTAGATTGGGAGTGAATTTATAAAAATTAACTCATGATTAATTATCAAAAATTTTACATTAGACTTATCTAACACTCATTAGAACTATGCCACTCACCTATGATCGCTAAACACAGAGTTTTCCAATACTATTTTTTCCAGAAGTTCTATTAACTCATTTGGTAAGTCTGCTGTCATGAAAGCTTTCACAGTAACAGATATATCTTCAGGATCCTGTGTCTCGGATAAGGCAGTCTGTACAACCTGATCAATAAGTGGCCTCCTAAAAGGGTTAGTTTCATTTAAGACTTCAGCCCACATTTCAGGATCTCTTCTTTTAACCAGGTATCTGGCTTCACTTTTGAATAATGAGTTTTCATTGCACACCTTAATTAGTTCTCTATCACACTGTCCTCTCTCATAAGCAATGCAAGCAAGGTGTGGATCCCTTTTCTCACAATACTTGCCCACCACTCTGCTGTCATAGTACTGGTTTTCCCTATTAAAATAAAAAAAGGTAGCATTCATTATCAAGATCTGAAAACCAATATACAAAATATTTCTTAAATTTTAAACCAGCTAAGTTTCATTCCTTAAATATGTCAGCATTTGCCTTCTTTCAGATTTTACCAGTTCACCTTTACTTCAAAAAAGAAAGATGTGCAATAATTACAGTGCTAATTAACTACATCTACAAATACAGACCTGTCCACTGTATCAAGCACTAATCTTATGTAAATTGAACACAGCTGTTAATGAAACATAAGGGATATCCACAGTTTTTACAGTAAACAATTTTCAAGTAAAGGAATTCTTTGATACACTAGAAAGTGTAAATGGAGAGACTTGTAGGGAGGTGTGGCCTAAAGAGCCATGTAAGGAACAAATTATAAACCGAAATTTACAAAAAAAGTTTGGACAAAGAGCAGGGCTAATTTAATGAAGATGTGCAGAAATGAATATATATTATAAGAAAGTGCTATAAAAAATAAATTATTCCTTAGAAGTTGAGGAAGGAAAAATACACATTCGTAACAGGAAATCTATTCTGATAAAAACAAATAGCTTAAAAAAATGTTAGGAATCTGAAAGCCACCAATATTACAGCACACAAATTGCACTGCAAGTGTTTGTTGGGGGGGGGCTCAAAATAAGTTGGTGATTGGCATGTTGTTTATCGACTCGAGGATGGAAAAGATCCTATGCCATTACAAAGTTTATGGGTGCACAAATCAATAGGTAATGTACATACATACAAAAAAAAAAGTAAGTAACTGAGCAATGCTGCTTCTACGCTTAAATAGAATATAAGCAATTTGTATATAGTCTCATTAGATCTGCTTGAACATACATGGCTCAGCCATGTGAGTGAGCATATGAATTGCTTACTAACCTTAGTTAAAAACTTACTAAACTTAGTTAAAAACATGACAGACGCTAAGAGTTACTGTCCACAAAGAGAGGTGGGGCATTAACTCTCAATAGATGAACATGTAGACTTAGCGTGACCTATGTGGAGCCTAGGATCTTTCTCTCTTCTGTTTCTATGTAGACTAGACTACCACTATTTAATTTCATGCTAAATCTCCTGGTATTTATTTGCTAGTGCATCCTACCAGGATGACTACCATTCATATCTTTGTTCTTATTTTCAATAGTCTATATAGAAGAATGACAAACACCATGTGGAAAAAGAGCATGAGATGACCCAGCCACTGAATCTGCAGTCTCATTTCATTCAGTTCCAATGTGGTAAAGAACAAAATGAGCCTATACAAAATCTTACATTTCTGAAAGCAGGTTGTATAAGAACAAGCTAAATGGTATATGTAGTCAAATTACTGCATTCAAGTGGAATTTGGAGATATGGTGGTCAGTATAAACAACACAGAAGCCTCAGAACCATGAATATAAACAGAAAAAGAATGCACTGCTTGGAAAAGAAGTCAAAAGACACACCATGAACATTCATCATGACATTTAATGAGACACGTTTGTAGCGAATATAAATTGAAGGAACATGATGCTCTCAAGTCAGCGCAACTGAGTCCAGGTGAGATGGCTGCAACGGATCAAGTTTTACTTATGGTTCCCATCCATGAAATTTTATCATAAACCTATAATACATTTTGTACTGTGGATAGGCTAAGGATTTTTTTTTTTTTTTTTTTTTTTTTTTTTTTTATCAATTTCATATTTTTTTTTGCTGGAAACCCTGCTCTACATGTCAAACACAGAACTTTCTCAAGCCATTGCAGGCCTCCGATAAGCAAGGCAGTGGTCTCCCACCCAGGAAAGGGGGGGGTGAAATTTATCTGCCACCTAAAGATAAACATCCATGCCCACAGCAGGATCCAAACCCACAATCGGTTGGTTGTAGAGCAGGTATATTAACCACTCAGCCAACCAGGACAGCATAATAGGATACCATGTTACAGGCCTATCTGGCAAATTGACAAATTGGACAATCTCAGGTCAACAATCAGTGATACCATACACATAGCTAACTGCTATCTGCAATGAATGACTCGCCACACTCACTGAACGTGACATATGGTGCTACGAAGGATAATATGTAAACATTGCTATTTGTCAGATTGAATGCAGAGTTTTGGGCATCAACTGCACAAAAACATTCAGAACTGAGGCTCATAACCTGGATTTCCATGGTATGAACTAGATGAAAGTCTCATGATGACAGCCACGCTGATTTTTGGTAAAGTGAGACAGCCAGATTTGAGATTTAGTGTATGTTGTAATGCCAAGGCAGATTTTTAGAAAAGTCTTGGATTTATATGTTCATATATAAGAGGTAGGTTTTCTTCCATTGAATCCAGCAATTGGTATCTACAGCATGATTTTCTACACAAAATGGCTGCATTTCAAGTCCATTACTTGCAATGCAGAAAGGTAAGCAACAACTTCTGCCCAAGACTCCTGTCCAGAACTCCACATGAGATTTCATAAGGAAGGGAAAAAGCTGTTAGAAACAAGTCAACTTTTTCAGACAGAAGTGATAAAAAAAATACTGAGCAACCAAGCAGAAAAACCTGCAAAGCACTTACAGTATTAGAGTCAAGAAAGATTTGTTGGTCAAAACTACTTAACACTCAAAGTAAGAGTATACTATTTCATTAACTTTGGTTTACACATTCATGTCTGGGCAAGAAGAATCCTCTCTAGCATGACCATGATCTTAAAGCAGAAAAAGATTATTTCCTCTCAGCCATCCTGTCTGTTCATTGGCAAATACACCATGGCATATATCATGACAAGTTCTTTGATTATAACCAAATCTGCAGAGGGTGAGGGGAAGAAATGCATTTGTTTCAGAACATATTACAAATAATTAAGAAGAATCCTGTAGTTCATTGGTATATTTAAATTAATACAAGGATGTGAATATATAAACTAATAGAATTGGCAAATATAAAGGAGATAAAGAACAGGAGTATCATTTTCAGTTCTTAAAAATTTAATATTATTGATATTCTTAAATAATGTTTTTAAAATTGGGTACTAAATACCACACATATACATACATACAATATGTAGGTAGTTAATTCAAATTAAAATCAAAACGTGCGAATTTTGTTTAGTTACTTTTGTATTATTGTAACGTCAAAGCAAGTGAAAGCAAACAAAGTTTGCATGTGAAGTATCCTGACTACTACACTATTTTCCTGGTGGAAAGGCTTATACATTGGTCATACAAAATGGTATTATTTAAGGAAATCAATATATGCTATATATTAATTAGGAAAAACTTAATGCTACCAATATTTTGGCAAAGTCAAATTGCAATCTTCAAGAAACAACTTGATATGTGCACACAGGCACTACATAGGGTAAGCAAGCAAGCAAACAAAAGGTAGATCTAAAGTCCTAAAATATCATCTATTAGTAGGCTGGATTGGGTGTTGGTCTGAAGTTCTTAGAATAAGTGCTTCCCAGATTTGAGGTAGTTTTATGCAACCATATTTACTGAGATTAGAAAAAATTCCAGGAACAGTCTTTTGTATTTGAATTAGACTCAGTGGAGTAAGGTAGCCTGTTCTATAGTATCTTGCATCAGGTATCGAAGGTATGGTAAGATTCCATGGGTAGAATATGTGCCATATGGAAGGCACATATTCTACCCACGGAACCTTTCTCTCCAAGAATTAACTATAAAACAGGACTGTAGATAATCCGGAATTCTAAATCAAGAATAACAATTGTAATGATAAAAATAGGACATTATTGTTACTGAAAGAAGACTATCAACATAAAAAAATGTTTTTCTCGTGTTATGTTAAATAGAATTTAGCTTTGATGTAGTTTCTAAATAATTAAGTTATACTTTTTTTCCACACTAGAGGTAATGCCAGTAGAATAACCCATGATTAAATCAATGTTTCTTTAGCTTATTGTGTGTAATGTAACTCAGCTTGTATATGTGTATATACTCCAGATGATGATCTTAATATGAATATCGAAAGTCGGGAAATTAAAATAGTTATTTATAACACAGTTGTAAAGTCCATAATTTCTAAAATGAATGAATTGAAAACATCAACTGTATCCTGAAATAGTGAGCCATGAGAACAAGAAAAACATTTCAGCTATTTAAATACAATTTTTAGTGAAGAAGGCAAATTAAATATGGAAATAGACAAGTTGGTATGGTTTGAAGTCAGCTGAATAAAATTTATATAGATTGAGAGAGAAATAAGTCAAAGCATTGAACTAGAAATATCCAAGACAGTGTTCAAACCAATTTTAAGTTATGGATCAGAGTTCAGTTATGAGCAAAGCACTTGATAAAAGATTTAAGAGACCCAATATGAGTTCTGAGCAAAATTAAAAAAGTGAACAGATGGCATTAATGGCAGTATCACATTAAAAATAAGGATATTAGAAAAAAATCTGCCATTGTTAGCATTCAGAAGATGTTAGTAGAGCTAATCTCAGGTGGTATGGTCACTTCAATAGAATGGGAGAAGAAAGGTTAACAAAACAAGTGTTCTATGCCATGATGGTAAGGAAAAGACCCAAAGGAAGAGCAAGATCAAGGTAGATTGATATAAAGGAGAAATATAATACCTGATAATGTTTGAGGTCTTGACAGATAACCGATTCATTTGGAGGAAAACTGTCAACAAGAAGTTAGTAATGGTGTAACTTGTGTATGTAATACTTCTAACATCCTGTACACACCCTGAGGATACTTGTTAGGAATCTGATAATGGTCATTTGAGAATTTTTGTCAGTTTTCCAGATATATGAGATGGTTAAAGATATGGTTTGGGGTTTTAATATTCTTTGCATTTGGTGGAGATTGTAGCCATTGACTAAAGTGTGAATGTGTTCAAGTTGAGTGCAGAGGGCATTATCAGTTATGACCTGTTGTGCAGGGTTTTGATGATCCTATACTGTTGTTTGTGAATGCACCTGTGTGTGTATTTTCTATGAACTGAGAATGCCAGGGATTCATGCAGGTGACAAGTAAATTAAGATGCTTAGAATGGAAGAAGAGACTTCTTTCTGCAAGATGAATTGGATCATGAGGTGCTGGTTATTCAGATGAGTTAGTAAAATGCTGTGAGCCTCAATCATGTGGCTGTCCCCTCTATTTGTTGGGAGAATTTTCTTTGCTCCTGTTTCCCCCCCCCTCTTGTTTTCACTAAGGTTACTATGAAGGACACCTTAGACGTTATCAAAGCACAGTTTACTCCCGATATGTCAGCCTTGTTTAAGTACACCATGAACTCAGGTTATTTCATTTGGCAAGGAAAATTCTAGAAACAAATAGAGAGGACAGTCTGTGAGTCTCCATTTTTCCTCCCTGCAAACTACAATTTGGCTATACTATGTTGATGATGTATACTCTATTTGTCCACACAACTCTGAGGCTCTCAACAATTTCTTAACATCTTCATAACCCCAGGATCCAGTTCACCTTAGAAAAAAGTCTCTCCTTCTCAGACAACTTAATTACATTAAATACCAAGGATTGCTGCTCGGCATTCAGTTCATAGAAACCCACATAAGCAGACAGCACCAACAATCATCCCCCCCCCCACACACACACACTCTTCCCAACAGTATGGAATCATTAAATCGGCAAAACTAATTAGCTCTGATAATAATGCTCTCTCCACTGGAGTTTAACACATTCTCAACCCATTCTTAGCCAGTGACTACAATCCACACAAAATGCAAATATTAAAAACGCAAACCACACCTCTCCACCACCTCCAGAAGAGATTAACACCAAATCTATAACCATCCCATATATCTGAGGTACATCAGAAAAATTGACAAAAATTCTAAAAATATACAACCACATGATAAATCCTTCATTCACTCCTCCAAAGACGTGCAACAGTCCCTAAACCTCCCAGATGTCTACCTTGTTTCATGCAGTTGTAAGCTGTCCTATTATGGCCAAACAGGCAGGACAGTCAACATCAGAATTGCCAACACAGAGTACATCAGGTTCCACTACAGTCACTCATGGTTTGCCAACCGTGCCTTGGACACCCACAAGATAATATGGAAAAAGTTCAACTTGCTCTAGAGTAGGGGTCGGCAAACGTTTTAGGCCACTGATCCCTCATCGACCCCCCATCATGTTCAATAAATGAATAAATGTTATCAATAATAAATTTATCAATTTAAAAATAATTTCCTCACCCTTTTACTTCATTACTGCTTCTTGACAAGAAATATTTAAAGAAATTAAAAAAAATACTTAAAGAAATTTATGAAGAACATTAAAAATTTACATTTTATTGATTTACTTGGAATGGTTAATGAGAAGGATGTGTTTGATGAATAATAGCCACTACATCAATATTTGGTTGGATACTGGCGAGTTTTAGCCTTAAGTCACCATGCTCTTCCAGGTTCGTTCTGTTCCTCCCCTTCGTTAAAAGTGAATTTTCATGGCTAAAATCAGTCAGTTGGCTTTGATGTTTATTAGGTGTTACTCAAAATCGTTTTAGGTGTTTATTGCCCCCCCCCCCTTTTGATCCCTAGACATTTATCAACTCCTTGAACAGCCCCAACAACCCCCCAGGGGGTCAATATCTACCACTTTGCCAACCACTGCTCTAGAGAAACAAATTCAAATACAAATGACTGTTCTTGGAATCTGCCTTGTCCTTAAGGAACAACCTAACTTCAATAAATACTGTAGTATAAAACTGCCTCAATCAAATTAACCAGCTGATTACTGAAAAAGAAACTCAAAATGCGTTTTTTTTTTTTTTTATTATTGGCTGACATTTTTTTAAAAAACAAAGTACATACAGCAATCTTATTCCTAACTGCATCAAGCTGAAAAAGAAATTCGCCTCAGCAAAAGCACTTAAAATTTATAACTGTACAGAGAAAGCAATACTCAGAACTTATTCTTAACATAGTAGCGGTCTCCATAATTTTATCAAAACGAATGCTAATCACCATGTAACATAACAATTAAAGTTGCCTGTCATGATCAATTGTTTAATGCCTGTTGGATTTATTTGGTGATGCATTTCACATTATCACTAGCAACTATCCACCGGGTTTGTAGGAACATGCCCCCATGTATTTGTTAGTGTTTGATTCCACCTTGCACCATATAACTTCAAAATTCACTACTACATGGAAAATTATTACTAATAATTACAAATATAATTTTCTATCTTAGACTTTTTTTTTTTTTTGCATACTTACCTCTATAGATCCTTGTTCACATCTTATACTTCACTTATAAGTCCTATCTTTGCACATACATAAGTACTGGATGAGTATACAATCATCTATTCATCATAATCACCTTCCTGATTAAGAATGTTCATATCAATAACATAGCTCCATAACAGTCGCTCTTACGAATTTTCACCACTACTGCCATAATAATCTAGTTTCCCTGAGTTTTTTGTATTATGTCTCACACCAATAAATTTCTCCAGATTCCTAATACAAAACACATTCAAGTGGAGGCCATTCCTCATATATAATATATCCATTTTTCTTTAAAGTTGTCATTTAAACAGGCTAGAGATTGCAGGTAAAGTGAGTCTTGACTGATTCCTCAATTAACACTGGACAATTTTACCATGAACTGTTATGCACATAAAGAGATTACAATAAGATTTAAATAAAGCATCAAAAGTCAAGATTCTCATTTTAGACATCTGGAGGGAGAGAGAGAGAGAGAGAGAGAGAGAGAGATAGATATTCAGTCAAACAAGCAAATAAATATTGTTCGAGTTACTGGTGATGCAACTAAAACCTATGAAGCCAGTGTATTAATGTCTATTCTTTGTTTTCTTCTGGCTAGTTTACCTGTACTCTCAGATGAAAAACAAGATCAAAAACAAACAAAACCTCCATGTGCACAAATAAATAACTACACTCATAAGGAATTTATCACCATCAAATTCCTGAATGTAACTTCAGGGGGTGTACAGGATATCATGATAGTACTATATGAAAAAGTTAGAATACTAACTTCCTATTGAAATATTTCCTCCAAATTAACTAACAAATGCCATGGTATTTCTAATGCTGCCATTAATGCCATTTGTTCACTTCCCTAATCTCTCTCAGAACTCTCATATCAGTGGTCTCTAGACTTTGCTCCAAAACCACTGATATGCAAGTTCTGAGAAAGATTAGGGGATATAAGGAATTTTTATTTTAATTAAGATCTTATTAATATCTTGGTATACAGTGATATCGCTATTCATAATGCATCATTTAAGCACTATCATGAATGTAATTCACAACACAATCTGCTCGGAATTGATCTTCATATGCTTGGGTCAGACACATTTGAATATAAATCATGTCTATTAGTCCAATAAAATCCAATAATACATGGCATTTAAAAATCTGTTTGAAGTATTAGTAACTGCTGTTGCATATAACTAAATTAAAAACAAAAAATTGACAATCCAATTTGCAATGAATATCATGTTAGAGCATTTTTTAGTTCATTAAAACTTTTAGATTCATAAAGTTTAACTACTTAAATTGGAACATTGACCAAGCTTTCAAATATTCCATTTCTAAAAGCGCAAAAAAAAGATGTAATGAACAACTACCTAAGATATCGTTCAGGATTATTGTTAGAGTCTATATATATTTTTGCAAGAGCATTATGAGTTGCTGACTCTGTACAACCTTCATGCACTCGCATTTCTAGCCATGGTAGAAGAAGTTTAAGACGATTTCGTTTTTCTACTTCTTCAACAAGTTCATCAGTAGAAAACTGTCCTCGTACTACCATAATCAAAGATTTGATGACATCTTCAGAACAATCAACATCAAGAAGTCCTCCTACTACAACTGCTAAACGTGAAGGATTTACCTATAATAAAATGCAACACTAGTTATTTCTAAATTTGTATACATACATACTTTCAAGTCAAATCTACCATAATAATGCAACAAAATATAATCAAATTCACTTCAGCAAATATTGTTATAATGAGTGTTCACTATAAGTTCATTATGGTCAGTGGACTGAAAAAATTTCAAGTATTTCACTGAATATAATATAATTAATATGATTTCGATACTAGTTTTAGAGCACAAAATTAAAAAATTAGTTTTTAAATTCATCTTTACAGCAGTTTGAAGCCTGGAATCTGTGCAACTCAACTGCCACATTTTTTTTTTTTTCTCTAAAGCTCTTACATTCCTCTTCTTCCACACTTGCACATCATTCTTCCAAAGAACTCTCCTTTAATTCCCTTCTCATTATCTTTCCATGCATAATGATTTGCCTTGAGAATAATTTTTTTTTTCCTCCATCTCCTAACTGCATTGCTGGCTTTTGCATTATCAGAGATCTTGATTGAGGTCTCATCAGTGGGAGCCAGCTAGATGTGATACCAAGATTAAAGTAATGCAGAAGTCTATATATGAGTTGTCCTGTCCTAAAAATACTTCAGGTGCCAAGTTTATTTGCTTATACTTGGATAAAGGACTAAACCAAGAATATAATTTCTTAGTTTAGTCCTTTATTATATCTTTAATTCATCTTTAATATATAGCATAACTAAGTGAAAAAACTTCCAACAACCTCCACTAACTGTCATACCTTCTGTTAAACTCTTTCACATTAGATCAGTGATGTCTAACTGGTGGCTTCCAGGCTGCAGAATGAAAGTTTGTCACCATTCAAATAAACCAAATTTCATTTCTGAATTTTCTTTCCTATTTTATCATTTTAACAGAACATTCTACAGTTCTTAAGACAAACTAATACTCACTAATATTCACTTCAATGAAAAATAACTGCACACTTTTCAGTTATGTCTCTCTTGTTAACAACTGATTACAACTTTGCGCGTGTGCACACACAGGGAAAAATACTGGAGTTGTTGGCATGCTGAAAAGAGATGCAATCAAGTTGCATGTGTTACACTGCATTGTGCAACAACGATCATTATGGGGATCTCTGAGGCTAATAAAATATACAGGTAGTGAAAACAATGAATTCAATTAGAAATGAAAGCTAGGCTCTTATGAATAAAAAATACAGAATATTTTTAACCAAGAATCAATTGTGCAAATGTTTGTTCTGCACAACTGATCCCTGGTTGAATGCTGAAAAATGTTTAGTGAGACTTTTCAAACTTTAGAAAGATCTCTTCACTGGAAGAAAGAAAGAAAATTCAACTAAAGTCTCAGCAATGTCACTTTAACTGATATCATGCAATATTGCTCTGCAAGGAAAAGACCATAATATCTAATCTTCTGAATCTGGTTTTCATAACAAACTGCCATTGTTAAAATGAAATCTAAAAACGTTTTACTCACTTTGAATCTAACAAACAGCTTTTTTTTCTTTTTTTTTGATGAAATGACAATATTGGTGAAATTATGGATTTTAAAGAATTTGTTCCTAGGCTTGGAACTCAAGAATTTTGATAACAGGTACAACCAACCTAGCAAACTCAAACCACTGAATGTCGAAGTTGAAAAAACAAACCCCTGTTACGTTGCTGACTCGTCCCCTTTTGGTTTTCTTTTTGGCTTTGGGTATTTTGTTATCCTATTATACCCTATTTTAATTTTATATCTTAAGAAGTTACATGTACCTGAAATCGGTTCCTGACAAATTTCTAAAGATCGACTGCACCAGCCAGAAACCAGTTTCTGATACTAAGATTTAAGTTATTAATTATAGCAACAACTCAATTGAGGTTAGAGATCACGTGGTATGCAGTCGTGGCTCCCCTTTTTACAATATTCCCTACTTGTACAGGTCCAAACTTTCTAAGCAGTAATTCAGTCTCAAACACAAGAACTCACAAGGTTTAGTTTAGAAGAATACATTTATTTAAACAAAGGTATTTACACAAAATTATATCTCAATAACATAAAGACTAATTCATGCATAGATTTTCTTACTACTGTGATAGGTCATTCAAATAACCTAAATGTTAAACCCTCTCTTATGTATCTCTCATCATACAAACTCATCTAATTTATGTCAAGAGCATTAGTTAATCATCCTTATTCTTGCATCTAACATTAGGATTAAGTGATGTTCCCGTGGTTATGCAATTCGCGAATATTACAATCTTAGCTAAATGTACATGATATATTCATTCAATCAACAGTCACTGTTTTAGTCAGAGGACTGAACTCTTCCTTGTAAATCTTATATAAGTTGTAGGCTCTCTGTAGGAAACAGGGCTTTCACACATTATCACATATACTGAATTATTTAATAACTTTTCTACTGTAATGTCCTTCTCACACAAGAGATTAAACTAACATAGGAGGGTCCTGTCACAGACGATTAGTCCAAACAGATCATTTAGATGGCTCGAGCAGGGTTATGATCAAAGTTCTCTCTCCTTTTGTTTCCTTTCTTTCTCTATGACTTGTTATATACATAAAATAAAAGTTCTGCACCTTACTGGCTTTTCCTTAGTGAAAATGTCTCCTTAACCTTAATCCCAGGTTTTCTTCAGACATGGCAAGAGTCTCTTGTCGCTCTGCTGTCTGTTGCTTTCTTTTCTCCTCGAAGGATCTCCTTCGCTGTCCTCACATTGGTAGCATATTTACCAATGGCTCTGTCTGCTGGTCTGCCGATGTTCTGCCAGATATCTTGTGCATAACAGATCCCACAGCAATGTGGAATGTTGCTGGATACCGGAGACAAGCTTCCTCAGCCTACGAACAAGAACACAGGAACACGAGAGAGCGTTTAAAGTGTGCGTGGCTCCTTATATTTCATCCACGAGCGCCCTCTCTCAGTACTTTCGTCACCTACTTAACTATTCCTGATTCGCCAGGTATTGATGATGTCACATTTTTTTCTCCATGCCTCTCTTGACGAAACTGTTACAGTTGAGGTTACTGGATGGCTATACGGTTTTTCTGCTGTGTCATTGTGAACGCTTACGTGGTGATTTGACCTTCCGCTGATTGGTTGACATATGATTCCGATTTCTTTAACATAATTTTCCCATTCTGGGCATGAATTTAGAATACAATTTGGGCTATTTTATAACAATCTTATTAATTAAATTGATATAACCTTCTTTGATTACAATTCATTTATTATTTCTTCACTCCTGCTCTTGAGAGTATAAGCATGTCTTTATCGTAAGTCAATTTCTTCTCATGTTGGGTCTGAAATAAATGGCTGGTTATTTCCGACACAACACCCCACTTTTCAAATCATATAAACTTCATTATATGAACTTAAAGATGAATTTATTACAGCTCAATCAGAAACTGCAGCAGATTGTTTAAACTTTTTTCCCCCTCCGCTGAAAAATATCCAAACAAAAAATTTGAATTTAACGTTTGGAAGTACTTGTGCAGGAAGGCATTTTAACATGAAATAACTTAGTCAAAATATCAGAACAATATGAATCACTACTCTTTAACAATTGCTTCAACTTTAAATGATAAGCATCCAAGTTGACATGCAACTACTTTTTAGTGGCATTTATTTGTCAATAAGTGCTCTTGTTAAGTTCCCCCCCCCCCATTTAAATTTCAGTTCTAATATTAATAATGGTTTATTAAATTGAGCAGGAAATCTTTATATGTGCATTAAGTTATATTTCAAAAAAATTAAATAAAAAATTGTGGCCTACCATCATCAAGTGCTATACTAGATGCATTCATCATTTCAACAGACAAACAGTTTCATTCACTCACTGCTCAATGAAAAATCTAACTCTCACCACACAGAACAAACTTCTATGGAGCATCTGATACATCTGTTGACTCGTCAAATTGCAAAGAGAACCAGTTACATATTTCCAAGTAACTTTTTAACTAAGTTTGTATGTCCATTGAAATTACATGTATTCTTCTTGTGACGGTGTTATTTGACAATTGTAAATCTTGTATTGCTGACATAATCTCACGTTTGTTAGAAAATCCCTCAAATAAACAATTGGCACCAGTCAAAAATGCTTCTTTTAACAACTTGCCATCTTGGAACGGTTTTTTCTTCTTTGCGAGCATGTGAGAAATTTTTAAAGAAGCAATGGTGGCATTTTTAGATGTTACTACATCTAGTGAAAACCGACTGTTGGACAGACAGGTTCGATTTTGGTTGATTTATTTTTTTCGTTCTTATTTCAGATTTAAGTGGATAATTCGTATTAAAAGTGGCATGCATTGTCTGCAAGTGACGTTCAACATTATGTTTTTTTGGAATTGCAACACTACTGTTGCACAACAAATAAACACAATTGTCTTTAAAATTAACAAAACAATATTTCCTCCCAAGCAGTGTTAAAATTATAGGTTCGTTGTCTTTTACTTGATTCACTCATTTTAGGATTAAAAATCAAAATATTTCAAAAATTTAAGTACAAGACACCGTCAAAATTATGCGAATATAACTAGCAACAGATAATGAACAACTTCAAATGTGCATCTACTTTACATTGTATGCATTTAATACTCGTCATGTAACATTAAAGCATGCATCATATAGCATGCCATGAATTGTTGCGTGATGTGCACGTGATTATTTCAAACTATAAGGCACATGGCTGAACAACAGCAGGCACACACAAAATGGTTGACGGGTGCCATGGTGCCTACGGGCATAGGGTTGGGAACACCTGGCGTAGACCATCGGATCTGTTTAGGTTAGGGGAGTGAAGTAATGTTTCACTTGTTTCTTTGTATAGCTGTTCCATTAGGAACAGACTTTTGCAAATGACTTTTGTCTTATTCCACTTAACTCTGTCTGGTGTTGATGGCATGTTCTGCAATTCCAGACTGTTCGGATTCAAGGTACTGGATATACGACTGGTGTTCTTCTAACCGGACCTGAGCAGATCTTCCTGTTTGTCTGAAATATGATAACCCACATGAGCAGGGAATCTAGTAGACACCTGGATAGCTGAGATGTGGGAGCTTGCCCTTTGGAGACATTAGAAATGTGGAATTTTTCTGATGGGTCGAAAAGCCACACATATTTAATGGTTTTAGCATCTTAGCTATGCGTTCACTAACCCCATGTACATAGGGGTATACATGTAGGTTCTTCTGTACTTGAAGAGGATGCTGGGGCATGACTATTTAAAGCTCTTTTTATGAAGGACTTCTTATAGCCATTGGATATGAAGATGGAATTAATATATCGTAAGTCTTTTTGTAAAAGTTCTTCTGAAGAACAAAAGGAGTGGGCTCTATGAAGTAGTGTTTTTATAGTCCCTGCCTTTTGACTGGGATGGTGATGTGATTCAGCATGGATGTACTGGCCTGTATGAGTCTCTTTCCTATAGACTGAATTGTAGATAACCATCTGGTTGGTGAAGAATCAAGAGTTCTAAAAAGGCTAACTGCTTATTTACTTCTAAGGTGAACTGGATCCTTGGATGAAGTGCATTAATTTTTGGGAGAAACTGTTATAGTTCTTCTGAGGTGCCCTTCCATATGGCAAAAATGTCGTCCACATATCTGAACCAAATGTTAGGTCTGGGTGTAATGTTGTCAAAGATAAGCTGTTTGAAACTCCATGAAGTAGTTGGCAATAGCAGGAGATATTGCATTACCCATTGCTGTCCCTTCGATTTGTTGGTATAACTGGTTTTTGAAGGAAAAATAACCAGACTTTGTTACAAATTCAAATAATTTGACAATGTCTGGAGGAAATTCTTGGTGTAGCAATTCTATGCTGTCTGCCAACGAAACATTCGTAAATAGCGAAACAACATCTAGACTAATCATAATCTCTGAATCGTCTAGATGCAGATCATGAAGAAAGTATTTTTAACTTGGGTATAGTTATGTTAAAGATACCAAGCAATTTTAAACCTGGTTTTACTCCATTTTTTCCAAGTAAGCAAACAGACAAAATGTCAAGTTTGCGCCTGCAATTTATGCAAGACTAGCTGATCCCACAGGTAGTGCAAGACAAAGGCAATTCGTGGTAGACGTGGAGCAAGCTCTGATCACTAATCTTAATATTTACCCTTAATGCCAAAACACATCTCCAAGAAGGGGATGTATGATGTTTTGTATTAAAGGCAAGGGGCCACGTCTTGCTCCACGTCTACCACGAGTTGCCTTGGTCTTGCACTACCTGTGGGATCAGCTAGTCTTGCATAAATTGCAGGTGCAAACTTGACATTTTGTCTGTTTGCTTACTTGGAAAAAATGGAGTAAAACCAGGTTTAAAATTGCTTGGTATCTTTAACATAACTATACCCAAGTTAAAAATACTTTCTACATCTATATCTCCTGAGATTTTTATTTAATAAGGTTATAACACCTTATGGTAACTCGTTTTGGTAAAATACTTACAAGCTCTGCATTACTAAATCTTGGTATTTCTAGCCTGGCTCCCCACTGATGAGACCTCAATAAAGGTCGAAACCGGTCTGGGTAGTGGGCCCCTTGCCTTTAATACAAAATATCGTACATCCCCTTCTTGGAGATGTGTTTTGGCATTAAGTGTCATTATTAAGATTAGTGATCAGAGCTTGCTCCACGTCTACCACGAGCTGCCTTGGTCTTGCACTACCTGTGGGATCAGCTAGTCTTGCATAAATTGCAGGCGCAAACTTGACATTTTGTCTGTTTGCTTACTTGGAAAAAATGGAGTAAAACCAGGTTTAAAATTGCTTGGTATTTTTAACATAGATGCAGATCAGAAATTTTATTTCTGAAGTGCACAGAAATTTTATATACGTAGCAGTTCTTCTAGTTGAAGAAGTGAGTAAATTTGACAGAAATTTTGATATTTTGTAAGTGGGACAACCTATACAGTCTACAACCAGTCTTAATGGAATTCATGGCTTATGTACTTTTGGAAGACAATATAATCTCAGTGGGTGCCCAAAGAAGGTCTTTAGTATTTTCTTTACATCTTCATCCCATATCGATATTTTTTCTATAAGGGCATTAAGCTTTTTTTATTTGACTACCGGTAAGATCTGAAGTGAAGAGCCTGTAGGTCAAATAGTCGTGGAATAACAGTGATATTTTTCTCTTGTATTCTCTTCTGTCTTGGATGACTACAGCCTTCCCTATGTCAGCTTTCGTAATAATTAGGTTGTTATTTTTTTAGTGATTTCAGTGCTTTTTTGTCCAGCATACGACAGGTTCGGCTGCAGAGGCTTGGCATTAAAAAGAATTTTTGCACACTCGAATCTTGTCCTATTAGCTGTTTTTTGGGGTAAGGATCGAATACCTCTGTCTACACTATGGATACTTTATACTCTATACTGTCTATACTATTATGGGTACTTTATTCGGAGCTACGGCAAAATTATGCCCTTATGACAGAACGAAACGTTCGTTCTCTTTCAGTGGGCAGCCTGATACGTTGATCACTACTCTATCTGTATCAATAACAGTATTGCTAGATTTGGGGTGGCTCACCAGCAAATCAAACTTGCATCTCAATCTATCACGAGAAGCATTAAAAATCTTTCGGTATGACATCGATAAAATGCGTAAAACAATGTTAAAATTTTCAGTCTCTAATACTGGTTCTATAGCGTTCTTAATATCTATTATTTCTTTGTTCAGAAGGGCAAGAGTGCTCCAGCATCTTCTTTAAGTACAGAAGAACCTACACGTATACCTATCCCCTATGTACAAGGGTTAGTGAACGCACAGCTAAGGTGCTAAAACCAGTAAATATCTGTGTAGCTTCTCGACCCGTCAGAAAAATCTCCACGTTCCTAATGTCCCCAAAGGACAAGCTCCCACATCTCAGCTATCCAGCTGTCTACCAGATTCCCTGCTCGTGTGGGTTATATTTTGGACAAACAGGAAGATCTGCTGTCTGGTTAGAAAAACACCAGTCGTATATCCGGTACCTTGAACCCGAACAGTCTGGAATTGCAGAACATGCCATCAACACCAGACAGAGTTAAGTGGAACAAGACAAAAGTCATTCACAAAAGTGGGTTCTAATGGAACGTCTATACAAAGAAACATGCAAAACATTACTTCACTCCATTAACCTAAACAGATCCGATGGGCTATGTCTTTTCCCCTTGTGGGAGATAGTATTTTATAAAGCAGCAAATCTCTTCTAACATAATTGTATACACACATATTTAATTATAAAAAAAATTTTAATTATTATAATTGAATAATTAAATAATTATTATTAAATAATTACATTTAAATGATTTTTAAAAAATAATAATTAAATATATTTAAGAAATTTAACCTTAGCTACATAAGGTGGTGCTTTGTGAATATAACAATTATTGTTTAATTAGCCTTGTACCTGTACTGATGATGCCTGTGATACTCAGGTGAAAATTCTACGAATAAAGAATTTATGCGAGTTAATTCCGTGATTATAATTGTTAGTAATTATTTAGTTGTAAGTCAGCAGTTAGAACTGAAGTACAGGAAGATGGTTTAATGTTAAATCTGGAGTGAGACAAGGATGTAACATTATCCCCTCTGTTATTCATTATCTATATGGATCACATTATGAACGAAAGTGGTATTAAACATGATATCAAAATTGGAGATGTTAATGTCAGCTCTTTGCTTTATGTGGATGATGTTATAATTCTAAATAAATCTGCTACAAGTCTGCAAGATTCTCTCACTAGATTGAATAACTGTTGTAATAGATATGGTATGAAGGTCAGCAATAAAAAGACAAAGACAATGAAAATAGGCAGAATCATCGAAAATATCAACTGCACTGTGAACTGAGAACCTGTGGAACAAGTAAAACATTTCACCTACTTTGGCACGATTTTTAGTGAAGATGGGAAATTAAATATGGAAATAAACAACAGAATCAACAAAGCTGGTATGGTAGGAAGTCAATTGAATAAATTCATATGGAATAAGAGAAATTAGTCGGAACACTAAATTAGCTATATACAAGACAATATTCAAGCCAATTTTAACTTATGGATCTGAGAGCTGGGTCAGAAGTAAAACACTTGACCAAAGACTAGAGACAACAGATATGAGAGTCCTGAGAAAGATTATAGGTGTGAACAGATGGCATCAATGGCAATATCATATTAAAAACGAGGATATTAGGAAAGAATTTTAAGTTGTCAGCATCCAGGAATGCATTAGCAGAGCTAATCTCAGGTGATATGGTCACTTAAACAGAATGAGTGAAGAAAGATTAGCAAAACAAGTGTTCTCTGCCAGGTTGGCAGGAAAATGACCCAGAGGAAGACCAAGATATAGGTGGATTGATACGGTACAAAGTGCCTTAGACGATAGAAAAATAAGATCTGATAATATTGGAGTCTTGACAAGTAACAGACCGATTTGGAGGAAAACTGTAGATAGGAAGTTAGTAATGATGTAAATTTTTCATGTAGTACTATCATATCCGGTATACCCCTTGAGGATACATGGCAGGAATTTGATGATGTAATTATTTAGATTTTAGGATTTAGCAGCCAAGATAGTGCTTAAGAAAGACATAAAAATTCAGTTTGTGGATGCCATTAGTGGATAACTGTACAATATAGTAGATAAAGAAAATTTGGAGGAGCCCTCTCACCAGGAAAATTCCAATTTAAAACCTCCTCCACTTATGCAAGAAGTTGAAAGAGCAGTTAAGCAGCTTAACAGCAATAAGGCCCTAGGTGCAGATGGAATCCTAGCAGAGTTAAAGCTGGAAATGAACTACAGAGCTGTTAGTTTAATCTCTCATGCTAGCAATATTTTACAAAAGATTATTCTAAACAGGATTGAGACAGAGATGCCTGAGGAACAAGCAGGTTTTGGAAGAGGTAAGAGTACCAGAGATCAGATCCTTTACTTGAGGCAGATTAGAAAAGTATGAAGAATTTAGATTCCCTAATCCTGAATCCTCTACACTGCTTCCTCATCCCCAAGAAACCCAAATTACTAGACTTGTGCACAGTAATCAAAATGTGGGTGTATCAAGACCTTATAAAGAGGAATTACAACTTCCATATCTCTACTTGTTATGTGTTCAACATTGATGGCACTGGAGTACAGTGCCATCAATGTGATACACAGCTTATAATTTATTTATCCTGAAGTACATAACTTTACATTTCTGAACATTAATCTGACACCCATTAACTTTTGCCCATACTGACAGCACATTTAAATCATCCTGCAAGCTCTCCACATCACCTTAACTATTACTCTAATTTCGCATCAGCAAACAACTGAATATTTTCTTTCAGGTTATTTCCTATATCATTTATGTATAAATTAAATAGCAATGGTCCCAGCACTGAACCTTGTGGCACGGCCACTCGTCACGACTTTTTGATATCTGCTCAGCAGCCACCCTCTTATCCACTTAACCAGTGTCATATCGATCCTCATTTGTTTTCATTTGCATGGTATTCTGTCAAATGCCTTTGCAAAATCATCATGTAGCCATTTCCTTAATCCAACTCAGTTGTTTCTCTATTATAAAGAGTTAGTAAATTACTAAGCATGACCGACCCTACATAAAGCCATGCTGACCCTCATACAGTATCATATTTTTATCTACTAATTCTTAAATTCTCTATTGAACTAATTTTTTAATACTTTTACCACCATGCCCGAGATACTGATTGGTCTATACTTTGCTACTGAAGTCTCAGAACCTTCCTTATGCAAAGGAATAATTTTGTCCTCTTTCTGCTCCCTTGGAACTCTACCAGAGCTGAGACTTAAACAGCTTCATCAAAGGCATTCAGTGGCAAACCCTGAAGAAATCAGAAAACATGGATTGATTAAGCCATAGAAGGCTTGTGCTCTTGCAGCATACAGAAAAAAATGCAAGAAAACAAAGCACTGTGTAAATTGACTAAACAAAAGTCATGGGAAGACTGCTAAAATAAAATAACAAAATCAGGTAAGATATTCTGGAGGCTACTGAAGGGCTCGAGATGGAAGAAATAGTATTGTAAAAGGAATCACATGATAAAGGTGATAAGAAATGCAAATATTCTAGATGTCTGGAGTAATTATTTTGAAAGACTGCCAAGTGAGACAAGTAATGAAAAACAGAAAGCAATCAATACTTGAAGTAAAAAAAGCTTATCAATAACCTGAAATGTAGAAAGGCAGCTGGAGTAGATGTAGTGGCTACACTGTATAATTCAGAAGGTCTGGTCAGAGATCAAATTACAAATGATTGCAGCAGAGCTCTCATAGTACCCATCTTTAAAAAGGGAAATAAAACTCAGTGAGAATTAGAGGAATTTCTCTGCTTAGTGTTCTGCTAAGATTTATGCAAGAATACTTTAGAGAAGGCTAGAAAATTTTAAGGGATGCTTGGAGAAGAACAAGCTGAATTCAGGCCATATACAGATTGTCAGGATGAGATTTAGAGACAAACAGTTGCAAACTGACGGGCAGAGACCAAGAGGTTATTGTTCCCTTTACTGACCCTTCATAAGACCCCATCTTGACTACTGTGTGCAGACCTGGGTGCCAGGGTTTCTTCTTGATGGGGAGGAGGTGAAGAGGATCCAGAGACGAGTGACCAAGATGGTAGCAGGTCTATGGAATGAATATTACAAAAACAGGTTGAAGATTTGTGGGTTACAATAATTGGTTTATAGGCAGAAAAGAGATGATATGATTGAGACATAGAAATTACTGAAGTTTTTTTTACAAGATTAATTCAAAGGAATTAATCCAAAAATTAAAGGAAATTTTTCAAAACAATTTTTGTGGTGGGAGAGCTAGGGCCATCCATGGAAACTGATGTGTAGTTAGCAAAGGTGTGTTAAAACTGTTATTTTTTTGCTTGGAGAAAGGTGAATGAGTGGAAAAGGTTGCCAGAATCTGTTGTGGATGCCATGACTGTGAATGAGTTCAAAGCAAAGTATGATAGATAATGCACAAATGTTAGATAGTTCTTAACATGATTTTTAGGGCCACCCTCAATGAGTGTGAAGACTTCTGAAAGTTTCCCATAATAATATAATAAATGCATGTGAATATAACAGGAATCTATATTATAGTTTTATAGATCTGGAGAAGGGGTGCTTAAGGGTCAAGGCTGTATAACTGAGAGGAGACCTCCACATAGCCTTTAAAGGAATGCGGAGAACCTACCAGGGCTTCTGACCTAATGTCCAATCCTCACCTTCTCGTGGTGCACCCTGTTGGGTATCTACTTTGATACTGAACGAACGAGGATGGGCTGGCAATTTGGGATTTAGCCGACCAAATTGTATTCTTATTGGTTAAACCAAAATAAAAAATGATGGTACAACATGACAAAATTTCATGCCGGCTGGAGCGTCGGCCGGTTAAACAAGGCCCCCGTTGTTTTCGCCAGGGAACCAGGGCGAACAGCGAAAAGTCAGCTACTGGAACAAATCTGAAAACAAACCCCAACTCAACATCACCAGAGTTAAAGATCGGTACTATCAACGTAAGAAGCCTGAATGGCAAAGAAATGGAGCTAGCTGAGGAATTAGATAAGTACCAGATCGACATAATAGGGGTGACTGAAACAAAAAAGACCAAAACTGGTGAGATCTTTCTGAGCAATAAATACAAAATGTTATATTCAGGCAATGACAATCAAGGAAAAGAAGGAGTAGCCATAGTATTTAACACAAAATACGAGGCTAATCTTCTTGAATGGCAGTCAGTCTCAAGTAGAGTAATGTGGGCAAATATGAGAATGGGGAACTGGACAATGAGACTTATTTGTGCCTATGGTCCCACAGAAGGTTCTACTAAGGTAGAAGCGGATGAATTTTTTGAGTCTTTAGAAAAAGCAACTGACACAATGAAAAAGGAAAAGTTGGTCCTTGTTGGAGATCTAAATAGCAGAGTAGGAAATGATTGTGAGACATACAAAAATATTTTGGGAAAATTTCGAGAAAAGAGCAAAGCTAATAATAATAACAAATATCTGTTGGATTTCTGCTCAGGACATGGACTGGTTATTACTAACACCATGTTCCAACATAAAAATGTGCACAAATTCACATGGAGAGAAGAGGCTAGGAATAAGAAAAGTCTCATTGACTATGTTATTGTTGATAGTGATGTTTTCTCCTTGGTGCAGGACACCAGAGTGTACAGAGGATTTGAAATTGGAAGTGATCACTACTATTTAGTCTTGAGCAGGATAAAATTGAATTTCATATTGAAAAGAATAACATGCAAGAAAGTTTTAAAGTGAATAAAAGTTGAGCAGCTCTCAGATGTGAACTGTAGACTAAAATACAGAAAGATTATTGAAAAGAAAATGAAAGAGTTTGAGAACAGGAATCAAAACCTTGGAGATTCAGTGGCAAACTCTGAAGAAAACATTGATTGATTCTGCCAGAGAGGCATGTGGTGAGGTTATCTGTAAGGATAAAAAAATCAGAACTCCTTGGTGGACACAGGAAGTTAAAGAGGCAGTGAAGGAAAAGAAGAAAGCATACCAAAAGTACCTGTCAAATAAGTCAGCTTGTGCTCTTCGAGAATATAGAGACAAATGCAAGAATGCTAAACACTGTAAAACTAGCTAAACAAAACTCATGGGAGGACTTTGGCAAGAATATAGAAAATAAATATCAAGAAGGTGGCAAAATATTCTGGAGGTTGTTGAAGAAGCTTAGGAATGGAGGAAAGAGTGCTGTAAAAGGAGTTAGAGATGATAAAGGTGACATGAAAACAGGAGAAAAAGATATCCTTGAAGTATGGAGTAATTACTTTGAAAAACTGCTAAATGAAACAAGCAGTGATGACAGCACAGTGATAAAAAAACACTGACCAGGCATGCAGTCAGGAATACATATCCATACTTGAAGTAGAAAAAGCCATCAAAGGCTTGAAATGTGGAAAGGCAGCAGGAGTAGATGATATTCGACCAGAAATGCTGAAGTATGGTGGTATAAAAGTCTTACAGTGGCTGCACTGCATAGTTCAGAAAGCCTGGACAGAGGAACGAATTCCGGATGATTGGAGTAGAGCTGTGATAGTACCCATATATAAAAAGGGAAATAAAACTGAATGTGAGAATTACAGAGGTATTTCCCTACTGAGTGTTCCTGGCAAGATCTATGCAAGTATACTTGAGAAACGGTTGAGAAGAATTGTGGAAGAAAAGCTTGGTGAAGAATAAGCTGGATTCAGGCCAAATAGAGGCGGTCAGGATCAGATCTTCACTTTACGACAAATAGTCGAGAAAGCATGATAATACAACAAAGATCTGTATTTAAGTTTTGTCGATTTGGAAAAGGCATATGACAAGGTGCCAAGAGAGAGAGAAGCTATTCAATACACTGCAGTTATATGGTGTCAATGGGGCATTATATCAAGCAATACTTTGTCTTTATTTGAGTTGTAAGTCAGCAGTTAGAATTGAAGGAAGTACAGGAAGATGGTTTAATGTTAAATCTGGTGTGAGACAAGGATGTACATTATCCCCTCTGTTATTCATTATCTATATGGGTCACATTAAACCTGATATCAAAATTGAAGATGTTAATGTCAGCTCTTTGCTTTATGCGGATGATGTTATACTTCTAAATAAATCCGCTACAAGTCTGCAAGATTCTCTGACTAAATTGAATAGCTGTTGTAATAGATATGGTAACGGTCAACAATAAAAAGACAAAGACAATGAAAATAGGTAGAATCATTGAAAATGTCAACTGTGTTGTGAATGGAGAACCTGTGGAACAAGTAAAACATTTCAGCTACTTAGGCACGATTTTTAGTGAAGATGGTAAATTAAATATAGAAATAGACAACAGAATCAGCAAAGCTACGAGGGTGGGAAGTCAATTGAATAAATTCATATGGAATAAGAGAAATTAGTCGGAACACTAAATTAGCTATATACAAGACAATATTCAAGCCAATTTTAACTTATGGATCTGAGAGCTGGGTCAGAAGTAAAACACTTGACCAAAGACTAGAGACAACAGATATGAGAGTCCTGAGAAAGATTATAGGTGTGAACAGATGGCATCAATGGCAATATCATATTAAAAACGAGGATATTAGGAAAGAATTTTAAGTTGTCAGCATCCAGGAATGCATTAGCAGAGCTAATCTCAGGTGATATGGTCACTTAAACAGAATGAGTGAAGAAAGATTAGCAAAACAAGTGTTCTCTGCCAGGTTGGCAGGAAAATGACCCAGAGGAAGACCAAGATATAGGTGGATTGATACGGTACAAAGTGCCTTAGACGATAGAAAAATAAGATCTGATAATATTGGAGTCTTGACAAGTAACAGACCGATTTGGAGGAAAACTGTAGATAGGAAGTTAGTAATGATGTAAATTTTTCATGTAGTACTATCATATCCGGTATACCCCTTGAGGATACATGGCAGGAATTTGATGATGTAATTATTTAGATTTTAGGATTTAGCAGCCAAGATAGTGCTTAAGAAAGACATAAAAATTCAGTTTGTGGATGCCATTAGTGGATAACTGTACAATATAGTAGATAAAGAAAATTTGGAGGAGCCCTCTCACCAGGAAAATTCCAATTTAAAACCTCCTCCACTTAGGCAAGAAGTTGAAAGAGCAGTTAAGCAGCTTAACAGCAATAAGGCCCTAGGTGCAGATGGAATCCTAGCAGAGTTAAAGCTGGAAATGAACTACAGAGCTGTTAGTTTAATCTCTCATGCTAGCAATATTTTACAAAAGATTATTCTAAACAGGATTGAGACAGAGATGCCTGAGGAACAAGCAGGTTTTGGAAGAGGTAAGAGTACCAGAGATCAGATCCTTTACTTGAGGCAGATTAGAAAAGTATGAAGAATTTAGATTCCCTAATCCTGAATCCTCTACACTGCTTCCTCATCCCCAAGAAACCCAAATTACTAGACTTGTGCACAGTAATCAAAATGTGGGTGTATCAAGACCTTATAAAGAGGAATTACAACTTCCATATCTCTACTTGTTATGTGTTCAACATTGATGGCACTGGAGTACAGTGCCATCAATGTGATACACAGCTTATAATTTATTTATCCTGAAGTACATAACTTTACATTTCTGAACATTAATCTGACACCCATTAACTTTTGCCCATACTGACAGCACATTTAAATCATCCTGCAAGCTCTCCACATCACCTTAACTATTACTCTAATTTCGCATCAGCAAACAACTGAATATTTTCTTTCAGGTTATTTCCTATATCATTTATGTATAAATTAAATAGCAATGGTCCCAGCACTGAACCTTGTGGCACGGCCACTCGTCACGACTTTTTGATATCTGCTCAGCAGCCACCCTCTTATCCACTTAACCAGTGTCATATCGATCCTCATTTGTTTTCATTTGCATGGTATTCTGTCAAATGCCTTTGCAAAATCATCATGTAGCCATTTCCTTAATCCAACTCAGTTGTTTCTCTATTATAAAGAGTTAGTAAATTACTAAGCATGACCGACCCTACATAAAGCCATGCTGACCCTCATACAGTATCATATTTTTATCTACTAATTCTTAAATTCTCTATTGAACTAATTTTTTAATACTTTTACCACCATGCCCGAGATACTGATTGGTCTATACTTTGCTACTGAAGTCTCAGAACCTTCCTTATGCAAAGGAATAATTTTGTCCTCTTTCTGCTCCCTTGGAACTCTACCAGAGCTGAGACTTAAACAGCTTCATCAAAGGCATTCAGTGGCAAACCCTGAAGAAATCAGAAAACATGGATTGATTAAGCCATAGAAGGCTTGTGCTCTTGCAGCATACAGAAAAAAATGCAAGAAAACAAAGCACTGTGTAAATTGACTAAACAAAAGTCATGGGAAGACTGCTAAAATAAAATAACAAAATCAGGTAAGATATTCTGGAGGCTACTGAAGGGCTCGAGATGGAAGAAATAGTATTGTAAAAGGAATCACATGATAAAGGTGATAAGAAATGCAAATATTCTAGATGTCTGGAGTAATTATTTTGAAAGACTGCCAAGTGAGACAAGTAATGAAAAACAGAAAGCAATCAATACTTGAAGTAAAAAAAGCTTATCAATAACCTGAAATGTAGAAAGGCAGCTGGAGTAGATGTAGTGGCTACACTGTATAATTCAGAAGGTCTGGTCAGAGATCAAATTACAAATGATTGCAGCAGAGCTCTCATAGTACCCATCTTTAAAAAGGGAAATAAAACTCAGTGAGAATTAGAGGAATTTCTCTGCTTAGTGTTCTGCTAAGATTTATGCAAGAATACTTTAGAGAAGGCTAGAAAATTTTAAGGGATGCTTGGAGAAGAACAAGCTGAATTCAGGCCATATACAGATTGTCAGGATGAGATTTAGAGACAAACAGTTGCAAACTGACGGGCAGAGACCAAGAGGTTATTGTTCCCTTTACTGACCCTTCATAAGACCCCATCTTGACTACTGTGTGCAGACCTGGGTGCCAGGGTTTCTTCTTGATGGGGAGGAGGTGAAGAGGATCCAGAGACGAGTGACCAAGATGGTAGCAGGTCTATGGAATGAATATTACAAAAACAGGTTGAAGATTTGTGGGTTACAATAATTGGTTTATAGGCAGAAAAGAGATGATATGATTGAGACATAGAAATTACTGAAGTTTTTTTTACAAGATTAATTCAAAGGAA
Organism: Typopeltis vanoorti; assembly: GCF_054136105.1. Classification (NCBI taxonomy): domain Eukaryota; kingdom Metazoa; phylum Arthropoda; class Arachnida; order Uropygi; family Thelyphonidae; genus Typopeltis; species Typopeltis vanoorti. The sequence continues at coordinate 136,538,622 of NC_143559.1, forward strand.
TTAATCCAAAAATTAAAGGAAGTTTTTCAAAACAATTTTTGTGGTGGAAGAGCTAGGGCCATCCATGGAAACTGATGTGTAGTTAGCAAAGGTGTGTTAAAACTGTTATTTTTTTGCTTGGAGAAAGGTGAATGAGTGGAAAAGGTTGCCAGAATCTGTTGTGGATGCCATGACTGTGAATGAGTTCAAAGCAAAGTATGATAGATAATGCACAAATGTCAGATAGTTCTTAACATGATTTTTAGGGCCACCCTCAATGAGTGTGAAGACTTCTGAAAGTTTCCCATAATAATATAATAAATGCATGTGAATATAACAGGAATCTATATTATAGTTTTATAGATCTGGAGAAGGGGTGCTTAAGGGTCAAGGCTGTATAACTGAGAGGAGACCTCCACATAGCCTTTAAAGGAATGCGGAGAACCTACCAGGGCTTCTGACCTAATGTCCAATCCTCACCTTCTCGTGGTGCACCCTGTTGGGTATCTACTTTGATACTGAACGAACGAGGATGGGCTGGCAATTTGGGATTTAGCCGACCAAATTGTATTCTTATTGGTTAAACCAAAATAAAAAATGATGGTACAACATGACAAAATTTCATGCCGGCTGGAGCGTCGGCCGGTTAAACAAGGCCCCCGTTGTTTTCGCCAGGGAACCAGGGCGAACAGCGAAAAGTCAGCTACTGGAACAAATCTGAAAACAAACCCCAACTCAACATCACCAGAGTTAAAGATCGGTACTATCAACGTAAGAAGCCTGAATGGCAAAGAAATGGAGCTAGCTGAGGAATTAGATAAGTACCAGATCGACATAATAGGGGTGACTGAAACAAAAAAGACCAAAACTGGTGAGATCTTTCTGAGCAATAAATACAAAATGTTATATTCAGGCAATGACAATCAAGGAAAAGAAGGAGTAGCCATAGTATTTAACACAAAATACGAGGCTAATCTTCTTGAATGGCAGTCAGTCTCAAGTAGAGTAATGTGGGCAAATATGAGAATGGGGAACTGGACAATGAGACTTATTTGTGCCTATGGTCCCACAGAAGGTTCTACTAAGGTAGAAGCGGATGAATTTTTTGAGTCTTTAGAAAAAGCAACTGACACAATGAAAAAGGAAAAGTTGGTCCTTGTTGGAGATCTAAATAGCAGAGTAGGAAATGATTGTGAGACATACAAAAATATTTTGGGAAAATTTCGAGAAAAGAGCAAAGCTAATAATAATAACAAATATCTGTTGGATTTCTGCTCAGGACATGGACTGGTTATTACTAACACCATGTTCCAACATAAAGATGTGCACAAATTCACATGGAGAGAAGAGGCTAGGAATAAGAAAAGTCTCATTGACTATGTTATTGTTGATAGTGATGTTTTCTCCTTGGTGCAGGACACCAGAGTGTACAGAGGATTTGAAATTGGAAGTGATCACTACTATTTAGTCTTGAGCAGGATAAAATTGAATTTCATATTGAAAAGAATAACATGCAAGAAAGTTTTAAAGCGAATAAAAGTTGAGCAGCTCTCAGATGTGAACTGTAGACTAAAATACAGAAAGATTATTGAAAAGAAAATGAAAGAGTTTGAGAACAGGAATCAAAACCTTGGAGATTCAGTGGCAAACTCTGAAGAAAACATTGATTGATTCTGCCAGAGAGGCATGTGGTGAGGTTATCTGTAAGGATAAAAAAATCAGAACTCCTTGCTGGACACAGGAAGTTAAAGAGGCAGTGAAGGAAAAGAAGAAAGCATACCAAAAGTACCTGTCAAATAAGTCAGCTTGTGCTCTTCGAGAATATAGAGACAAATGCAAGAATGCTAAACACTGTAAAACTAGCTAAACAAAAGTCATGGGAGGACTTTGGCAAGAATATAGAAAATAAATATCAAGAAGGTGGCAAAATATTCTGGAGGTTGTTGAAGAAGCTTAGGAATGGAGGAAAGAGTGCTGTAAAAGGAGTTAGAGATGATAAAGGTGACATGAAAACAGGAGAAAAAGATATCCTTGAAGTATGGAGTAATTACTTTGAAAAACTGCTAAATGAAACAAGCAGTGATGACAGCACAGTGATAAAAAAACACTGACCAGGCATGCAGTCAGGAATACATATCCATACTTGAAGTAGAAAAAGCCATCAAAGGCTTGAAATGTGGAAAGGCAGCAGGAGTAGATGATATTCGACCAGAAATGCTGAAGTATGGTGGTATAAAAGTCTTACAGTGGCTGCACTGCATAGTTCAGAAAGCCTGGACAGAGGAACGAATTCCGGATGATTGGAGTAGAGCTGTGATAGTACCCATATATAAAAAAGGGAAATAAAACTGAATGTGAGAATTACAGAGGTATTTCCCTACTGAGTGTTCCTGGCAAGATCTATGCAAGTATACTTGAGAAACGGTTGAGAAGAATTGTGGAAGAAAAGCTTGGTGAAGAATAAGCTGGATTCAGGCCAAATAGAGGCGGTCAGGATCAGATCTTCACTTTACGACAAATAGTCGAGAAAGCATGATAATACAACAAAGATCTGTATTTAAGTTTTGTCGATTTGGAAAAGGCATATGACAAGGTGCCAAGAGAGAGAGAAGCTATTCAATACACTGCAGTTATATGGTGTCAATGGGGCATTATATCAAGCAATACTTTGTCTTTATTTGAGTTGTAAGTCAGCAGTTAGAATTGAAGGAAGTACAGGAAGATGGTTTAATGTTAAATCTGGTGTGAGACAAGGATGTACATTATCCCCTCTGTTATTCATTATCTATATGGGTCACATTAAACCTGATATCAAAATTGAAGATGTTAATGTCAGCTCTTTGCTTTATGCGGATGATGTTATACTTCTAAATAAATCCGCTACAAGTCTGCAAGATTCTGACTAAATTGAATAGCTGTTGTAATAGATATGGTAACGGTCAACAATAAAAAGACAAAGACAATGAAAATAGGTAGAATCATTGAAAATGTCAACTGTGTTGTGAATGGAGAACCTGTGGAACAAGTAAAACATTTCAGCTACTTAGGCACGATTTTTAGTGAAGATGGTAAATTAAATATAGAAATAGACAACAGAATCAGCAAAGCTACAAGGGTGGGAAGTCAATTGAATAAATTCATATGGAATAAGAGAAATTGGTCGGAACACTAAATTAGCTGTATACAAGACAGTGTTCAAACCAGTTTTAACTTAACTTACGGATATGAGAGCTGGTTTAGAAGTATAACACTTGACCAAAGACTAGAGACTGCAGATATGAGAGTCCTGAGAAAGATTATAGGCATGAACAGATGGCATCAATGGCAATATCATATTAAAAATGAGGATATTAGGAAAGAATTTGACATTGTCAGCATCCAGGAATGTAGCAGGGCTAATCTCAGGTGGTATGGTCACTTAAATAGAATGGGAGAGGAAAGATTAGCAAAACAAGTGTTCTCTGCCAGGTTGGCAGGAAAACGACCCAGAGGAAGACCAAGATATAGGTGGATTGATACGGTACAAAGTGCCTTAGACGATAGAAATATAAGATCTGATAATGTTGGAGTCTTGACAAGTAACAGACTGATTTGGAGGAAAATTGTAGATAGGAAGTTAGTAATGATGTAATTTTTTCATGTAGTACTGTCATATCCTGTACACCCCTTGAGGGTATATGGCAGGAATTTGATGATGAGATCTGGAGAAGTAAATGACAGTGTGCCAAGAGAACAGCATAGTTATATGGTGCAGATGGGACATTATATCAATCAATAGTTACTATATTTGAGTTATATCAGAATTGACAGTGGTACAAGAGTGATGTTAAATCTGGTGTGAGATAAGGTGAATATTATCTCCACTGTTATTCATAATGTATAAGATAACACTATAAAGTAGTATTATTAAACCCAATATCAAAATTGGAGATGTTAATATCATGAAAATATCAGCTATCTACTTTTATGCAAATGATATACTTCTGAATAATATCCAGTAGGAGCCTACAGGATTCCCTAGCTAAATTGAATAAGTACTGTGATAAATTTAGTATGAAAATCAGCTATAAAAAAACAATGAGAATGAAAATAGGCAGAAACATTGAAAACACGAACTGCACCCTAAATGGAGAATCTATAGAACAAACCATTTCAGCTATTTAGACAACTGTTTGAGATGGAAATAATTTAAAATAGAAACAGACAACCAAATTAGTAAGAAGTCAACTGAATAAGTTTATTTGGTATAAGAGGTAAACCAGTCAAACATCTACCTATACTTTTTAACTATCTATATTTTTAACTTATGAATAGAAGTTAGAAATAAAACACTTGGTCAAAGAATGGAGAGAGATCAGATATGAATGTTCTGATATAGATTAGGAGCAAACAAATGGCATCAATGGCAGTATCAATATTAAGAATCAGGACATTATGAAGAACTTGACATTGTTTGCAGTAAGAAATGGGTTAGCAGAGCTAATATTAAAATGAATGGGAGAGGAAAGGTTTACAAAACAAGTGTTGTTTGACAGGATGGCAAGATAAAGTTAGAAAAAGCCTAAGATCTAGGTGAATTAATACAGTAATTAATGTGTTAGAACATAGAAATATAAAATCTGATAATACTGAAGTCTTGATAGATACCGTATTTACTAGAATATAACTTGCCTTTGCATATACCTTGCACCCCTGATTTTACTTTACGAAAAAGAAATTAAAAAGTTTTGCATGTACGTTACACACGAAAAATAGTTTAAACATGTGCACATCAGGACGATAGTAACTTGCTCGCCATGGTAAAGAACACGCAATCTCCAAAAGCCACTATACTGCAGATGCAAGAAAAGTAGTCTTATTGTATCACTGAATAAGGTACAGACATTGGCAGAGTGTAATATAATTGTCAACAAATAGTACAATTTGAGACAATTGGAATAAAAATGGCACTAACTAATGAATCATATGTCCCTTCCCACAGAAACTATGGTATGCTGTATAGACTCAAGCAAAACCATATCTTGTGCTGTCAAACACAGCATCTAACTATTGCCCAAACATTTGTAATCCAAATTCTCAATTATTACATGAAGTAAGTGTTAGTTCAACAGCATTTGAAATTTTCGATGTCATCAAGACAGATTACAAAAGCTAACTTCAAATAAAATTCTACCGACGAACTGGACTAACCTTTTAATGTGTGAGAGTCCAGAATATCTTTCTTAGGGCTGGCAGAATATCTTTCTGCCAGCCCTAAGCAGAAAGCAGCAATAAAATTCAACCAAAAGGTTGAAACTTTGTGTTAGTTGAGCCTTCCCGCACGATGCAGATGTGATATACAAAACGGTAATGAGAAGTCCTGTCAGAACGATAAACAGAAGAAATACCACTCAAATGTGAACGTGTTAAAACTAATGTTGTTATGGCAGTTTCAGATATTTTGGAATTCGGTTGAAGAGAATCAGCATCAACTCAACAACTGTTGGCATGCCTTTGTTGTTGAGTCACACATTCTTTTGTTAATACTGCACCAATCATGTATTATTATGCAACTAATTTGAAAGCTTGGGAAATGATTTCACCAGAAATAATTGCCAAGAGTTTTTTTTTTTTTTAATCTCTAATGGCCTGGATGGGAGAGAAGATGACATTATTTGGGTAGAACTTTGGCAATGTACACAAGGAAGCCACTCAAGGCCAGAAGTAGCAATAGCAAATAGGAGATGCTTGGTAAGTCATACCAGTTTTCAGTTTTTTCTTGGAAACTTCTGTTTCCAAAAATCCCCACATATATCTCACACCACGATTTTTTAACTTTAATTTTTTGGGAAAAAGTGAGAGTCATATTCGATTAAATACAGTAACATTAATTGGAGGAAAATTGTCTATATGAATTTGTAATGATGCAACTTGCACATTTAATACTATCACACCCAGAGTACATCAGGAATGTTGAAGATATCCACAAATCAATTTTGAAAACAGACATTAGAAAATGTTTGTAAAGGATTGGGGGGATACAATTTGAAGATTGTATCTACCTGGTAATTAGTACACTGTGTATAATGATTTATTCATATAAGAAAAATTAAGCAGTTATTTCATGGGGTTTGTAACGATGTGTAGTATATACAGTACATAGTGTAATGGAGGAAAATCTCTTCAACACAATATTGGTTGTGGATATGAGCTCTGAATTTAAGAAATATGAAACCATGATTTAGGAGAAGGGGGAAAAAATGAGATCTACACCTGGATTATCTTCTCCAGGTGAGCGTACTGTCCAATTCTCTAGCGAGATCAGCAATGGCATACCAGTTTTGAAATTTTACTTTTATACTATCACAAGGTTTTTGGAATGAGGAATGTCAAGTAGATCATGAACAAAATTATGCACTGCATCACTCCTCCAGCAGACAGCAGTCTCAACTCCAGCTTTGATGTAAGCCCCCCCCCCCCCCACACACACACATAGAGTCAACTCCTACTTCTTCAAATTTCAAGGTGAAATCATAAGGAACAACAACATGATTAAAAGAATTTGCAATTCGATTATCTTACTTATTAACCTGGTAATTACATAAATCGATTTGAGGCTTACCTTCTGAACATAAATTTCGATATACTTCTGAAGATTATTGCGGTACAAATATAATACAAGATCATGCACAAAATCGAAGCGATCACAAACAATTATTAGTGGCAGTTGATCAGTCAATTTTGCCTCTTTTAGGAAGTTCTTCACTCTTTCTGGATTGTAACAATTACTCTCTCTGCAAATCCTCTCCACTTCTTTTATTTGTCCTGTTTTGCAAGCAGCCTAAAAGAGAAAATTCTGTATGTTAAAACTTATAGAACAGTAAACCCAAATTTAAATGAAAATTCATATAATTACAAAAACATATGTTTCTCAGTATGAATATAGTTTCTCATCTAACTAAACATGCAGATAAAATGCAGACCAGAATGGATGCAGTTATTTTATTGGCATATTTGATCCACATTTAGTTAGGTGGAAAAAAATGAGATGCAGGCCATTTTTGTCATGCATCATTTTATCAGCACTAGCAAAATGGGTTAATTTGTCATACATGTAAAAATTCCAGATGTAAATTTAAATTTTACTTAACATTTTTCTTAAATGCAGCTAAAAAAGTATCTGGACTCGGCAATATTTTTGCAGGTTTCAATAGATATGGTGTCCATTGCTTTCACAAAAGATTTCTGAAAAGTAGATCTTAAGGAACTTTAGAAGATTGGCTGTTCACTATCATGTCTCAGACAACTTTCACTGCTGTTTTCTAGCAATGAGAGTAACAGTCAGTGCCGGATTTACATATAAGCTAAAAAAGCTACAGCTTAGGGCCTCACAATCTGCAGGGGCCTCAAATGAAAAAAACAAAAAGACCAGCTGATGTCATTTAAAACAGTGGGGGGAGCCCCTCTGGGTTTTGTAGAGCTTAGGGCCTCAGCAAGTCTAAATCTGGCCCTGGCAACAGTCACAAGAAACAGCAAAAACACTACATTTTGTAATATGACAACTTACAATATACACATCCCAAAGGAAGGGTGCTTCATTTTATGGAATACAAAGGCAAATGATGTAAAAACAACAGCCTCTATATACGAGAAGCTTTAATGTCAAGATACTTTACATAATTTGTTAAGTGTAATTCTATAACATAAGAGTTCTCGCTGGAACACACTGATTTAAACTGCAGTCAGGCAAGTACAGTTTTCAGATCTCATGCATGTTACATAACAGGTTTCAAGCACATCAGATTGAAGGCCAAGGTTAAAGTATTACATTATAGCATATACCAAATGAATGTTAGCTTTCTTTGATATTACATCTCTCTTAATGTCCTGAAGGAAAAAAAAATAAATGGAATTATCAAGGAGAAATTCACATACCTATACTTTTATGCTAATTCCGGTTGGTCACCTCATTAGCTCCATCATCAATTTCCTGATATGTACTCTCAAGGAGTGTTCAGGCTGCTATGACAGCACTATGTGACTAAGTTCATGTTATTTTTAATCTCCCATTCTGTTTAAGTGACCGTACCATACCAATTTCTTGCATGCAAACAACTTCAAATTCCTTCCTGATATCTTCATTTTTAATGATTCTGCCACTGATGCCATCTGTTTATGCCCTATTTTTTTTTGTTTTCAGAATTATATTTAAAGTCTAACCTTTGATCAACTGTTTTATTTCTAACCTAACTCTTATATTCATAACATAACCGGTATGAAGATCACCTCGTATACTATAACTTTAGTGTTTTGGCTAATTCCTCTCTTATTCCATATAAATTTATTGAATTGGTTCCCCCACACCATACCAGTTTTGCTAGTTCTGTAGTTTATTTCCAAATTTAATTTGCCATATTCACTAAAAACTGTGCCTAAACAGCTGAAATATTTTTCTATAGCTTCATCATTAAAGATGCAACTGAAGTATATTTTTGCCTATTTTAATAGTTTGTCTTTTTATTGCTGATTTGTATGCCAAATTAGTTACAGATGTTATTGAATTATAGCGACTTGCACTGAATGTGTTTAGGAGTTCAATATCTGCATAAATTCATTTCTTCTGGAAAAATATCCAAGACGTCATAAAATTCCACTTCCTCTATGGTACTTAGTATAAGAACTGTTTTAAGGATAAGCAGCAGTAACCATGCTATCTGTTGACACGCCATCTAATAAAGGATCTGACAGCACATCCTCGATCATCTGTGGTGCACTTTTTTCCTTTTTTTTTTTTTGTAATAAGAGGATTTTCATGCAATTTTGGCATGTCTTCAGGAGTGAGCCCATAACAATTTGCTTAATTCACTCCAAGGAGATAGCAAATCATATCTTTCAGGTACAATATGCTGTAGTTTGGCTTATTTTACTGTCTATATTTAACTGGCCATCTTCACTAAAAATTGCATCTAAAGAGCTGAAGTATTTTATTTTTTCTAAGTAATCCACTGAGAATCTGGCTGAAATTTACAATATTTCTATTTTCATAATTATGGACTTGATTACTGATTTTCATGCAAAATTTTGTTACAGAAAAAACCAAATGAGTTAAAGAATCCTAGAAACTTGCAGTAATTTGTTTAGGAGAATAACATCTATACAATTTCTAAAGCTAAGTTTGATACTTCCAATTTTGATATCAGTTTTAAAGCCAATTTCTTTCAAGTGATCCATATATATTAATAACAGCAAAGAGTGTGCACACTTATTTTACATCAAACCATCTTATATTTCCATCAGTTCTAAGTGAAGACAGTTTAAAATAGACTTAATTCTTGAAGAGTGCCCCACGTCAGTCTTTAATATCATCGGCCCACTCACGATAAGGACGACCTCTGACATTTGTTCTGCTCATTAGACCAAACACCAATGACCAACTTTCTGTCATTTGACATTCTACAAATATGTCCAGAGATTTAATTTTCTTTGTATGACTTTTTGAAACAGTCTCTTAATTTTATCCTTCTGTACACTTAATTTATCTTCTGAGTCCATCCAATTCGTAGAATTGGTAGAATCAAAAGCAAGTATTGTTTTCCCTGATTCCTTTGTCATTATCCAAATTTTGCAACCATATAACATACTGCTAAAGATGCATGTCTCAAGAATGCTTAGTTTGTTTTTTAAGTGATATTTATACTCTTTCCAATTTTATCCATGGATTTTAGCACTATTAAAGCCTTTGCAGTCCTAATTTTAATTTATTTTTTACAGTTTAGATCATGTGTTATATAACTTCCAAGATAAGTAAACTGTTCCACATTCTCAAGTTCTATTCCCTCTACAATAATCTTTTTTCCAATCTACCTTTCATCAGAAACCATTATTTTTGTCTTTTCTATATTCATCCTCAATCCGTATCTTTTACCTTCTCTATTTAGATTATTATTATAATAATATGGGTACCTAGAGTCTGAAGACTCATCAGAGAAGACCCAATCTATCCACACAATCTATCATACCTCTCCTTGAACCCATTAACAGAAAAAGCACAACTGACTCTGGCAACCCATTCCGCTCATTAACCACTCTCAAAGCAACCAAAATCTAGTCCTCACACCCCCACTGACCACACCTTTATTCAACTTTCAGGGATGACCCCCTTGTTCTGGTCCCTCTAGTCAAGTGCTGAAGCATTTCTCCTGCATCTATCTTATAAAATTCTTTAAGCAACTTAAATGTTTCTATCATATCCCCTCTTTTCCTCCTATCAACCAACTTCTGCAATCAATCCTGATAGGGAACATTCCAAAAGCCAGTCACCATCTTAGTCACTCACCTCTGAATCCTCTACGCTGCTTCCTCATCCCCAGGAAACCCAGGGGGACCAGACTTGAGCACAGTAATCCAGATGTGGGAGCATCAAGGCCTTACAACTTCCTCATCTCTACTTGTTAATGTGTTCTTCAATAGCCAAGTGATCTTATGGACTATCTTAGCAACCTTACCAATATGTTCTCTAAACTTTAACTCTGTCTAACACCACCCCTACATCTCTAGATTCATCTATTTCCTGGAGTATAGTGCCATCAATGTGATACACAGTTTGTAATCAATTTATCACAAAATGCATAACAATACATTTCTAGACATTAAACTGACACCCATCATCTTTTACCCATACTGACAGCATACTTAAATCTTCCTGCAAGCTGAAGCACATCACCTTGATTAACTACTGCTCTACCTAATTTCGCATCAGCAGCAAACAACTGAATATTTCCTTTCAGGTCATTTCCTATATCATTTATGTACAAATTAAACAGTAATGGTCCCAGTACTGAACCTTGTGGCACACCACTAGTCACCACTTTTTGATATCTGTCCAACAGCCACCCTTTTATCCACTTAACCAATGTCATATCCATCCCCATTTGTTCTAATTTGTCTAACAGTATTCCATGTCCAATGGCTTTGCAAAATCCAGCAAAAATCATGTAGCCATTTCCTTTATCCAACTCAGCTGTTACTCTATTACATTGGTTCCTAACCAGTGGTACACGAAAAATGAAAAATAATGAGGAAAAACAAGTAAATAAAATGCAAAACGTTAGTTATGGAACAATAAATATTAAGGATGTTATTTCTGGGAAAACTCCCATGTTACTCCTCTTTACAAATGGTTATATTTATGGCTATTTTGCCTGTTTCTGTTTAGGAGTGCCCCTGGTTAAATGTCATAGGCTTTTTACTCACAGATTCTTAGGGCATTGTGGATGTATATTTACTAATAAATATATGTAGCATAAAGGAAGAGAAATTTACGCATACCTTTTTCCGGGTGTTGTGGCTTTTCTTCTTTCTGCAATGTGCAAAGTACTGTGTGGGGGAGGGCAATGTGGGAGAATTAAAACAGAAATGGAAAAAACCTGGGTTTTTTGAATAATACACACACACGCATATATTATATTATTAGAGATGGGTAGAGCGTTTTTTTATATTTATATGGTGAAAGGGGTTGAAAACATCAACTAATTTTTTGAGGAGGGGGGTTGTGGGAAAGGGGGTTGATGGGGTGCAGATCATTTTGACTATGCTTGGTCATCATCTGAACACATGGAAATGGATGCTATGTCAGGTCGGTTAGGTGCTTCTGCTTTTTGAAGTGTTTGTGTTATCGCCTATTGGTCGGGGTTGTGACCTCCATTTTATGTTGTGGAGCTTCCAAACCTATGAGATTATGTAGGGCCTGTGGACATTGATAGTTCGCATCACATGTTATGGCTATTGTTTCTGATATTCTAAGCATTGTTTCATTGTCTTGTCTGTCTACTGTGATGGCCTTGTCGACCTGTGCTTTGCATTCGATTTTTCTTTTTGATGTTGCGTTTTTTTTTTTTTAATGTTTAAATGTTCTGGAATAGGGATGTTACAATCGCAGAAGTGTTCTTGTAGTCTTGCCCACAAAGACCTGATGGTGGAACCTGTGTAGGTGATATCACAGTCTTTTTGGCAGCGAAATTTATTGACTACATTGAGGTGTTCACAAAAGAAATATTTGAACAGCACAATGTAGTCTGTAAAGTTCCCTATCAATGTCCACAGGCCCTACATAATCTCCGAGGTTTGGAAGCTCCACAACATAAAACTGAGGTCACAACCCCGACCAATAGGCAATAACAAAAACACTTCAAAAGCAGAAGCACCTAACCGACCTGACATAGCATCCACTTCCATGTGTTCAGATGATGACCAAGCATAGTCAAAATGGACCGCACCCCATCAACTCCCCCCCCCCCTCTAAAAATCAGTTTTCAATCCCTTTCGCCCTTTCCCACCATATATAAATATAAAAGATGCTCTGCCCATCCCTAATAATATAATATATAATTCAAAAAACCCGGGTTTTTTCAATTTTTCCATTTCAATTTTTCATGTAGTACTATCATATCCTGTACACCCCTTGAGGGTACATGGCAGGAATTTCATGATGATGAAGTTTGTTAAATACTTGATCATCATTATCAATATTTAACATGAAGCTATACTTATTTCTGTGTTATGAATATTGTAAAATTAAATATGTGGTTTGTACTTTTAGGGTGTAGTAATTTTCCTTTCCAAACTCATTACCTCATTTCTACTATTTTACATTAAGATAGGCACTGAACAAAAGTGTTAGTATCTAAAAACAGCTATTTTAAAAACAAGGGACAATTTATAGAAATGGGTTTTTAAAAGGGGTAGACAAGTGGAAAAAGATTAAGAACCACTGCTCCATTATAAAAAGTTAATAAATTACCAAGGCATGACTAAACTTTCACAAAGCCATGTTGATCCTCATAGAATATCATATTTTTATCTATCCATTCTTGAATTTGCTTTTTTACCAATTTTCTAGTACTTTTATCATGCCTGAGATATTGATTGGTCTATAAGTTGGTAGTGCAGTCTTAGAACCTCCCTTGGAACTCTATCAGAGCTGAGACTTAAATTAAAGAGCCTAGTCAAAAGCACTGCCAATTTCCTTGCACATTCTCTCAAAACCCTAACCGATATCCCACCTATTCCCACAGTTGTATTTATACTGAGATTATGCAATATCCTAAGAATCTCCAATTCATTCGCCCCTGCCATTTAACCCCTAGTTAATTTATTATTATTTGGATTCTAGGTATACAGTCAGCCATTGCTTCATGCAAACACTTCTTAACTTTCCCATGCGCTATCAACTTCTAGTCCTTGCAGTTGTACATGCCACGGCACTGAACCAATCAAACTCCTAAGCTTGCCATACTTTCCAGCCCGATAATTCCACATGCACCCTGTCTTAATTGAAAATTCCACACCTTTAGCTACCTCCCAAGTCAAGACCCTATGATCACTCTCACCAACTAGCGAGAATGTGGTCATATTTGCCAAATCCTCAGATGTAATTACTAGTTCAAGCAATCTCTGACCCCTAGTATTTTCCATTACACGCTGTCGCATAGTTATCCCTTAATAACTGCATAAAATCCAATTGCTTCCTCCCGTGTGTCCTCTGCTCACTCCAATCAATGCGACCATAGTTGAAATCTCCCATAATAATTACCCTCCTTCCACTCATTTCTTCTATTTGCTTGTGCATACTGTCACCACCTGGTCTATAGCAGCACTTAATTGTATATTTAGTTCTGCTAGTCACAATCTCACACCAAATGGACTCAAATGTGCTCTTTTCTCTATCCTGCAATTCAACTTCTATTCTCCTTGGCTGTAGCTCATCAGCTATCATCAACAATACCCCCCCCCCCCATTTTATTCTCCCTGTCATTCCTGAACACACTATATATCCATCACATTCAATCCCACTAGCTATATCATCTACTGTCAGCGATGATTCACTAATACCAATAACTTGTGGTCTGGAAGTGCCAACCATGGCCAAAAACTCTTCCTTCTTGTTCCTAATACTCCTAGCATTAGTATACATTAATTTAAGACCCCCCATTAGCCCCCAACTACCTTGATGCTTCATATTAACTATCCCACTCTGATTTGTTGTCCTTATTCGCTCGGGCATATTATATTCATTCATACATTCAACTTCCTCCCTAAGTACTGTATATCTACCTATCCCCCCCTAATAAATCTAGTTTCCTTGAATTTGCACATCCACTACATTCAGCAACACTTTCTCAAGTCTCCTTACACCATAACCATTCAAATGCAAGCCATCCATCTTATATAGATCCTTTCGCCCATCGAACTCACTCCACACATCCACAAATTCAACACCACTCGTCATACATAACCCATGCATAAAGTCATTCGCAATTATGGCCCTCCTTTTAAACATTTCACTATCATACCGTGGCAAAAGACTAATCATTCTAACTCTCTCACTCTTTTCTTTTGCTACCTCAAACAATTCATTCAGGTCTTCTATCATTTCCATTTTATCTCCTTTCAAATCATTCGTACCTGCCACAACAATCATTTCTTTCACTCTTTCCTTTTCCTCTCTAATAGACTCAGTTACATCCTTTATGGTCGCACTAGGTTGGTACGATTTTGTCAAATCCTCTACTAACACACCTCATACTAACGAGTCTCCATACAGCACTATCCTTCATTTTGTTCATGTTCACGCTCATACACCTATTTTTCCTGTCATACTTTTTATTATTGGCTGGTTCATTCAGTCGACTTTTGTTCATACGCTCTAGCTGCTGTTTTGCCCTTTGTATCACACCATTCAACAACGTGATCTCACTCACTGCATCTATCTCATCTTTATTCTGTGTAAAACCATTAATACTATCATTCACACTCTCACAATTCTCTGGTACAACCTCCCCATTTCTTGTCATATCCCTATTTTCTTCATTCTGAAGTTTGACAAAAATATCACACTCACGATCCAAATTACACTTCAATTCCTCATTCTCCCTACATTTTCTGCACACATTCACTCCTTTATTATCATCTAAAACCACACTCTGACCGCACTCCGCAAAGCGTACATTTCGTAGATAGTACACTGAATCATCTCCTTTACATTACCGTTCTTGAAAGAAGATGGCGAACCATTATTACTGGATGCCATTTTCCTTCGTACTGGAGCCATACTTACTAGTAACATATTTTATCAAATTATAAATACTAAAAACACACAAACAGATGCACTAAGATACGCAAGGCAAACAAAACTACGCAATATTAAAGTAAATTTATCAACGATAACTGAAAATAATGCTCATCTTATCAGGAGCTTTCACGAACACACTACACACTATGAATCCCTCTAGCGGCGACTTCCCGACAAAGATTATGTTATAAAACACTTTAGTACACTAACTACACTAATAAAACTACAATAATATACTAAAATTACACAATTAAATCTAACAAAATATTTAATAAATCAACAAAATCACAGATCTTTCAGGAGCTCTCTGACAGTACGTCTTTTCACCAGCTAGCCTCGACACCACTTTCGCCCATCAAACTCATTCCACACATCCACAAATTCCACACCATGCATACTGCATAATTCACGCATAGTCATTAGCAATTATGGCCTTCCTTCTATACTCTTCACTGTCATACCGCAGGCAACAGATTCACCATCCTAACTATCTCACTCTTCTCTTTTGCTACCTCAGGCAATTCCTTCACATCCTCACTCATAGCCATTTTGTTTCCTTTCAAATCATTTATACCTGCCACTATCAATTCTTTCACCCGCTGCTTTTGCATTCTAATTGACTCACTTACATTCTTAACGTTCACACCAAGTTGGTACGATTTTGTTAAACTTTCAACTAACACACCTCTTACTAAGGAATCTCCATACAACACTCGCTCTTTCATTTTATTTACACTCCCCATCATACCCTTATTTTTTCTATCATACTTTTGCCAATTATTAGTCGGTACACTCTTGGTAAATATTTTTGCCAACGCTCCAGCTATCGATTTGCCCTATGTATCGCTCTGGGTAATAAAGCGATCTTACTCATTGCGTCAGTGTCATCATTTTTATTCTCCAATGATTCATTCAATCGTTCTGTATGTTTACCTTCATTCTCACTTTCACAGCAATCAGGTACTACCTCGCAAATATCACCAGTCATACCTCGCATATCACTGTTATCTAGATTCTCACTTTCAACAACGATATCACTCACACGACCTGAAACACTCATTAAATCATCACATTCTTTACACTTTTTGCACACATTCACTCCACTATCGTTGTTTAACCAGACCCCAACCACTCTCCTCAATGCATACACTTCGCAAACGGTACACTAAATCAAATCCTTTAAGTTAAAATTTTTAGACAAATATGGTGACCTGGACGTCATCTTTGTATTCCTCTTTATGGGAGCCATGTGCACAGATAATCGTATCAATCAATTTACAATTAAAATACTCAAAAAACACAAAAAATCACCCAGACACGCTAAAATACTAAAAGTAAACAATAGTATGTAAACACTATGCAAATTCACCAATTATTACTCAAAATATCAAATTATCTGTTCAAGAGCTATCCACAAACACTACACACCATGTAGCCCTCTCAAATCAGACCTCAATACAGAGGTCAACGTTTTGACCTCTGTATTGAGATCATCAGGAAAAATACATTATGTATAAGATACAAGCTACATGATATTGCACTATACAAAATTAAAATTAATCTAAATGCTTGTTAATCTTTTAACCTAGCCTGATCTCTTGTGGGAAAAAAATAAAAATAAATAAAATAAAAAATTAATACAAATAAATTAAAAACGGAACTACATTAAACATTTCTGAAGTCCTTTCATATTGAGATTTTCTTCTGGGCTTTATACCATCATCCAACACAAAAACTCGAAGTCATAAATACCCTCAAACACAGAGCCCTAACAATTTGCTGTAATGAACAAGCTCTGAACCAAGAATTTGAAATCATTAACCAAACATTTGTAAAAAATGGCTACAATAATAAAAAAATAAAAAAAAAATAAAAAAACGGTTCACAAAATCCTCCATAAAAATGCCACTAAAAACAAAAAAGATTACAAGAATGCCATAGCCATACCTTATATCAGGGACATTTCAGAAAAAATAGACAGAACACTACTTAAATACAACATTATGACTACTTTCAAACCCCTAACAAAATTAAGAAATTTACTTCTTCCAAAGATCCCCTTCCATACCTGGCCCACCCAGGGGTTTACAAAATCCAATGTACCTATAATTTACCTTATATAGCAGAAACAGGATGCACTATCCCAATCAGAAAAGACGAACACAAATGACACATTAAATACCTTCACTATGGTAAAACAGGTCATCAGACCACACTCCAAACATGCCACAGAATTGACTGGAAAGGCACCAAGTCCCAACACTACACCAAAACCTGGTTCAAAAGAAAATTCAAAGAAGCTTGTGAAATGCTAAAACATTATCTAAACCTGAACAAAAATGACGAATCAATCATTCCAAGAATGTGGAGCACCCATCTGCAACCCTTATAACAAACCAGAACAAGCCCAGAAGAAAATCTCAATATGAGAGGACTTGTTTAATGTAGTTCTGTTTTTTTATTCATCTTTTTTTCCCACAAAAGGAGAAGCTAGGTTAAAAGATTAACAAGCATTTAGATTCATTTTACTTTTGTATAATGCAGTGTCATGTAACTTGCATCTCATATATATGATTACCTCAATACAGAGGTTGAAACAGAGGTTGAAACGTCAAATGTTATTTTCCTAATGTTAAGTCAAGTAATTATTCTAACACGTGTGTTGTCTCCATAAATTCTTCACTATGAATGTTATTATAGTTTCTACTAATTTGATATATCAATTAACAAACCTGAAGACACAGATAATTCAAGATAGTCTAAAAATGCTAGACTGTAGCAGAAATGATCTGAGCCAATGTCGTTAGGAATGTCTCATGGGAAAAACTATGGAATTAATGTCACTGGGAAAACATTAATCAGTTAACATTTTGCAAATGAGATTGTTCTGTTAGCAAGAAAATAATCAGTTCAGGAAATGCTAAATAAACTTAGCAGAAAGCAAAACAAAAAAAATTAATACAACTAAAAAACTGACAAATTCTGATAAAATGAGCTAAAATTGGAAGATAATTGTAATGAAATTGTGAATGACTATCTTTTTCAGAGGGTTTAAAGTTTGAACTTTAAGAGGAAAAAACAAGAAAGAAAAATAAAGAATCAAGAAGGAAACAAAGATTTTGGTCATTATGAGATTAATTTGTATGTTCAAAACAAAAGTCATTTTAATATATGCATTATTCTAGTGTTTACTTAGAGAAGTGAGACATGGACAAAGCTGGAAAAACAGGTAATGTGGTCCAAAAGGCCTTAAAGAAGAACGCTCCACAAAAAGAGGATGGAATTAGGGAGATGGCTGGAGAAGAGGACATTGTGAGATATTGCAATGCAAGGAAATGGGCCAGCCAAATTAGTAGTTAAAAAATGGAATTAGCAGTTAAAAGATGGTATCCACTTATTACTTTTTTTTTTTGGTCAAAAAGAAGGAAAGATCAAAAAAGGCAAATAACTGGAAAGTTAAGGAGCGCAACATCCAGCAGTGGATGGAAAGACCTCAAAGAAGAAATACATCGAGGATATAAAAGAACTTCTAGAAGAAGCAAGAAAGAAAAGCGAGAGAAACTGTTAGTCCTAAAAAATATAAAAATATAGTACTAAGTTAAGGAGAGGTTATGATAAGTTCTTTTTGTGTAAGCTGTGCAAAAGAAATTATTAAGATATGTATGGAAATTTTGACAGAAAAGACTTGCATAAGGGAGAGATGTCATGCACTTTGAATAATTTCACATTAGGAACCTGCAGAAATTATGGTGAAGCCTAATGCAGAGTCAGAGAAACTAAGATCATCATAGTAGGAACAGTAAGAATATGTTCACACACAGTTAAGATATACAAATTGATAAATATCAAAAAGCATAGTTATGAATCTAGTGAAGGGATAAATATTCTTCATATTTGAACTTGGGTAAGAAGTTGCTCTAATGATCAAGCACATGGAAATGTCTATATACAAATACCAACAGCAACAGAGTGATTGAATAAACTGCCTTGGTGAATAATGCAGGGATCTAAGATGACATAAGCGATGACACCTGACTAAGAATCATATGTAGTTACCAGAATCAAGTGTAGAGGCTACAAAAGTATTTTTAGGTAGGACAGAAGAGATGCAAGAGAGAAAGTGCTATTAATGATAGATGATTTGAATTGTTAAGGGAGAAACTCATGAAACCAATAAAAGAAATAATGTTCTCTGTAGCATTGAGTTTGAGACCACCTGAGTATAAGGTTAAAATTGAACAGAATGAAACATATAGTGGAATGCTGCTTTAGAGCTGGCAATACAGTTGCTGGAGGACTATGAAATGCCTCAACAATTTATCCCAATAGCTATTTAAAACAAGTGATTATGGGTAGCAAATTATTATCCAAACACTGATTGGTAGCAGAGAAAAGTCATACCAATGGAGAATTTACTGAGCTATTGCAAAACATCTTTCTCAAGAAAGATGTAAAAGAATGAACTAGGGGTCAAAGTGCAATTTAATCATATTGTCAGAAGGGGTGCTCAGTAAGGATGCAACTGTTTTGCCACCAGTTGGTGACAGTGAACATGCCATACAACCTGGGTAGTAGCTAAGTATATAGATGTGCAAAATAGGACACATTACATGCTGAACTACAAAGGAGGAAATTATGACACTCAGAATACTACGTTAAGTCTCATGTTATCCGAATGGAAAAGATAACAGCAGCCCATGGAAAGCTTTGAAAACATGCTTTAATGATACAATATTTTAATTGTGTCCCCTTCAAAGAATAATTAGGACAGAAGAGAAGTGGAGATGCAATATCAAGCAAAAGATCCATAAGATGTGGAAAGAATACTATGAGAAGGATGAGGATTTATGAAATAAGGTGCAAGCTACAGGCAACCCAAAATTTTATCATCATAGTGCAAGTAAAAGAAAGAATGAATGAATGAATGAGGGAAAATACTGAAAGTAGATGATGGTACCTTTGTGTCAGAAGGAGATGCAATTGTTTAAATGAGTATTCACTAAGATATATCAAACTGGCATATATATCATAACACACAATGCTACATGGGATGAAGGCAAGAGATGCACAAGTAGAGGTTCTAGAACTGTTGAACAACCTGAATAAGAATTCAACAATGAGGATAGATGAAATATCAGTGTATATATGCCAAAGGAATGGTCATTAAAAATCTATTTGGTCTTTGAGATATTTGTATAATTTGAGCCTCAGCTCAGGAAAAATCCCAAAGGAATGGAAATAACATGATAGTTCCATTGTACAAAGACAGTGCAAAAACTGGTGTCTAACTACTGACCTATCAGTATCTGGAACAGTGGTTCCCAAACTTATTTAGCTTACGACCCTTTTTCCAAAAAAAAAATTTATTTAGCACCTCCCTGGAAACTACTTTCCAAGACCTGACCAGCTCTGCCTAATACATATAAAAGAAATCATAAAAATCTGATCAGCATCGAGTTTGAAGCAAACAAACAGATACAGAAACAAATTTGCGTTTTATTATGCATCTAGTAGATTTTTGAAGTTTGGAAATAAGATACTTTGGAACTGATATTTTAAAACTATTTATTGAAATCAACAATAAGAAACAAATTGCAAGTAAACATAGAGCAAGTTGGAGCAGAAAATTTAATAACACTATTAAAATTAAGAAAACAAATTGCACATATGTAAAAATTCTACATAAAATAGTAAATAATGATCAGTAATATTAAGAACAATCCTAATGAGAAGGATGAGCCTGGTGTGCTGCAACCAATTTATTGATATTTGGCTCTATTTGTCAGCAGCATTCTTAAATCACTGCAATCAGCTATTTGAAGTCTTTTTCTTTTTTTCTTTCTTTAGTTAAAAAATTTGTGACCACACTGAACCCATATTCCACTAAATATGATGGAAATGTGATTAAAATCTTTTTTACTACAGTCCACAATACAGGATAAAGTATGGGCATCTGCTTTTGCAACCAGAACTGTTGGTCCTTGAAACAAAATACCAGATTGGGTTTTGAAAGTCCAAAACCCAATCAGGTCTTTTCATTTCAAGAATATCTAAATCATTGGTTGAAATCACAACAGAGAGCCTCCAAGTGCTGATGATAGCTGAGCACGTCCTCCATTTTTTCCACTGTTCATAGATTTGGAAACTGGCTAAATTTTCCTTGTCCTAAGTTTCGTTTGTACAAGACAAGTTTTGACACAAAAGCAGAAATAGCAGTTTTTATTTTTTTATTAAATTCAGCTCATCTCCTTGGAGCTGTAGATTTGTTTCATTATATTTTGTTAAACAAGTCAGTCAAATAAGCTATGCCACTTTTGAAATTAATCAAGTTGGCTTGTAAAGAATCATCTGTCTTCTAAAAACTGTAGCAGTGAGTCAAAGAGTTGATAAAATCGATTCAAACATGCACCCTTTGATAGCTAACGAACTTCTGTATGGAGCAGAAAGCAATTGAATTCTTCATCATTTTCAATATTAATTTCAGTAAGTTGTTCAAACAATCTGTCATTCAATTAATGACTTGATTTTGTTGACTGCTATAATTACATAATTTAATGACCTATATAAGCAATCTCTCAGGTATTTGGCAACTAAATGTTGACAATGTACAGTGAATATATTTGGCACTGCCACTTTGAAATATGCAATAAAACTGCAATAGCGCCCTACAATTGCTGGAGCACCATCAGTAGTAATTGAAAGATAATAATCAGAGGGATTTCTTTTCTTTAAAAGACTCTTCCAGTGCATGAAATATCGATTCTCCTTTAGTGTCAGTTAGCAAATTTTCAGCAAATAATTCTTGGCAAATTTTTTCTTCATTTATGTATTGTATATATGCTAAAAGTAAGGCTTCATTTTCTGGTAAAGTAGACTCATCAAGTTGTATAGAGAGCTGGGTTGTTTTTAAATACTCACATAATGAGTCTTCAACATCCTGGGCCATTTCATCAATTCCTCATTGCACTGTGTTATTTCTGAAAGGAATTTTCTTGATAATATCAGAGGCTGCTTTGTGCAGTACTGTGTGTGTATGACCTCACTAACAGCTGTAAGATTAGTTCTTCACTGACATTATGCAGTTTGCCTGATTTAGCAATCAGTAAAGAAATGTTGTAAGAGGTGTGCAACCCATCATCAGCATCTAGTTTGGATGCTGCTGAAAAATACCTGCCAATGTTAGTTGTTCCAAAAAATTTCTTTAAGTACTGGAAAATACGATAAATCTTATCTTTTTTTTTTTATTTATATCAGCATGAACTTTTGTAAAATGTTCTTCTAGAAGTCTAGAATCTTGAAGTCTTCATAGATTCATTTGAAAAAACCTTTTGGCAAATCAGGCATATTCGTAATGTTTTGTTTGTAGGCAACTGAATAAACCATATTTCAAATATTCGATATTATGTTGTCTACATTATTTCTTGGGTTCAGCTATGATATTATCTGTAAAAAACAAAATTGCTAGAATGCAATTTCTCACATACCTAAAACAAATTATTTTTATGAGAAAGGTAAAAAAACACTCACATGAAACCTGCTATTTTATTGGAACAACAATAATTTGCTTTGCGTGTAATTTGTGTAAGAAGGTACAGGACTAGGTATCAAATATGCACTAAACTTTTTATGCATTACATCAAATTGCTAACTGCTTGTCACACAATTCAGAAACAATCTAAAACAGATTTCATAGGTCTCATCTATTTATAGTATTATACAGTGAACAAATCATAACATGCCATGTTCCTGCCGATGCATACCGGACTTGTAAAATCCCGATCACTTGAAAGTGTGCACCCATCAGCACTTTGCTTGTTAAGACCTGTTGTCGGACTTCAACGCTGATCAGCTATAACTTACATTTGGTACGCTTCCTTGGAAAATAAAGCATCCACTACAACCTTTACTTACATTATACAACAGCTATATCATCAAAATTTGTAATGATAATTTTTTTTTTTTTGCACCTAATTTTTGTCTTTTATACTTTCACTGCCCCCTTTTGCTAATGAAGCCACTTTGTACTTTGTGAGGATTAGACATCAGGCAATGTGGCCCAGTTGGTCTTCTGGGTTCTTAAAGGTTGTGGAGGTCTCCTACCAGTTATTCCACTTTGGCTGTTAAGTATCTCGGAGAATCTGAAGTACCTTAGTCTAGTATTCTGAAATTTTACTACTAAATCATTGATGTCTCCTGATTTCAGGAACAAAGTAATCCTTTTGCATGAACTAGAAAATTTGTAAGTTGTAAAAAAATTATGTGCACAGTATTAATGCCCTTGGTTTCTTAGCCTTGTGCCTCACTACAGACCTGGATGAATTTCATCTGCACTGAAAGTGGAAGATTTGTACTTCTTCATTGTCCCATCCTGTTGACTATTTCATGTGAATGGCTTTAGGGCTTTGCACACTAGACATGCCAAAAGCCACCATGATCTACAAATAAAATGATCAATTCAAAGCTGCTAATCTTCTGCCAGGCAGCACACCATCAGTAGATCACTGCTGTATACACAACTAACATGACAGAAGTAACATATGCCTGCATATTTGATGCTTTTAATTACTCCAAATTTTAAAGCTAATTCCTTTATCACTTTTGTCCAATCTGAACAATGAACTTGTGCTAAATTTGATAGCTACTTTTAACTTGTCAATGAAAGCTATTAGTAACATTTCTCACTCCCACTCCCCAACTTTAAAAAGAATCAAATGCTAACCAACTAGGCAGAAGATTGACATGGGACCAACATCAGAGAAAGAGAGAACAAGAGAAAGAACTGGCATCATCAAAGGTTACAAAAATAAGACTGCTCAGCCAGTACATACCACACTATAAACTTCTGTCATTAAGATCTGCCCTCAGAGGTCCATTTCCCTCCAATGAGATCTCAAAGGTGAAAAGCAGTCTGGGTAATAACTTGCACTGTACTGCATGACATACATGTCTAAGAAGTGCATATCATACACTATGGGATAACAAAAAGAGCAACTTGATGTAAAATCAACTGTTAATAAGCTGCCTGTAGTTATTTTAATTCACATAAAAACTGTTTTATTTTAGTCAATAAATTTCAGTCATTCTAGCATAATTTATAAATGCATACAAGTTTTCAACCACACAATTATCTCAACATGGAAATAAAGAAATTAACACAGATTTTTAGAAACCAAAATTACCAAACACAGCTAATAAATTACATCAACAAAACAGCAGAAAATCCATCGAACAATCCAATAACCAAATCAAAAAAAAAAAAAAAAAAAAATCATTAAACTGCCATACATCCTGAATACATTACATACAAAGACAAAAAATAAATGCATTTTTGAAAATTATGGAGACAACTACCATGTTTTAATAAAAACTTTAGTTTAATATAACTAAAATCTACATTTTATTCAAACACGGTAGTTGTCTCCATAATTTTCAAAAATGCATTCGGATCACCGTGTAAGCTTAAAAGAAAGGATGAAAAATAAATATTTACACACTGACTATATAATAGTGTTCACCACAAACTAAAAATTGGCAACACGTCTAAAGGCTACAAAATCTCACACATACAAAGAAATACTAGAACACCACAATGTAATATACAAATTTCCTTGTCAACAAGACTGACATCATCTACACAGGTGCCATAACCAGATCTTTATGGACAAGACTACAGGAACACTTCCATGACTGCAACATACCAATCCCAAAACATTTAAGCAATAAGATATGTAGTAACCAAAAGAAAGGCAAAATATGGGGGAAAACAAAAAGCAGCCCATGTTCTTGAACAGAACAATACCCAGCAAATCAACAAAGCGGTAATAGTACATACAGGAAAACAAAACAACACTTAGATCATCAGAAACAATAGGCATAAAATGCGACAAAAACTCGAAACATTCAGTACCCCTATATAATCTCCAAGAGTTGGAAGCTCCACAACATAAAAAGTAGGTCATGACTTCAACTAATAAAAAACAGATACACCTAAGACAAAAACACTAAGTTGAAATAACATAGCCTCCACTTTTCCAAGCTCCAAAGATTGCACATTCGAAATGGCTCACACAACATTATTCCCAAATCCTAATCTTGTTTAATCATATTTTATCCTTCTCCTGTCCTCCCAAAAAAATTTCCAACTTTCACTTTCTTCTCGAATTCACAGTCCACCCTTGAAACCTGGGTTTTAAATTCACATACCTGTTTTATCCACAATTCTCCCACATCTCCTAAAAATTAAAAATGGCCAACTTCAAAGTCTAAAAGTTAGATGGAGACCAGTAGGGTTTTTTTTTTTTTTTTAAATTGAGACTTGATAGGTGGTGATCAAGCAAAAGCATTCACATCCTGTTATTTTCATCCTTTAGCATAGACAGCTTTTTAAAAATGAAAAAACAATTTTGGTTGATTTGCAGAGCACTTTTTTGCAACATCACATGACAAAAGCCCATGTGCTGGGAGACAATTCATGTTTAAATAGGTAATCAAAAAAGGCCCGCTTGTAAAGGACAATTGAAACTCCATACTGTCACTTCACAATGTTTGAGCTAGTACAAAAATCTTTTTTATATCTAGAGAAGACAAAGTGTAGCTGCTCAAAGATTTGAAAAATAAAAGCAGAAAAAAATTACTCCACAAGAATGCTGAAAGTCTCCCCTCCCCCCACACACACCTGGTTATAGTATACACCAAAGATATCAAGAAATTATATTCTTGGTTTCATCATCCTATTGTAAGCAAACAAAGTCTGCATGTGAAATAGCTTCCTCATGAGTGGGCTAGTTATATATAGAGGCTAATGACTTCACATTAATTGCCTTAGTATCCCATAATGCTAGGCACATATCCTTACAGATATGTATAATGTCTATGCATTATTGGAAGGGCTATTACCCAGACCAGATTCAACCTTTGAGGTCTCATCAGTGGTAGCCAGACCCAGAAGAGATACCAAGGTTGAAGTAATGCAGAATTCATATTTCCCAACTAAGTTA
Source organism: Typopeltis vanoorti (assembly GCF_054136105.1). Classification (NCBI taxonomy): domain Eukaryota; kingdom Metazoa; phylum Arthropoda; class Arachnida; order Uropygi; family Thelyphonidae; genus Typopeltis; species Typopeltis vanoorti. The sequence goes on from NC_143559.1 coordinate 136,564,707, forward strand.
TCAGTATAAAATTAAACTTTTTAAATGCTTTTCTACTTTTGTGATTGGGAGAGGAAAAAAAATCACAACAATTGCGATTTTTTTTCCTTTCCCAATTTTCATAAGGCTGTCTAGATAGAAGAGACAAAAATTTTTTTGCATAGAAAGCTTCAAAGTAATTTGCAATAAACATATGAGATTAGCTATTGTTTAGTAAAATATCAAAGTCATAATATTGTAAAATGTAGTTACTCCAGTAGCAATTCCAGCAAATATTTTTATTTCATTAGAAAAATAAAATCTGCTGGCTCTGAGAGTGAATAATCATAAAAGCAACTGCAACCAACCACAGTTCAACTTCTTAAACACATTACTCAAGTTTAATATTAGTACTGTCCAAATCAAAGCTAATACAATAAGAGATAAAGTTAAAGTACACATGTTCTGTGTATACATTCATTTCTCAATACATTAGGAACACTAACACTTCAGACTTACTTGAATATATTTAAAGTGAACTTCAGGATCTTGACTGAAGTTGACAATGGAACCCAAGAAATAGAAGAGGCCTGTAATGAAGATAATTAATTTAATGCAAATCAGATGAAAGAAAATAACTATATATTTTTAAAGATCGATAAAACAATGAAAAATAGCAATTTAGGTCTGTGACGGTTAGGATATTCTTTCAGATGTTCAACGAGACATGAAGATGTAGTTACTGATCTATGATTAACATTCAGAAAACAATGACATTAAGATTACATGAAAATCATTGATCTCAGAAATTTCAGTCATGCAAGTCAAGACCTATCTATTAAATTATATGTTCATGCACTGCACAATTCATAATATGTAAGAAGAGTGCACATCGGGAAAACTTCATGCAGATGATTTAATCTGAATACACATGATTCAGATTAAAAAATAATGACAGAAAAGGAATGCAAATAGTGTAAATCAACATTAAATATTTTAGATCCAATATTTTAATTGATTTAACCATTCAATTGTATCCAACCATTGGAAACTTTGTAGGCAAGTGTTTCTTGCCACAAAGTGTTCTGGCAATATTCTTTTTACAGGGTAGTTCACCAATGCTGTCCCCCAACCCTCCCTATTTTCCAGGCTTGGTACTGGCATATAACTGACAAATTAAGCATATGGCAGGACCGTAAGTATTCATGGCTGTAATCCGTGGTTCAGAGGGCCACGTTAAGAGGGCCCTTAACCTCCATATAAAACAGGCTAACTCACTTTTAGTAGAAAGAAACCAGATAAAGGTTTCTCGTGGAGAAATTCTTGGGTTCGATTTTCGTTTCACGAAAATCGAACCCAAGTCTTTCTGACCAAAGGGCTTCTTCGTCTATATCAACTAAGCTATGGAGGCTCTGGCCTAATATAATTCATAGTAAAAAAAATCAAACCTCTATTTTAATGAAGTAACAATGTGATAGTTATCACAATCTAATACTACGTAGGCCATCCTTAGGAGTCTATTCATCAAAACACCTTTGGATTACTATGTTATTATTTTTTTTCTTTTAATCCCTTGTATCACTAACAATAAAAATGAAACGTATCACTAACCACTAGCAATAAAAATGAAAAAAGGAATAAAAAGAAATATTTCTAGACATAAGTATGATGGTAAATGACATTTATTCCATCTTAGAGGAAAAACTTTTATAATTCAGAAAAAATAAAATAAAACCTGGGAGAAGCAAACACGTTTTGGCGTTTCATTTCTTTGGGGTGAAAACACGCTTTGGCGTTTCATTTTCTCCATACAAGCCAAATATATTCGAATATGCTATTTTTACTTCAGTTGAAATAACAATCTGCCTTTTCAAGTTTGGTTGATAGCTATAATAGCATGAATGTTAAATTTTGTCTCTAAGAGCAACCACCAACTCAATGATTGGTAGGTGATAAGGGCATCTCTGATGAATACAGATGAGGTTCATCTGTACACTCAGAGTGTAGACTACTGTAGAACATTTAAGCATAGACTATTGTTGAACAACCACCACTATGCCATCCATAAATAGAGATGCTGAGAATAGGAGCCATGGTGATATCTGAGATGGAAGATGTGAAGATTTTGCTTATGCATAGATCTGTCAAGATTATAATGATATAGCATGAGTTCTCTACTTCTCCAGATACCAATTTTGGTGCAGAATTTGAGGTTGATATTTGGTGTAGCAAATGTAGGTCAGTGTTCTTGGCATGTCTGTCCACCATTAGGTCTATAGTGCATTTATAATTTCCTGCTAGTATGAGGTGGTTATCACTAGCAAGTTTACGTCAAAAATTCTGAAAACAATTATTAAAAGTTTTTCTCATTGTTTTCCCACTTTTTTTTGCCTCAAGGGCTCACTTTAGTGAGTACAGGCATGGCAAACCCGAGGTACCTGATGCTGGACCATGCCTTACTTCGTGTAATATACATTTGTTATATTATCTGTAAACTGTTCCTCCCCTTTTTTCTTTCCTTCTTTTCTTATTGCTCCTTCCCCCCAATGCTTTTTGAGTATTCAAGGGTCAGGGGTGAATCTTTCCTATTTCATCTTATGTGGAAAGGGCTTCTGCAACCCTGCCACTTTCTTCTTGCAGTGATTTTACTCCAAAATGCTAATATGGTTGTGCCTTATAACACATCTCATGCTGCATCAGCTGTCACACAATACTCAGAGCCATGTTCATGACTTAGGCAGAGGATCCTGTTCGAGAAGTATATTACAGTCTCAATCAAAAGTCAGTGATACTGTGAATGAGCAACACAGAAAGTATAATATTAATCTTAGAAGAAAATTTTACATAGGCACATGGAATGTCTCTGGGGTCTACAGATGAGTACTCTTGAGATTGTTTGTAAAGAGATGGATAGGTATAAAATTGACATCCTGAGAATTACAGAGACCAGATGGAATGGAGAAGGTCACTTCAAAAGATAGGATGGTAAGCTAGTTATTTACTCAGGTGGTGACTCAAAACATGAGGTAGCTGTGATACTGAAGACAGCTCAGGCAAGAAGCCTTCTTCGTTATAACCCCATTAATGATAGGATACTCTCTATTAGACTTAAGGCTCAGCCTACCAATGTAATAATTGTGGTAGTTTAGGCACCCCACATGGATAGGCCTGAAGGAGAGAGTGAGCAATTCTATGAAAACTTACTAACTGCTTTGGACTGCCTACCAAAGAAAAGAGATACTGTACATCTTAGGGGACTTAAATGCAAAAGTGGGAAAGAGTATGAGAGTCAGGCCAGAGTTGGCATGTTTGGTCTGGGTGAGCATAACACCCGTGGTGAAAGACTGTTTGAATTTGCCCGTGCTAACAGATTAGTTATTACCAATACCTGCTTCCAGAAACATCCATGACAGACCTATACTTGGACATCTAACACTGATAGGTCAAGGCACCAGACTGATTACATCCTGGAGTGCCAGGATGTAATCCTGGCAGTGGAAGGCAAGCATCTCTGATGTGCATACTTGTCCTGGAGCAAATTGTGGTACAGACCATCAGCTAGTAAGAGCTGAAGGAAGAGTAAGACTCCGAAAACTTCCAGGTCAGGCACATCCCACTAAATTGGTTGTTAGAGTAATAGAGTAATTCCTAGTGGATTCAAAAAAACACCAACTCAGTTGGATGATTTTTTGGACCAATGAGGAGAACTCACCAGAAATGCTTTGGGAAGGAGTCAAGGTGATAATACAGGATAGCACGAAGAAGTATCTCAGTTCAACAAGAAGACCAAAAGATCCGTGGATATTGGATTCAACATGGGAACTAATCAAAAGAAGGCGGTTGGAAAAACAAAGAGACAGAGAAGTCAGACGGGCCATCAAGCAGGACAAGGAAAATTTCTATACTAATAAATGTGAAGAAATAGAGTTCCAGATGAAAGGCACAATCATAAAACGATGTTTTATTTAGTTCGTGACTTAAAGCACAAGTTTAAGCCTAAATTGAATGTCAAAGACAGGAATGGATCATTACTAACATAAGAGTAGGAAATCAAAAACAGATAAAAAGAATATTGTGATGAACTGTACAGCAGTGGATATAGAAAATTTGGATCACCATCTCAACAGGAAAATTTCGATTTGGAACCTCCCCCACTTAGGCATGAAGTTGAAAGAGCAGTTAAGCAGCTTAACAGCAATAAGGCCCCAGGTACACATGGAATCCCAGCAGAGTTAATTAAGGCCACAGGGGATGGAGGGATGAGAGTGTTTCATAGATTGATTACAAGAATATGGGAGACAAGATCATGGCCTAGAGATTGGAAGAAGTCAGTTTACATATCACTACATAAGAAAAGTGATATGAAGGCATGCAAGAATTATAGAACTATTAGTTTGACATTTCATGCAAGCAAAATTTCATTGAAGATCATGCTAAATAGGATTGAGGCCAAAGTTGAGGCAGAGATGCCCAAGGAACAAGCAGTTTTTAGGAAAGGTAAGGGCACCAGAGATCAGATTCTTTGCCTTAGACAGATCATAGAAAAATATAAAAGAATTCAGACTCCCTCTTGTAATGTGTTTCTTAGACTACTCTGAAGTCTTTTGACTGTGTTGAGCATGTGAAACTGTGGGAAGTAATGAAAAGAATAAGTTTCAGTAAGGAAATACTGCGTTAGACATATTACTAACTATTATAATAATGGAATTAACTCACGTAAATTATTCTTTATTCGTAGAATTTTCACCTGAGTATCACAGGCATCATCAGTATAGGTACAAGGCTAATTAAACAATAACTGTTATAGTTGTTTCGAGGATACTTGTGACATAACACTGAATGATATAATCACGTAATCACAAGAAAGATATTTATTTAACCAAATATTTCGGTCTGGAAATAGCAGACCATCTTCAGTGGTATTACAAGAACAGTTTAAAAAATACAAGCTAGAATACTAACAATAGATCATTGAAATTAGAACACGCCACATGATGTTATATCACTAAGTATGAAATGGAATATTTTGAAGTAGGAACATGATTGAATTTGCTATTTAAAAAAAAAATATATATATATATATATATATATATATATATATAAAATAAAAAAAATAAAAATAAATAAAAAATAAAAAAATAAAAATTAATGAGTAATCTTGATTAGACTTTCCCAGATTTTTGATAGATATACAGTCATTACGATTCAGGTTGGGGTGATGGAGCAAGGCCTCCACGCTTTCCTTGAACAAATGTTCGAACCTATAACGGGATTTATGTAAGAGGCGAGTCCTGGACCAAAAGATGCTGTGGTCAGTTTCGATCCTGTGTTGAGACAATCCAGACTTTTTAGGTTTGTTGTGAAGAATGGATGATTGATGTTCTTGGATTCCTTTTTCAAGAGAATGTCCAGTCTGTCCAAAATAAGAGAGATCACAGTTGCATGGAATTTGATAAACTCCAAGAAGAGAAAAAGTTGAGCGTTTGTCTTTAGGAGAAGGAAAATGAGAAGACAATTTGTTAATAGGGTGAATAGTTGATAAATCATATTTCTTTAAAATTCTTGCGATAGGTTCTGAAATACCGGATATATAAGGAATAGGCACTCGACGTATTGAAACTTTGTTTTGTGGAGGATTATAAGAATTGAGAAGACGTTAAGTACTTTTTTCAGAAAAGTCATCAAGTTTCATGTGTTGTTGGATAGTAGAAAGTTCTTTCTGTAGATAATCAAAAGTAGAACAATTAGTTTTGGCTCTTCTGATGAGGCATTTTATAATTCCTGTTTTTTTGACATGGATGATAGGCTGATTCTTTAAGAATATAATGACCTGTGAATGTTGGTTTCCTGTATACTGTAGTTGTAAGAATATTTGAAGGTGACCAGATGAGGAGAACGTCTAAAAAAGATAACTGGTTGTTTTCTTCCAATTTAAACTTTATGCAATGATGCAAGGAATTAATACTGTTTTAAAAGAAGGTAAAGTGTTTTTGCTGTGAGGCCAAATAGTAAAAGATATCATCTATATATCTTACCCAAAAATATGGTTGAGGGTAAATAGATGCGAAGAGGACATTTTCTAAATGTTCTAAATAAAAGTTGGCTAAAGCCAGAGAAAGAGGACTTCCCATGGCCGTTCCTTCTACTTGGCTATAAAGAACTATAGAAACCCTGGTGCCCATAACTGGGCACCAGGGTTTCTTCGTGATGGGGAGGAAGTGGAGAAGATCCAGAGACGAGTGACCAAGATGATTGCAGGTCTGTGGAATGAACCTTATGAGAATAGGTTGAAGATTTGTAGGTTGCAGACATTGTACGATAGGCGAAGGAGGGGTAATATGATTGAGACATTCAAATTACTGAAGGGTTTCTACAAGATTGATCCAGAAGATATTTTTGAAAATATGACTGGTGGTAGGAGGACTAGGGGCCATGCATGGAAGCTGGGCAAGAGCGTGGTTGACAAGGGTGTTAGAGCTAGGTTTTTTTTACTTGGAAAGTGGTGAATGAGTGGAATAAGCTTCCAGAGTCTGTTGTGGGTGCTACGACCGTGAATGAGTTCAAGGCAAGGTACGATAGATACTGTGTCAATGTCGAATAGTTGTTCTTGACATGTTAGGGCCTCCCTCAATGAGTCTGTCGACTCCTTGGAGTTGCCCGGAACAACAATAATAATAATAACAATAATAAAATTTGTTTTGACATATGAAATATCCAGAATGTATTACGAAATTGAATAGTTTCATAATATCTTGAGGAAAGATGTCAGCAAGTAATTTTAAAGTTTCCTTGAGAGATACATTGGTATATAAAGATTCTATATCAAAGCTAACCATAAGATCTGTAGGTTGTAATGAGACATTTTTTAATTTTTCTAAGAAATCTGAGGAGTTTTTTAAAAACGAATTAGAGTTGCCAATGTAAGATTTCAATAATTTAGCGCTAGATATTTGGCTATAGTAAGTAGGAGAATCAATACAATCTACTATTGGACGAAGAGGATAGTCAATCTTATGGATTTTTGGAAGGCCATAAAATCTAGGTCGTCTTGCAAAATGAGTTAAGTCTCTCAATTGTGCCTTTATCCAAACTGATGACTTCATCTAAGAGAGAATTTAATCTAATCTCATTAAGAGAGAATTTAATCTCTGGTATTTCAGAACCTATTGCAAGAATTTTAAAGAAATATGATTTAACAACTACGTATTCATCTATTAACAAATTGTCTTTTCATTTTCCTTCTCCTAAAGACAAACGCTCAACTTTATCTCTTCCTGGAGTTTATCAGATTCCGTGCAACTGTGATCTCTCTTATTTTGGACAGACTGGACATTCTCTTGAAAAAAGAATCCAAGAACATCAATCATCCATTGTTCACAACAAACCTAAAAAGTCTGGATTGGCTCAACACAGGATTGAAACTGACCACAGCATCTTTTGGTCCAGGACTCGCCTCTTACATAGATCCCGTTATAGGTTCGAACGTTTGTTCAAGGAAAGCATGGAGGCCTTGCTCCATCGCCCCAACCTGAATCGTAATGACTGTATATCTATATCAAAAATCTGGGAAAGTCTAATCAAGATTACTCTTTTTTTTATTTTTATTTTTTTTTTTTTTAAATAGCAAATTCAATCATGTTTCTACTTCAAAATATTCCGTTTCATACTTAGTGATATAACATCACGCGGCGTGTTCTAATTTTAATGATCTATTGTTAGTATTCTAGCTTGTATTTTTTAAACTGTTCTTGTAATACCACTGAAGATGGTATGCTATTTGCAGACCGAAATATTTGGTTAAATAAATATCTTTCTTGTGATTATATCATTCATTCAATAACTATTATATTCACAATATCGCCACCTAAGTAGCTAAGGTTAAATTTCCTAAATTTATTTAATTATTTTTTTTTAATTATTAAATAATAATTATTTAACTATTCAATTATAATAATTAAAAAAAATTATATAATTAAATATATATATGTGTGTGTGTACAATTATATGTTAGGAAAGATTTGCTGCTTTATAAAGTACTATCCCCCACATAGGGGAAAGACATAGACCATCGGATCTGTTTAGGTTAGGAGAGTGAAGTAATGTTTCATGTTTCTTTGTATAGTCGTTCCATTAGGAACCGACTTTTGTGAATGACTTTTGTCTTGTTCCACTTAACTATGTCTGGTGTTGATGGCATGTTTTGCAATTCCAGACTGTTCTGGTTCAAGGTACTGGATATATGACTGGTGTTCTTTTAACTGGAAGTTAGAAATATGATAATCCACACGAGCAAGGAATCTGGTCCTGGTAGACACCTGGATAGCCGAGATTGTGGGAGCTTGTCGAAGCTTCCACAATCCAAACAGTCTGGAATTGCAGAACATGCCATCGACACCAGACAGAATTAAGTGGAACAAAAGTCGTTCACAAAAGTCAGTTCCTAATGGAACGGCTATACAAAGAAACATGTGAAACATTACTTCACTCCCCTAACCTAAATAGATCCAATAGTCTACATCTTTCCCCCATATGGGAGATAGTACTTTATAAAGCAGAAATCTTTCCTAACATAAGCATATATATTTAATTATATAAAAAAATTTAATTATTATAATTGAATAATTAAATTATTATTTAATAATTAAATAATTAAATTTAAATAATTACAAATAAATAAATAAATAAAATAATAATCGAATAAATTTAACCTTGGCTACTTAGGTGGCACTTTGTGAATATAACAGTTATTGTGTAATTAGTCTTGTATCTGTACGGATGATGCTTGTGATACTCAGGTGAAAATTCTATGAATAAAGAATAATTTAAGTGAGTTAATTCCGTTATTATAATAGTTAGTAATGAAAAGAACAGGTTTTCCTCAACACACCATCAGGTTGATAGCCAACTTGTATAAGGAGCCACACTAAGAACAAGTATTGGATTCACTGACTGGCTTCAAGTTGGAAAAGGAGTTAAGCAAGAATGATTACTTTCTCCTCACTTGTTTAGTATATATGTGGAGGACATCATGCGTGAAGCACTGCATGAGCTCAGGACAGGAATTAGGATAGGAGGTAGAGTGTTCAGTAATCTGAGATATGCTGATGATACAGTACTCATTTGTTGTTTCAAGGATACTTGCGACATAAGACTGAATGATATAATCACGTAATCACAAGAAAGATATTTATTTAACCAAACTGGACGTTCTCTTGAAAAAAGAATCCAAGAACATCAATCATCCATTCTTCACAACAAACCTGAAAAGTCTGGATTGGCTCAACACGGGATCGAAACTGACCACAGCATCCTTTAGTCCAGGACTCTCCTCTTACATAGATACCGTTATAGGTTTGAACGTTTGTTCAAGGAAAGCGTGGAGGCCTTGCTCCATCACCCCAACCTGAATCGTAATGACTGTATATCTATATCAAAAATCTGGGAAAGTCTAATCAAGATTACTCATTAATTCCCCCCCCCTCCCCCATAGCAAATTTGATCATGTTTCTACTTCAAAATATTCCGTTTCATACTTAGTGATATAACATCATGTGGCGTGTTCTAATTTTAACGATCCATTGTTAGTATTCTATCTTGTATTTTTTTAAACTGTTCTTGTAATACCAATGACGATGGTCTGCTATTTCCAGACCGAAATATTTGGTTAAATAAATATCTTTCTTGTGATCACAGTACTCATTTATAATGACATGGAAGAACCAGGACGAATTCTTGACAAAGTTAACGAGATCAGTAATAACAGAGGACTTCAACTCAATCCTAGCAAGACAAAGATTATGGTTCTCAAAGGAAATATAAACAGAGCAGCTCTTGAGAAACGAGTGTACCTTAATGGAGAAAGAACCGAGTCAGTCAGCAACTTTGTGTACCTGGGATCCTTTATTAGTGTGAAGAACTGCTGTTCAGAAGGCATCAGAAAAAGGTTTGGAATGGCTAAAACACCGGTCAAAGACCTGTCTAAAATCTGGAAGGATAGATCTATCTCCATGGGAACAAAGTTGAGGATTTTGGATGCAGTTGTTTTTCCAACAGAAACTTATGGATGTGAGACTTGGAACCTAAAGTCAAATAAGAAACATATCTGCTTTTGAGATGTGGTTACAGAAGGCTGCCAAGGATATCATATACTGAAAAGCAACAAATGAATGGGTGTTAGAAAAGATAAGTAGAACTTTAAGGCTCCTTAAGGATATTGAACGAAGAAAGTTAAAATATTTTAGACACATAGAAAGGATAGCAGGGGGACTTCTCAGATCAGTGATAGAAGGTCAAGTTCTTGGAAAAAGAGGCAGAGGTAGACCATCAATGAGATGGATGGATGGTTTGTATGGAGTGACTAATATTAAAAAAGTTGAAGCCGCCAGAAAAGCAAACAACAGGACTACATGGCGATGGTGGTACATCACCGAACATTCGGAGTGACCATACGGCATCTGTAGATGCATAGTAAACATAGAGAGAGATAACCACCAATACCAAAGTGACTGAATGAACCCAACATTCATATCTCCAGCTGCTTATCCAAAAAGTATGTACATATTAGGTGGAATGTCTTCTTAGGAGTTGAAGGAATGGATTACACATCACAATAGCATGCAGGTGAAGATTTATTGGAGTCATCATCATCAAATTCCTAACATGTACCCTCAAGAGGTGCACAGGATATGATAGTACTACATGAAAAATTTACGTCATTACTAATTTCTTATCTACAATTTTCCTCCAAATCAGTCTCTTACTTGTCAAGACTCCAACATTATCAGATCTTATATTTCTATCGTTTCAGGCACATTGTACCGTATCAGTCCACCTATATCTTGGTCTTTCTCTGGGTCGTTTTCTGCCAACCTGGCAGAGAACACCTGTTTAAGAGACCATACCACCTGAGATTAGTTCTGCTAATGCACTCCTGGATGCCGACAATGTCAAGTTCTTTCCTAATATTCTTCTTTTTAATATGATATTGCCATTGATGCATACTGATCACACATCTAATCTTTCTCAGGACTCTCATATCTGCAGTCTCTAGTCTTTGGTCAAGTGTTTTACTTCTGACCCAGCTCTCAGATCCATAAGTTAAAATTGGTTTGAACACTGTCTTGTATACAGCTAATTTGGTGTTCCGACTAATTTCTCTCTTATTCCATATGAATTTATTCAATTGACTTCCTACCATACCAGCTTTGTTGATTCTTTTGTCTATTTCCATATTTAATTTACCATCTTCACTAAAAATCATGTCTAAGTAGCTGAAATGTTCTACTTGTTCCACAGGTTCCCCGTTCACAACACAGTTGACATTTTCAACAATTCTACCTATTTTCATTGTCTTTGTCTTTTTAATGCTGACCTTCATACCATATCTATTACAACAGTCATTCAATTTAGTCAGGGAATCTTGCAAACTTGTAGCGGATTTATTCAGAAGTATAACATCGTTCGCATAAAGCTGACATTAACATCTCCAATTCTGATATCATGTTTAATACCACTTTCCTTCATAATGTGATCCATATAGATAATGAATAACAGAGGGGATAATATACATCCTTGTCTCACACCAAATTTAACATTAAACCATCTTCCTGTATTTCCTTCAATTCTAACTGCTGACTTACAACTCAAATAAAGACTAAGGATTCCTTGATATAATGCCCCACTGACACCATATAACTGTAGCATATTGAATAGCTTCTCTCTTGGCACCTTTATCTAAATCTAAATATAAAATAAATATAAAAACTAAATCTATATTTAGGTTTTGTTGATATTTTCCAGATCAACAAAATCTAAATACAGATATTTGTTATATTTCCATGCTTTCTCGACTATTTGTCGTAAAGTGAAGATCTGATCCTGACAGCCTCTATTTGGCTTGTATCCAGCTTGTACTTCAAGCTTTTCTTCCACAATTCTTCTCAACCTTTTCTCAAGTATACTTGCATAGATCTTGTTAGGAACACTCAGTAGGGAAATAGCTCTGTAATTCTAACATTCAGTTTTATTTCCCTTTTTATATATGGGCACTATCAGAGCTCTACTCCAATCATTGGGAATTCGTACCTCTGTCCAGGCTTTCTGAACTATGCAGTGCAGCCACTGCAAGACTTTTAAACCACCATACCTCAGCATTTCTGGTTGAATATCATCTACTCCTGCTGACTTTCCACATTTCAAGCCTTTGAAGGCTTTTTCTACTTCAAGTATGGATATGAATTCCTGAATGTATTCCTGATGAGTGTTTTTTTTACCGCTGTTCTATCACTGCTTGTTTCATTTAGCAATTTTTCGAAGTAATTACTTCAAGGATATCTTTTTCTCTCATTTTCATGTCACCTTTATCATCTCTAACTCCTTTTACAGCACTCTTTCCTCCATTCTTAAGCTTCTTCAACAACCTCCAGAATATTTTGCCACCTTCCTGATATTTATTTTCTATATTCTTGCCAAAGTCCTCCCATGACTTTTGTTTAGCTAGTTTTACCCAGTGTTTAGCATTCTTGCATTTGTCTCTGTATTCTCTAAGAACACAAGCTGACTTATTTGACAGGAACTTTTGATATACTTTCTTCTTTTCCTTCATTGCCTCTTTAACTTCCTGTGTCCACCAGGGAGTTCTGATTTTTTTTTATCCTTGCAGACAACCTCTCCACATGCCTCTCTGACAGAATCAATGTTTTCTTCAGAGCTTGCCACTGAATCTCCAAGGTTTGATTCCTGTTCTCGAACTCTTTCATTTTTTCTTCAATAATCTTTGTGTATTTTAGTCTACAGTTCACATCTGAGAGCTGCTCAACTTTTATTCACTTTACAACTTTCTTACATGTTATTCTTTTCAATGTGAAGTTCAATTTTATCCTGCTCAAGACTAAATAGTGGTCGCTTCCAATTTCAAATCCTCTGTATACTCTGTTGTCCTGCACCAGAGAGAAAACATCACTATCAACAATAACATAGTCAATGAGACTTTTCTCATTCCTTGCCTCTTCTCTCCATGTGAACTTGTGCACATTTTTATGTTGGAACATGGTGTTAGTAATAACTAGTCCATGTCCTGAGCAGAAATCCAACAGATATTTGCTATTATTATTGGCTTTGCTCTTTCCTCCAAATTTTCCCAAAACATTTTTGTATGTCTCACAATCATTTCCTACTCTGCTATTCAGATCACCAACAAGGACCAACTTTTCCTTTTTCATTGTGTCAGTTGCTTTTTCTAAAGCATCAAAAAATTCCTCCACTTCTACCTTAGTAGAACCTTCTGTGAGACCACAGGCACAAATAAGTCTCATTGTCCAGTTCCCCATTTTCATATTTGCCCACATTACTCTACTTGATACTGACTGCCATTCAAGAAGATTAGCCTCGTATTTTGTGTTGAATACTATGGCTACTCCTTTTCCTTGTTTGTCATTTCCTGAATATAACATTTTGTATTTATTGCTCAGAAAGATCTCACCAGTTTGTCTTTTTTATTTCAGTCACCCCTATTATGTCGATCTGGTACTTATCTAATTCCTCAGCTAGCTCCATTTCTTTGCCATTCAGGCTTCTTATGTTGATAGTACCGATCTTTAACTCTGGTGATGTTGAGTTGGGGTTTGTTTTCAGATTTGTTCCAGTAGCTGACTTTTCGCTGTTCACCCTGGTTCCCTAGTGAAAACAACGGGGGCTTTGTTTAACCGGGCGATGCCCCAGAAATTTTGTCATGTCGTACCATCTTTTTTTTTTATTTTGGTTTAACCAATAAGAATACAATTTGGTCGGCTAAATCCCAAATTACCAGCCCATCCTCATTCGTTCAGTATCCAAGTAGATACCCAACAGGGTGCACCATGAGAAGGTGAGGATTGGATATTAGGTCAGAAGCCCTGGTCGGTTCTCCACATTCCTTTAAAGGCTATGCGGAGGTCTCCTCTCAGTTATACAGCTTTGACCCTTAAGCACCCCGGGAGTAGTGTTTTTAATCAGAAAATTGGTTAATGTTGTCTGTTGGGGTTTTCCTTTACTTCTTCATGTATTTCATGATAACATCTGACTGCTTCTCGAATTTGCTTTGACTTTGGCGAAGCGATCAGTGTCTTGATCCATATTTTCGAGTAGCTGAATTCCTTGATTTAGTTTAGAAAATATTTCAGCAAATCCTTTTACAATAAAATTTTTTAACAATTTCTCTTCATCTTCCTCATTATTCCTTTCTTCTTCTACAACTCTTTCATTTTGTAAAATCAAGTCTTGATCAGTGAATTCACCTTCTATATCAGTAATATTGATTTCTAGATCCAGTTTTCTTGCAATTTCAACAATTTCTTCACCAATTTGTTCTAACATACTATGCTCATTGTACTCTTTGAGCGTCTCCTGCAGTAGTAACTTCCAAATTCCTCTTCCTCGCATACATTGTTCCGATACTTCCTTCCATGAAGTTCCAATGTTCTGGATACATTGGTTAATATCGTAATTTTTCCAAAAATTGCGTAATGTTATAGCATCGTTGTCCATTGCTGTTATTGCTTCATAAAATGTAGTTTTCAGATAATATGTCTTGAATGTAGCAATCAAACCTTGCTCCACAGGTTGAATCACAGCTGTTGTATGACATGTGATTCAATGCTCCATGATATCCTCCAAGATGATGTCATGGAGCATTGTCAAGCAGCAATAGAATTTTAAAAGGAATGTTTTTTTTCAAGACAGTAGGCATGTACTTCTAGAATAAAACAATTTAAGAACCAGTCTTCAAATAAAACAATTGTCATCCAAGCTTTAGGATTACTCCTGTAGTAAACCGGCAATTTATTCTTGTCAATGTTTTTGAAAGCTCAAGGATTTTGTGAACAGTAAACAAGAAATGGTTTTAATTTAAAACCAGCAGCATTTCCTCCAAGAAGAAGCATAATCCTATCTTTAAATGACTTAAAACCAGGCACCAATGTAGCTTCTCTGTGAATGTAAGTTCGTTCTGGCATTCTTTTCCAGAACAGTCTGGTTTCATCAACGTTACAAATCTGCTCTAGCAAATATCCTTCATCTTTTATCAACTCTTTCAGATTTTTCTTGAAAATTTTAGCAGTTTCAAAACCTGAACTAGCAGCTTCTCCCATTTTTGTATGTTGTGCAAGTTAAATCGGCTTTTGAATCGATAAAATCAGCCTTTACTAGCAATAAATGGATGCTCGCCATATTGATCTTGTTGTTTCCTAAAATTGTCAAATACTGCGATGCGTATACAAAAGCAATATGATATATGTATGTATATGCTGGCGGCAAAGTTAAATTAGAGAATTTTTAATAATAATTTTATACTCTCTTACTCCTGTATACTCTCTTACTCCACTGGAATCTATCCCACAAACTGGAAATTGGCCTATATTAAGTCCATTCCCAAGAAGGGTGACAAGTCACTGCCATCCAACCACCACCCTACCTCGCTTACCTCAGTCCTGTCAAAAGTAATGGGGAGAAAAAAAAATAATCAATTCCCAACTCCTAAACTACCGTGAAAAAACACTCATCTAATAAACAACTGCCGGTGTGGAGTCTGTCGCTGCCGATCAACAGGAGATCTGCTCACATATGTAACCCTTCTCTAGACAAAATGCCATGGAGAAGTTTGGCGAATCTCAAGTGGTTGCACTTGAGATCTCCATGACCGGGTCTGGCACAAAGGCTTACTGAGCAAACTACCATCATTCGGTCTGACCCAGGATTTTTGGTAAATTAATGCAAATACACTTGTTGAGGTTGGGAAAGTGCTTAATAGCTGATGCTGATGCTAAGAATAGAATTACACAGTACACAGTTCTGTACCCCAATACACAGATTTGCAGATGACAACACATTACACTCCTCACTTTCATTTGATAAACACTACCCTACACAACTCACCTCGACCTACAGGGCATCAACCACCACCCACAGTTCCGATCTCCAAGCCATCCTCCAATGGGATTCGGATAACCTCATCAATTTCAATGCTAATGAAACCCAGTTCTGTCCTATTTCTCATAAAAAAAAAAAAGAATTTCCCAGTATTCTTTTTGACGATACCCAAATTTCCAGACAGCTTGAGATCTCTTTTCTTAGAATTATCCTCACATCAAACCTCTCATGGCATAAATACATCGCAACCATTGCATCCTCAGCTTCAAAAAAATTAGGATTTCTCTTTTGCTCAAGACGTTACTTCACCCCTGAACAGATATTAATATTATACAAATCACAAATCCACCCAGCTATTGAATATTGCTCTCGCATATGGGGTGGGGCCCTAAAAGCTCTCTCAAAATTCTCAACTCAATACAGAGGAGAGCAATATGACTCATCTCTTTCCCCCCCACTTTTGCACAGATGTTTCTGTAGTATATATATTCTACAAATATTTCCATGGGAAATGCTCATCTGAAATAATTCCTCCATTCAGTATTAAGCTCATTGGAACACGTGCAGCTGCTGCTCAACATCCCTTCACAGTACATCTAGAAACAAATAGAACAAGTTTATCCTCCTCCTTCATCCCTGCAACTGCTGTATTGTGGAACAGTCTCCCACCTGCTGTGTTTCCCAAGGAATACAATTTACAGTTCATTTAAATCAAATGTAATCAAGTTCCTCCTTTCCCAACCCACTACCCATACATGGTACTATAGATTGATCAACCAACCTCTTGTATATGGGCACAATATATTAAAAAAAACTGAAGTGAATGGGGGAATGAATTCCATATGTAACGGAAAAGTTATTTATATTTGATTTATCTACTGAAGGATCACTATAGAATTCTTTATAAAATTTTTCTAGTCTGCTTCGGATTTGCTCTTGGTTCTTTATTGTAGTTCGATTCAAGAATTCAACTTGCCTGGAGTGCATTGAGAAAATTGAAAAGCATTTCTCAAAACAATGATATCCCACTCAGTTTAAAAAGGAAGCCATTTAACCAGTGTATACTTCCATCATTATATATGATTGTAAAACTTGGTCTCTAACAAAAGCACTGGCAAATAAACTAGCAACACCCCAAAGAAAAATGGAGACTGATGCTAGGCATCACATTAAAAGATGAGAAACAAAACACCTAGAAAAGAAACAAAACACCTAGAAAAGAAACAAAACACATATCACTGATATCATTCTTCACTACAAGCAACTAAAATGGAAATGGGCTGGACGTCTATTCAGAAGAGAAAATAAGCGATGGACCACCATGCTAACAAACTGGATTCCAAAAGAAGGGAAACGAGACAAAGGACATTCTAAAAGGTGGAGTGATGAATTGTCAAATCTGGTTGGGAAAAATTGGTCAAACATTGCCAAGAGCAGAGAAAAGTTGAAGGAACTGGAGGAAGTCTTCATACAGCAATGGACAGAAAATGGCTGAAAAACTTTTATTTTCTTTCAAAATTTGATTTAATTATACAGCTGAATTTTAATATCAGGATTGGCATCCAACTTTTTGTTTTTGTTGCAGTGCAGAGAAAAAACCTGCTTTCACACAAATATGCAGTACTAAATGGCAACAATGAATTGCCTTTTTGAATAAATTTGGATATTCTTCTTTTAAGCCACACCAAAACTCGTTTAATGAGACTTCATTAAATTTAACTTTTATTTGGCTGTGTCAGATCAATGAGATTTTCATATTATGAAGATAGTTTCTCTAGTTTTTCTTTAATATTAAAAGGATTGAGAACCCAATAGTTATTGTCCTCAATAAGGTATTCACTTAATGCCATATTTGATTTCAGATGACAAATAATTTCTTTGCAAATTTGTTTGTCAATTTCACAATTCGATTCCTGTATCAAGTTATTTAAAGTTGGAAATGGATCCATTTTTTTTTTTCAACAGCCATCATCCAGTATTGTTACTTTCGTAATGATCGTAATTTATCTTTTCTGCTGAAAATATTTACATTTTTTTCTTGAAAGGAGAGAAAAACATCATTCAATTTTGTGAATATATCCACCAGGTAAGCAGTATGACTCAACCACAAAACGTTTCTAAAGCGATCTGCTAATAGAAATTTTTCATTGTGCGAGACTATGGCGAGCTCTTTTTGTATTTCAAACACTGATAAGAACTCTGCCACGTGACAGCCAACTAATTTCGGTAAGTACCAGCAAAGATGTATGTTGGCTGCCCATATCTTCACATATAATTTTGAATAATCTTGTTTTTAATGGTCATGTGTTCACAAAGTTAATTTTCACTGCCGCATTTAAAATACATTTTAAAGATGAAGAGATATTTCGAGCAACCAGTGCATGTCTATGAAGAACATAGTGATTACTTGACTCAACGGATTTGTTGAAATTTTATTCAAAAAAAATGTTTATACATATTTTAAACTAAGCTTTGGTCATACTTTTTCTCATCCACTTCTTGCTTCTACCCTCGCACTAACATTCTTCCTAATGAGGATTCTTTACTTAAAACTTTGTCTCTTTTCTTGCTTACTAAGCTCAGAGGAGGTCCTCCATTCTCCCTGAAGCTATTAGAGTACTCGAGGGCTAGGGGTGTTTCCTCCTATTTCAACTAACCACTAATAGTTATAGTAGTGGGCAGCAGCGCTACTTGTATTAACCTCCTGTAGCATACATGTTACAATACTGCGATGTGGAAAGCAAGGAGAAACCACCACATTACATTCCCAAGTAAAAGCAGCTAAAAATAGAAGTTAAAAATGTAATTAAGATTGGCGATGGAGCCTTCACTGAAGGAGTCATGCCTGGCAGGAGAAGTAACCGGGCTTCTCAGGTCAACAGCCAACGAAATCCTGGTACTTATTCAAAAATGAAGACAAGAAATAAGCTGAATATTGGAACATGGAATGCAAGAACACTGCAAGAACTAGGTAAAATAGAAAACGTGAAAAAAGAAATGGAAAGACTTGAAATAGACATTCTGGGCATCAGTGAGACGAGATGGGAGGGACAGGGTGATTTCTTGAGTGGAGAATTTTGGATAATATATTCAGGACAAAAGAAGGGCGAGTCAGGTGTTGCAATAATGCTTCATAAAAAAGTTGGAAAGTTAATCACTACAATAATTAACTATAGTGACAGAATCATGGCGATAAGCATTCAAAATGAACCAGTAAACCTCAATATTATAATGGTCTACATGCCAACATCACAACATAGTGATGAAGAAATAGAAGAAATTTATGAACAAATAGAAGAAATCTGGAGCAGCTTTAAAGACTAAGAGAATACAATAATAATGGGAGATTGGAATGCTATAGGGGGAGAAGAGAGCAATGACAATGTTTCAGGAAGATTTGGTCTTGGATGTAGGAATGAAAAGAGGAAAGCAATTAATAGAATTTTGTACACAAAAACAGTTAGTTATAGCAAATACACTATTTCAAGTTCCAAAAAGAAGAAGATACACCTGGAAAGCACCTGGGGATTCAAATAGATTATATATTGGTCAAGAAAAGATACAGAAACCAAATAAAAAATTGCAAAAGCTATTCAGGTGTCGACATTAGTAGTGACCATAACCTTGTCTTAATGAAAACAGAACTGAAACATAAGAAACAAATCCAAAGATACAAACCAATAAGATGGAACCTTGAAAAATTAAAGAGTAAAGAAGTAAAGAGAGGATACCAAGATGCAACTGATCATAACATTCCAGAAAACATAAATAGTCAGAATAATATGGAAAACTAATGGAATATGATTAAAGAGTTAATTACAAATTCATCAAATCAATTATTGAAAAATGCAGAAAAAGAAAAAAAAAACATTGGATAAACAGATGAAATACTTGGCCTTATGGATGAAAGAAGAAAATATAAAAATGTTAAAAAAGAAGATGTGGCCAAATACAAGCATCTTAAAAATCAAATTACAAGAAAATGTAGACAAGCCAAAAAAGAATATCTGGAAGAACAGTGTAATAACATAGATGAATTATTTAAAAAAGAAAACGTAGAGAAAGCCTATAAAGAAATTAACAAACTGACTTTCAAATTTAATAAGAACAGCAAAAACAATGCCATCAAAGATGAAAATGGAAAATTACTAATAGAATCTGAAGATATATTAATGGAATAGAAGAATTATCTTGAAAATCTCTATAATGGTGATGAACTTGATGTTGATATCAGCATAGAAAATCAAAATGAAGATAATCTAGGACCCCCAATAGTGCGAGAAGAATTTGATAAAGCACTGTCCGAAATGAGTAAGGGAAAAAGTCCAGGTGTAGACAATATTCCTATAGAACTGCTACAAAATCTCGGTGATGAGACAAAAACCTTACTATCAATTAATAGCCCAAATCTATGATAGAGGAGAAATACCAAAGGAGTTTATGAAATCAACCATAATACCAATACCAAAAAAGAATAATGCAAACAAATGCTGCCAATTTAGAACAATAGCTTTAATCCCGCACGTTAGCAAAATTCGGCTAAAAATTATTCAAAATAGAATTTATTCAAAAATAGATTGTCTATTAGATGAAGACCAATTTGGATTCAGAAAGAATAGAGGAACAAGAGAGACAATACTCTGTTTAAGAACAATAATAGAGAGAAGATTAGACCTTAGTCAAAATACTTACATTTGCTTCCTTGATTTAGAGAAAGCGTTTGATCAAGTAAACCAGCAAATACTCCTAAACTGTCTAACTAATGTCGGCATAGATTTGAGGGATAGGAAAATAATTTATCAAATTTACAAAAGTCAAAATGGATGGATTAAAATCAATGATAAGGAGAAAATAATAAATATCAGGAGTGGAGTAAGACAAGGGTGTATACTTTCACTACTTTTAATTTATATATTGAAAATGCCATTCAGGAAACTAAAGATAAAATAAATAGTGGTATAAAGATAAATGGTGAGCAAGTCATGTGTATAAGATTTGCTGATGACATAGCCCTTATGACGTAGCAGAAAACAGAAGAACGTTAAAAACAATGCTAGAATTACTAAATAATAACCTTGAAAAATATAAAATGAAAATCAACACAGATAAGACTAAAATCATTGTTACAGGCAAAATCCCTGTCAATACAAAGCATATGGACATCAGCAGAAAACAAATAAAACAAGTGAAAAGCTTTAAGCTTTAAATGTTTAGGAAGCCTAATAACAGAAGATGGCAGAACAAGAGAAGACATAAGATCAAGAATAAACAATACAAAAGCCCAATTCTCTAAGATGAAAAGCATTTTAACAGGAAACCTCAACCTACAATTGGAAAAAAAAAATTAATAAAGACATTGATATGGAGCATTGCACTGTATGGTTGTGAAACCTGGATTCTAGGCAGAGAAGATGCAAGAAGATTGGAGGCTTTTGAAATGTGGTGCTGGCATCGCATGAACAAAATAAAATGGACAGAAAAAAAATCAAACCAACAAGTCTTGAGAGAGATAAACGAAACAAGAACTCTAATAAAATCGATCAAAATTAGAAGGGATAGGTGGTTTGGACATATACTTCGACATGGACTTGTGAAAAGAATAACTAAAGGCAAAATAGAGGGGAAAAGAAGAAGAGGCAGACCAAGGAACAGCTTTCTTGACCAAGTCAAAGACAGCACGGGTTTGAGGAGTTACCAGGAGGTTAAGAAGAAAGCCAATGACACAGCGGAATGGAGGAAATTGCTGTTGAGCTACCAGTCGCAAGACTGATGCAACTGATGATGATTTTAAACTATTCATTAGCGCTCAAAAACTAATTTTATCGCAGAACCCCAAATTTTATCAGCACAACCCTGGGGATCTGCCATAAGGGATAGCATTATACACACCCAAATGGATGTGTGCTCTGTATTATGCAATACTAAGGCAATACTAGCCTCTACCATACAAGTAGCCTAGTTGTGAAGATACTTCATGTGCAAACTTTATTTGCTTACACTTGGAAAAGGAATTAAATAGGAATATTAATTTCTTGGCAACCTGAATTTAATTTACAACCAAGTGGGAAACTTATCTACCAGATTCCTTGCACTTATGGTATTTATTTCAGAATTTGGAAGGTTTGTTTCTGTTAATTACAAGGAACATAAAATATCAGGTAACCTCAAGTCTGGTTTTGCTATTTCCTCTAAAAACAGATGCTGCAGAAGAACAGGTTTTACACATGGGATTTATAAAACTACTTTATAAAGGAAGCTGTGAAGAATTATCCAACTGTCTTACTTTGAACAGATCTAGGGCCCTTCATGGAAAAAGTACTTCTCCAATCTGCTAATCTTTGCTAACAGATTAAAAAGATATCACCCATACCTTAGGTTGTTTTTTACCATTGTTATTTCACCAAAGATTTAGCAATTCATTGTTGAGGTTTTTTTGGTTTTCTTTCTTTTTTTTTTCTTTTATATGAAACTAATAATAAATATACATGGACATCCCCAGATGGTAATATAAAGAACTACATAGACTATATCATCATAAACAATGGAAAAGATCAGTAAATAATGTACGAACATTAAGAAGTTTTGATTTTGACACTGACCATGAAATATTAACTGCCAAAGTGAAGATAAAATTCAACAGGAAAAATAATATCAGAAAAGAAGAAAACATCAACCTATCAAAACTAAAAGATAGCTCAAGCAGAAGTCGATTTTTAGAACAGATGTGCTTGAAATTAAAACCCTCCATCTTACAGAGAACAGCAGAAAATACTGGGAAGAAGGAAAAGAAACAGTGTTATCAATTGCAAAAGACACTCTAGGTTCCAAACCCAAAATAAACAAACAGTGGATATCCCAAGAAATCATAGCTACCATAGAAGAGAAAAGAGAGGCCAAGATACTTGTAAACCAACAAAACAATGAAGAGAATAGAGAAAAATACAGAGCACTAAAAAATAAAGTTGATAACCTATGCAAAAAGGCCACAGAAAAATGGTTAGAAGAAAAAGCTAAGAAATGACAAGAAGCATACCAACAAAACAACCTAAAAGTCTTCCATGATACTGTAAGAGAAATTACAAAGGAATTCTCAGCAAAAGCAGTAACAATGATAAACAACAAGACGAATGAAACCAGGAATATTGAATATATAAGAAAAATCTGGTCAAACCATTTTAAGACTATCTTCCACCAAGGAAACAAAACTACAATGCCAACAATAGAAGAAAATAATGATCGCCCAAAAATTTTACAAGAAGAAGTTAGATACGCAATAAAACAGATGAAAAACAATAAAGAACCAGGCATTGATACTATCCCTACTGAACTGTGGTCATATGGAGGCAGCATATCAATAGAATATTTAACAACCTTATTCAATAAAATACTACAAACAGGAGAGATTCCAGATGACTGGAGAACTGGAAAGATCATCCCAATATACAAGAAAGGAGACAAAAGAGACTGCAGAAATTACAGACCAATCAATTTACTCCCTCACACCTATAAAATATTCATAAGAATTATACAAAATAGATTAAAAAACACCTATGAAGAAATGATAGGCATCGAACAGGCTGGTTTCCGAGGAAACTATTCAACAATAGACCAAATTTTCACATTGCACCAACTAGCAGAGCTCAGCTGGGAAGACCATAAAGAACTATATTGTTGTTTTGTGGACTTTAAACAAGCTTTTGAAAACATCAGAGAAATCCTTCTTAAAATTCTACTAGAAAAAGCAATACACAAATATATAATACAGTTTCTGATAAAATATTACTCTAAGACAAATGCAATAATTAAAAAGGACACACTCACAACAGAACCCATAGAGATCCAAAAAGGAGTAATGCAAGGATGCCTATTATCCCCATGCCTATTCAACATATATCTAGAATAAGTTGTAAAGAAAGCAATAGACAATGAGCCTGGAATCAATGTCAACGGTTTAAACATAAATAATATCAAATACAGATGATCTCGTCCTGCTTGCAAGAACCCCAAATGAACTACAAAAGTTTATCAACAAGCTAAACGAAA
Organism: Typopeltis vanoorti; assembly: GCF_054136105.1. Lineage (NCBI taxonomy): Eukaryota > Metazoa > Arthropoda > Arachnida > Uropygi > Thelyphonidae > Typopeltis > Typopeltis vanoorti. The sequence continues at coordinate 136,588,611 of NC_143559.1, forward strand.
CCTATAAAACATATGACATGACAATAAATATACAAAAGACAAAAGTGATGAAAATAAGGAGGAACAGAACTACCATCTCAGACACCCTAAACAGAGAACAAATAGAACAAGTAGACAATTTCATATACCTTGGATCAAAACTAACAGAAACAGTAGATGAACTCAAAACAATCAAACACAGAATAAAGATAGGATGGACCACCATGGGAAAATTACAGAAAATCTGGAAAACAAACAAGATATCTAAACAAGCCAAAATCAAATTATATGAAGCAATAATTATACCAAGAGTCATCTATGGAGCAGAAGCGTGGACAGTTAAAAAAAAGAGAGGAAAAAAAACTGCTGGCATTTGAAATGAAATGCTTAAGAAAAATAAATAGAACATGTTGGATAGAAAAGAAAACAAACATCACAGTCAAACAAGAACTATTGTATAAAAAAACAATAATAGAAAAAAATTAGAAAACAACAGCTGAGATGGTTTGGACACACTGTATGCATGGATGCAGACAGACTTCCGAACGTCCTAATCAGTACTTTTCCAACTGAAAAAAGAAGACCTGGAAGACCAAGAATTACCTGGCTGAAATTAATAAAGAACATCTCGGGATGCAGAACATAAGGAACTTTTTCGAACAGCAAGGAATACAGAAGACTGGAAGATCCTGCTCAAGAGAAGACTCAACCCATCTTAGACAGAAGAGAAGAAGAAGATGAAACATGGGCAAAAATTTTATCCCAATAAATGATTATTTTTCATGTAGGATATCCATAACTTAGCTATGTCACCTTGTGTTCTTATTTTGAAACAAACTCCATAATTAGACTAAAAACTAAAATTTATCTTCCAAACATGGATACAGGCTACAAAATCTAACCAAGAAAGTAACAATTTCTCTGTTTCATCTGTTAAAATTTTGAAATCTATATTTATTCATGTTTGGGAGCAAGAATAAGTGCAGTTTATGAAACTGCCACTCCACCTTTATCAACTACTGTCCACCCCAGTTTTTGTATCATCAGCAAATAACAGAATATCCCTCCTTAATTCATTCCTTATATACTGAGTGAGCTTTGCAATTAGGAACACCCATTTAATAACATGTTGGTCCACTTCTCTGTGCAATAATGGCTCACAAATACCTAGAAACAGATTTCACAAGGTGCTGAACATCCTCCATGTGCAACTTGACCCATGTCTGCTGCAGCAACTCTATTTCATGCTCATTCCATTCCAACCACTCAGTAGTTGTACAAGCCTGATGACAAGATACATTGTCCTGTTGAAAAATGGCATTGTGATCAGGGTAGACTTCCTGCAGATATGGAGATAGTCAGCTAAATGTCCTCGTACCATTCACCATTCAGTGTTTGTGGGATAACAATCGGACATAGGGTGTGTGTGCGCCAGGAAAAGCTCCCCAGACCATAACACACCACCTCCACTGGCCTGCTGAACCTCAACTATACAACCAGGGGATAGGACTTCATGCTGTTTATGCCAAATGTAAACTTAGCCATCAGCATCATACAGCAAGAAATGGGACTCACTCCAGGTGACATTCTTCCATTTGTCAAGGGTCCATTGCTGACATTCTTTGGCTCATATGAGGCATTATTTGTGATGTATGGCAGTCATCATGAGTATCCTTGTTGGTTTCAGGCTGTGGAACCCTAGGCAAAGTAATGTACAGAGCATGGTGCATATGGAAATGGGTCAAAGCGTCCCTACTGTTGTACTGGTGGATGAGCTATGTGACTGTTGTATGTTGTTGCTGAGATACCAGTCATGACACCCGACACTCACCTCAAGGATCAACCATGCATGGTTGATCCTTGAGGTGAGTGTCGGGTGTCACGAGGTGAGCATACCAGGACTGGATTAACCATGAACACCCTTGACACAGTAGCATGAGAGCAAAGTATGTTTCCAAAATACTGGCACCTGCCATCCAGGCACCAATTGTTACCTGCCTGTGGTCAAATTGCTTTACGTCTCCACATTTTCTTCCATTACTGAGATGTGTTTACTGATTATGTATAGAGGATAGGTGTGCTCATTTATATTAGGTGCATGTGACATTGATATCACATGGTAGTTCATCATTGTGCTGAATATATAAATTGGGGAGGGAGGTGGGAGGGGAGGGTCCCATTGCAAAGCTAACTCTGTATTATTAGTATACAAATTAAAGAGCCTTGAGGCACTCCACTAATCAACCTCATTCTCTTAGATTCCACTCCATATATTGCTTCTCGGGTGTCTCTCTCAACCCTCCCCTATCCATTCCACCAGATTCATGCCCATTCTCATTCTTTACAAAGTCCAGCAGTATCATGATACAGTCAATTCCCTTTTCTATTCTGCTGTAACTATCATAAAATGTGAGTAAATTACTAATGACCTATCTTTTACAAACTTAATTTTGATGCACTGGTGCATATACAAGTCATCTAATCTCATATCATTCAAACCAAATGAAATTAAGCATCAACGATCCAAGAAAGATTATGCATCTTGACAAAATTAAATGACTGAAAACTTTCAAAGATGAACAGATAAAACCCATACCTTCATAGCTCTTGAAAGATTCAAACAGATCAATGAGTGCTGCTGTTGTTAGCTGCTCATGATATTTAGTTGCCACTTGTACAGAAATTTGAAGATTCTGTCTGATATTATGACTTAGCATTGCTTTTAAGCACTCTATGGAATCTTCCACTGACAGTGATCCAAAATAATTTACCAGCCACTAAAAAAATAAATAAATAAATAATAATAATATTGCATTTAAAAAAAAATGCTTCTAAATGTTAGTAAGTACATATATACAGTAAAACCCCTTTTTTTTTTTACACTTTTTAGGAGACTGATGGAAAAAAGTGTAAATAGCAGGAAAGCATAAATAGCAGGAAATGTAAAAAAAAATGCTAAAAGATGACTTACTGCTGGTATGTGAGTCTACATACCAGATTACAAAATTTAATAACTGAAAATTAATGAATTTACAATTATTTACATTTATCTATTTAAAAAAAAATCTTTAATTGTTTCTGCTTTTCAAATACAACTTATTTATTAATTACTGACCATTTACGAAAAACAAAACTACATTAGAGCCTACCAGTTTCGCCAGCAAACTGTCTGGCTTTTTCAAAGCGTTTACGGAGACATGAAAACTAGTAAATGCAAATTGAAAGGAACATAAAAAACGTTGTAAACAAACTAGTAGCTAAGGTTACACATTCACGTGACAGAGAGGACTTATTGTTCTTATTCATTATCATGCATGCATGTTTGTTGTAAACGTGTAATGTGATTACTGGCTAGCTATAGTTCAGATTGATTTAGAGAGAGGATCAGGTTTTTCCACGAACTGTTTAGGATTACACCCCGATTTCTGTTGAGGTTTCCACTGGTTATTAACACTATTGTGGCATCCTTGAATAAGCAATGTCTGTAGTCATCATCCAGATATGGCATGGAGCTGTTTTGCCACTCTATCGTGTGGTTAGATGTACAGAAATGATGTGCTAAGCCAGAAGAGATACTTCTGTTGTGGTTTACATCGCCAACGTTCTTTTTGTCTGATTTCTAAACTCCGTGAAGTTTGTCCGATGTAGGCAAGACAGGAGCAAGGAATGTAATATACTCCTGGATATTTGTAGAAAGGCACCTTATCTTTTGGGGATCCTAAAACTTGCCTGATGCTGGTGGTTGGTTTGAAGACCACTCTGATGTTATAGGCTCTTAGTATTCTGGCTATTTGATAAGAAATTGGCTTGATGAAAGGGATCACTACAGTAGAAATGTGCTGGGAGCGTGATTCTTCTTGTTTGGGGTTATCACCGTATAGATAATTTTTGATAATGTTTTGAGGATATCCATTTTGTAATAATGTATTGGCTATTAGTGAGAGCTCAGTCTGTGTGTCCTTCTCTTCTGATATAAACTTTCTGGCCCTATATTTCAACATGTGGATAATAATGCTCAGTTTGTGTGTCTTGTGATAGTTTGAAGTATAATGAAGATATCTTCCAGTATCTGTGGGCTTTCTGTAAATAGATAATTTGACACTATTTGATTGTTTCTTTATCAAGATGTATAAAAAATGCAGTTGCTTGTTGTTTTCCACTTCCAGAGTGAATTTTTTCTTGTTATGTATCGAGTTGATTTTATCCACAAATGATTTTAGGTTTTCTAAGCTGTCTTGCCATATAATGAAGATATCGTCAACATATCTCCACCATGTAGATGGTCTAGGGGAGATTGTGGAGAGAATTTCTTTTTCAAGTTTTTCCATGAAAAGGTCTGCACAAGATGGTGATAATAGGCTTCCCATTGCTAGGCCTTCTAATTGTTGGTATATGGAGTTATTAACCTTGAAAAAATTAGATTGAAGGCAGTGTCTAAACATCTATGTGATGTCTAGAGGAAAGAGATCTTGGATGATGTTTCTTACCTCTTCTACTGGTACATTGGTGAAAAGGGATACAACATCTAGACTGGCTAGCATGTCTGTTGGTGCAATCTTAATGGCTTGGAGTTTATTTACAAAATGTTGACTATTCTTGATATAGGATTCTGTTGATCTTATTTTATTATTTAATAAGTTTGCAAGATGCTTTGCCAAAAAGTAGGTAGGTGATGATCTTCCATCAACAATTGGACAGAGAGGTATATCCTGTTTATGTATTTTAGGTGTCCCATATAGTCTTGGAGTGATAAGATGTGAGGATTTTAGTGATCTCTTCACTTCTTCTGGCCAAATGTCACAATTTCTGATTAGTTGGTTTGTTTCATTATGTTTTATTGTGAGGTCTCTGTCTAGGATCTTATAGGTGGAGTTGTTTGATAGTAATACATTTAACTTACCATAATAATCTTTGGAGTTAAGGATAACTGTAGAATTTCCCTTATCAGCCTTTGTAATAATGATATCTTTGTTTTTCTTCAAGTTGAGAATTGCCTTTCTATCATAAGGACTCCAAACCATTAAGATTGCACCAACAGACATGCTAGCCAGTCTAGATGTTGTATCCCTTTTCACCAATGTACCAGTAGAAAGGGTAATAAACATCATCCAAGATCTCTTTCCTCTAGACATCACATAGATGTTTATACACTGCCTTCAACCTAATTCTTTAAGGTTAACAACACCATATACCAACAATTAGAAGGCCTAGCAATGGGAAGCCCACTATCACCATCTTGTGCAGACCTTTTTATGGAAAAACTTGAAAAGGAAATTCTCTCCACAATCTCCCCTAGACCATCTACATGGTGGAGATATGTTGACGATATCTTCATTATATGGCAAGACAGCTTAGAAAACCTAAAATCGTTTGTGGATAAATCAACTCAATACATAAGAAAAAATTCACTCTGGAAGTGGAAAACAACAACCAACTGCATTTTTTAGACATCTTGATAAAGAAACAATCAAATAGTGTCAAATTATCTATTTACAGAAAGCCCACAGATACTAGAAGATATCTTCATTATACTTCAAACTATCACAAGACACACAAACTGAGCATTATTATCCACATGTTGAAATATAGGGCCAGAAAGTTTATATCAGAAGAGAAGGACACACAGACTGAACTCTCACTAATAGCCAATACATTATCACAAAATGGATATCCTCAAAACATTATCAAATATCTATACGGTGACAACCCTAAACAAGAAGAGTCACGCTCCCAGCACATTTCTACTGTAGTGATCCCTTTCATCAAGTCAATTTCTTAACAAATAGCAGAATACTAAGAGCCTACAACATCAGAATGGTCTTCAAACCAACCACCAGCATCAGACAAGTTTTAGGATCCCCAAAAGATAAGGTGCCTTCCTACAAATATCGAGGAGTATATTACATTTCTTGCTCCTGTAGTCTTGCCTACATCGGACAAACTTCACGGAGTTTAGAAATCACACAAAAAGAACATGTTGGCGATGTAAACCACAAAAGAAGTATCTCTTCCAGCTTAGTACATCATGTCTGTACATCTAACCACACGATAGAGTGGCAAAACAGCTCCATGCCATATCTGGATGACGACTACAGACTTTGCTTATTCAAGGAAGTCACAATAGTGTTAATAACCGGTGGAAACCTCAACAGAAATCAGGGTGCAATCCTAAACAGTTCGTGGAAAAACCTGATCCTCTCTCTAAATCAATCTGAACTACAGCTAGCCAGTAATCACATTACACATTTACAACAAACATGCATGCATGATAATGAATAAGAACAATAAGTCCTCTCTGTCACGCGAATGTGTAACCTTAGCTACTAGTTGGTTTACAACGTTTTTTATGTTCCTTTCAATTTGCATTTACTAGTTTTTATGTCTCTGTAAACACCTTGAAATAGCCAGACAGTTTGCTGGCGAAACTGGTAGGCTCTAATGTAGTTTTGTTTTTCGTAAATGGTCAGTAATTAATAAATAAGTTGTATCTGAATTATATAAACGACCAAATATGTTTAGGTTAAATAGTTTTTGCTTTTTTCCTTTTTTTTTTTTTTTGACATAACGACAGATTGCTTTGCATTGAGTTCAATGCTTGACCTGTTTTTTTACTATCGTTTTCAAAGTGGACACAGAGAGTCCAAGATCTTTTGCTACATGCACACGTGTTCCGGCATGCCAATCTACACGTCGCAGAATTGCCATCTTTTCTTCTACTGAACCCATTTACTGTCTTTTTTTTCCATGTTACTAACATGGAAAATTACGTAGCAGAAATTCTGCAATATCAATTCGCACTGCGATTGAAAAATCACGTATCGCGCTCATCACTACTTTACTGCTGCAAGCGTGCAAGTCATGGGTGATGGCAGAAACGAAACTACAGCGAAAAGCAACGCCATCCAGGAAAAGTAATGCGCAGATTTCCACAGAAATCTATTTGAAAATGAGTATTGCCACCCAAGAAAAAAATGCAAATCACGGGAAATAACGTCCGCATCAAGTTGTTAATGGCGGGAAAACAATATATCGTAATAATAGGCCTTAAGACGGGACCAATGGAAAATGACATAAATGGCAGGAAAACGTAAATTGCAGGAACGTAAAAACGGGGTTTTACTGTATATATACCTCATGTGAAAAAAGTGTGCAGATACCAATGCTATTTACACAATACAGCATTTATTGCAAAACCAATGAAGAATTGGTCCATCTTTGGCCACAAGCATTGTGCACTCTCCTTGGCACAATTTCGCTGAAATGCTGGTAACTAGTTGCAGGTATATTATTACATTCCTCCCGCAAATCAGCGGTCATTTCAGACAGGAGTTGGACGTGTCATTCTAACCCATATCCGATGTTCAGTTCACCTGAACAGGCCTCTAGAGGATTGAGGGTGGGGCTTTGAGCTGGGCTCCAAATTCCATACACCCATCACTCAATATTGAAATGGAATGTGCTTTATGGCAGGATATGTTGTCGGCCTGAAACAAGAATGGCCTGCCTCCATGAAACTGTTAAAGTGCAGGCAGTGAAGCATGGTCTAGAATGTCCTAGTACTTCATGGTATTCATGTTTCCATCTACAACTACCAATGGTGCAAGTCCATACCACAAGAAGCAGCCCCAGACCATTACACTGCCATCACCAAATTTAACTGTTGGGATGACACATGCTACAAGATACCATTCACCTAGCATATGCCACAACCAGCAATGACCATCGGATTTAAAAACAGTGTAGCATGATTTGTCACTTCACATCACTCATTTCCACGGGTCTAGGGTTAATTGACAATGTTCTTTGCACCAAGCAAATTGCTTATTTGCATCTGTACAAGCTATTAACTGCTTTTATGCAGTACCTCTTGACCATTTCTGTCAATTTATGTGGCCTTCCTGAACGTTTCTATTTACTAATGACGTCTTGAGAATAGTTCATAGTGTGTTGCAATTTTTCTGCAATCGCATGCACACAGCAGGTTGCTGATATGGTATCCTATAATAATACCTTATTGAAAGTCAATTAGCTCCACACCTGTGGCCTTGTCTCACGAGTAGACGATATACAGTACTGTACTATGTCTGAGGGGCTCACCAACAGTTTTAGAGGAATTTTGGCACACATGATATATTGCAATGTTTCATTTTTGTTGCAGAATGAGGTGTCTGGACACTTTTTTCCCCATATAGGGCGTGTGTACACACACACTTTTACAATTGGAACTACACAACATGTAGACAATTCTATGGAAAACTATTTTAATTAATAAAACCTGTCAATGATCATATTTTAAGCAGTATTTATGAGAAAATATCCACAACTTCACTAACAACTTACCAATTATAATATGTACCTCCAAAAGCTAAGATTACTTGAGTCAGCTAGTTGCATGAAAGCAATATTTTAAAGAAGACTGGGAGAGGAGTTACACCTTTAAGTACAATTTCATCAAAACTTTTTTAAATCAGTAAGAAAACTAATGAGAATTGAAACATGCAATCTCAGATATTGCTTTCCAGAACAGCTGTCAAGTCCAAATGTTAAAGCTGCTTAAAAGTTTTATACCCCACCACCATCACGTGATATATGCCTTATGCAAGTAAATATTTGCATATTAAGTGGTGACTCATCCATAAGACAGATCTAAAATAAAACTTATTGTGCACCAGCGCATGTGAACATGGCTGTGCCAACTTAGTTGGTGAAATGAAAAGCATCTGCTTTTGAATCAAAATGTTATATTGAATTACAGTGTAGAAGGTTCCCCCCCCCCCCCTCCTAATCAGAAACACTGATCTAGAGACCAAGTATAGAACTTTTCCTTCGACTTCAGGGCAGTAAACAGAATGCTTGTGATCTCACATCAGGCTATGAAATTCATTTCTCATCTAAACTTGCCTTATTCTTCTTTTTCCATTCCAGGCTTATAGGCTAAGTGACCTGTTCCAGACTCAATTCCAGCACCTTTGTAGGCCTTGACTTTTGTTTTATCTGTTGATATTTCCATACCATTTTTATCAGGTTATTTAGACTGCATAACGATTTTTGTAGTTCATCTTCAATGCTTCCAAGGATTATTTGGTCATCAGCAAAGAGTAGAGCAGTTAATCTGTTGTTATAGCTTATCTTGAATCCTCCTTCATTAGTTATCTTCCGTTCTTTATGATTTTATCTATGTATATATTAAATAAAACAGGTGAGAGAGGGCAATCCTAACATACTCCTCTGGTTTCCAGCTTGATGTTAAATTATTGTACTTCACAGATATTTTATTATCTTGATATATACTGACTAAGGCTCTATAGAGTTGGTTTGGTATTTCATATTCTTCCAGGATTTACCATAGTTTTTCTCTAATAAATTTATCAAATGCTTTGATGTAATCTATAAAAGCTATGTGTGTTTCTATGTTCGTTTCTTTATGTTTTTCAATTAGCAATTTTAACATAAATGCAGTCTATGCGAGACCTGCCTTTTCTGAATCCAATTTGTTCTTCTATTAATTTTGGATCTACACTACGTTTAAGTTTATATGCATATGCATATATATGCATATGCATATATATATATATATATATATATATATATATATATATATATATATATATATATATATATATATACATATATATATATATATATACAGGGTGTTCGGGATAAATTTGACAGTTTCGTAAGGAAAAAGAAAATCTTCTTTGTATCTATTAAATTTAATGAATTGACAAAAAAACATTACAGGCAGAGTTAATTACAATACTATCAACAAGATTTACTCAAAATAACCACCATTAGCATCGATCACAGCTTCAATTCTGCTTCGGAACCTCGAATAAGCTGATGCTACAGTCTCCCTGGGAAGGGCCGCAAAAACTGTTTTAATTTTATCCATTAACTGGGCTTTTGTATTACTGGAAGTGCGATTGGTGTCTTTTTCAACTGCGCCCCATACAAAATAATCCATGGGGTTAAGGTCTGGGGAGTTTGGAGGCCAAACATTTGGACTGGTGAAGTCGTAGAAATTTTCAGACAACCATTTTTGACTTTTCCCAGAGGTGTGGCAAGGGGCCGAATCCTGCTGCCATACATACGGCCTACCATTGGCTACCCTTGTTATCCAGGGCTTGACTACAGTTAGCAACTCCACGAACAAAGCCCGAATTCCAATGCCAGGGTTCTTCAACACCTGTTCCTGCAGATTTGCGAGGAATTCTGCTGTACGAACGCAATCAGATCGTCTGCTAGGGATCTTTCTTCTTGCTACATCCTCGTAGTCACCATTGCAAGTCTCTAGTTCATGCCTGATTGTTTTTACTGTATTCAGGGAGCATTGGGCAGCAGTTGTAATATCCTTATTTTGATGGCGGGCACGAATCATCATGATACAAGTTATTCTCTTCCATGATTCAGGTGGGTTCCAGCTATCCATCCTTTCTGACATCTTGTATATGAATGAAGAAGGGTCCAAACTTTTAAATGAAGAGAAGTGTGTGTTAATACATGTAACTTACGGAAAAATATAATTAATTATAAATATGTCAAATTTATCCCGAACACCCTGTGTATATATATATATATGTGTGTGTGTGTGTGTGTGTGTGTGTGTGTGTGCACGCACGCGTGCGCCATACGAAGTAAGCTGATGCGCCGATAATTGTTACAATCAGATTTATGTCCATTTTTTGTAGATGAGGATAACTATTGCTTTTGTCCAATCTTTTGGAAAGAAGGAAAATGTTCACATCATATTATAAAAGTTAAGTAGCCTGAGTGAGAATTCAAGTCCTGCATATTTGATAAGTTCCAAGTTTATATTGTCTTCTCCTGGGTCCTTTCCTGTTTTGCTTTGGGTTAATGCTTCTGTTAATTCTTCTAGAGTGATGATTTCCAAGTTATCTGAGATGTTCACAAAGGATGGTTTTCTGTTTTGAATGCTTTCATCATACCACAGATCTTGGTAGTAATTTTGCCATGTTTCTATTTTAATGGTATTAATATCTGCTTTTTCTTTAGTTTCATTACTTAGCTCTTTAAGGATTTTATGTTAGGTCTTTTAAACATACAGTCTCTCTCTCTCTCTCTAATTTTGTTACAAAATTGTTCCATCTATTTCTGTTTATTCTCCTGCATGCTGCTTTTGCTTTTTTTTCCTGTTGTATTCGATTTTTGATTCCATTGTTTTCAGGTTGAGCCAGTTTTTATGTGCTTTTTTCTATTCTTCAATAATGCATTTAATTTCGTCACCCCAGTCCCTAAGGGCTCTTTTTCTTTTCTACTTTTTCTTTGTTCCTAAACTTTCTTTTGCAGCTTTTTGTCATTATTCTTGTATGTTCTAATTTTCTTTTATATTTGTCATCCAGTTCTTTATTCTTTTTTGGTACAAATCTCTAATACTATTGTCATCTAGAAGTCTAACCTTGAAGGATTCAAAATTCCTGATTTTTTTTCTTATACTTTTTTTTGTTATTTTCCATCTTGGTTCCCATTTTATTTTTCCAATTAAGAGGTAATGATCCGATTCTAGTTCAGATCCTCTGTATATTCTTGTATCTATTATCCTTTCTGACATTTTGTTATTGCTGATTATGTAATCAATAATGCTCCTTGTAAGACACTTGCTTCCCAGGTGCATCTGTGGTGGATGCCTTTATGTTTGAAGAAGGTGTTCATTACTTTAAGGTTATTGCTTATAGTAAAATCTCTTAATCTATTTCCATTCCTATTACAGTTAAGTTCTCCTATAAGTCCTATGTTTGGTTTGTATGGTTTATTGCCAATTCTTGCATTAAGGTCACCCATTATCAAGATGTGATCCTTAGGATTGGTCTTATTTAAAATGTTCTGCAGTTGTATGTAAAAGTTTTCTAAGTCCTCTTTTCCATCTTCAGGTGCATAAATTCCAATTACTGTCATATAGCCTCTGTCTATTTTAATTCTTATTTCTATTATTCTATCACTCCAAGAGTAGTAATGTATTATATTGTTTCTAAGAGATTTGTGTAAAAAGATCATTATGCCAGATTTAGCTCTCTCTTCTGCTTTCACTCCACTGTATACATAGATACAATTTTCGGTTTCATCTGTTCCTCTGTGCTTTTTTTTTTTTTTTTTTTAGATTCTGTAATTACTGCTATCTTTACATTTCTTTCTTCTAATGCTTGGTCCAGTTCTATGATTTTGTGGTGGATACTACTCACATTCCAGGTAGCTATATTCCAATAGGTGGTTTTTTTTTGATAGTTTTCTTCTCGAATCCTTATTCCAGGCCGGTTCGTTACCAAAAAAGTTCGTTACCAAACGGACAGACTTTTTAGTGGTTTCAAATTTTGACTGAGAGGGTTACTTGCCAAATGCAGTCTAGCTTGATGATGGGGCTGCCATCTTGAGGCCTTCGAAGCATGCCTAAAAGTGGTAGGAGGAAATTTTAAAGAGAAGACAGAGGTAGATTAGATAGAAATAGAATGACCCATAGCCCTCGATTACTCTAATAGCATTAGGGTCATGAGTTAAAAGAGTTGCCCGAGGAATGCCATATAGGAAAGTTTAAAGGGCAATGGGGCCAACATCAAAGAAGAGGAAAGAGAGGCTAGACCCAGCTAGGGGACCATGGGAAAGCCAGTTCCCTTGCTATCAAGATGATAGCCCCTGTGGCCCTGTTAGTCCATGAGTCCTTATTCAATATATTCGGACCATCCCACCATATCTGGTGGGTTCCCCTATCTGTCACCCAGGGGACATGCTCTCTAGAGGTTACAAGGTCCACCGTGAGTACCTCATTCTTCAACACCCATATCAACATTTCAACTTACAATCTGTTGGTTGAAGAGAATATATGCCATCACTTGGTCAATCAGGATGGCATATGACTTACTGACCACTGCTACCCTCATTACCAGATATGGAGAGGCTTGAACAGTATTCTTAAATTATCCAGAGTTATGTATTCCCCGATTACATAACTATCTTCTCCATGAATATGAAAAAGGCAAAAGAATCTTCGCTGCCAACGCTCAAGAAGCTACGATAAAAGTAGAATATACAAAACTAAGCAATACAATGATGTGCATGTTTCAGAGCATTGAGAGATTAGTATAAAAGCACAAAAAAAATGTAATTTTAAACATGCTTCAGAGAAGTACTCTCACAAAGAGCTTTAATATCAAATACTAATTATATTTTATTGATTTTTAAAATTAATTTTTCTTTTAAAGTAGAAATTTGTTGACCATCTTTCTTATGATGTAAAAATTCTTTTATTGCATTTGGTGTTCCATTGTTAACAAAGGGAAGATGCCATGATACTTACACAAAAATTTCACAATGATTAAAATTACTTCCATATAAGTTTGAGTCTAATTTCTACAAATTTTCTACCTATCTGTAGTCTCAATAGGAACTATAACAATTACTGGAGAAAATACAAGTATATCTAATATGTGCAATTTTGTTTCTGTTGATTCCAACATGTCTTAGAATATAGAACAAGTCAACCTTTAGATCCTTAAGCATTATTTGATAAAATAATTGTATTTGATGAAGTACTTAATACAGATTGCAAACAAGAGAACCTAATGCCTGCAAAAAATGCAGTGCTTTTTCTGTAACATTCATGTTTACCTATAACCAGTATGGCACACAGCTAAGCAGTATAATTACTGCATACCAATGGGATCTGATGGAAAACAATGAGAATGCAGCAGATCCAATAGACAACTCCATTCTCAAACTCTCAGTACAGACTAGTGCAAAATATGTACTATGAAGAGAACATGCACATACTTGTACAAATGCTAAAGAACTGTTAGTGGATAAGTTTAAATAAAGACTTATATTGCATAAAGAGATGTGCATGGGGCATAAATTATACTACAGAAGGCTATGGTGCATATGGAGAACTTCATGCAAGCAATGCTGATATGTGTTTAGTGAACTTTGCAACATTGAGAAAGATGTGAGTGTAAAATCTTTCTTGAAAAAATCAGACTGAATCACTGCAAATGTCTTGTTATACTGAAAAAAGAAGATTATTAGCATATTGTTAATATGCATTCTCTATTTCAAAATATCTAAGAGAAATGAGTTTTCATATTTCCAAATATAAAGAAGAAAAGAAAACAGCAATGAAGTTTGAATTCAAAATACATTAAAAGAAAAACATGAAATACACAAGGATTGACTTCATTTTCTTCCATTTCATTCCCCCCCCCCCCCATCAATTCAATTTCCTGATATGTAACCTTGATTTGTTCAGGATACTATGACAGCACTACAAGTTTAAATTTTAATCAATCTTCTACCAACAATTTTTCATCAAATTAGTCTATTGTTTGTCAGCACCAATACTGTCATATCAAGCATTTCGTTCTTCTAAGGCACTTCTGAATCAATCCATCCAAAACACCTGTTCTGCTAAATTATCCTCTCCTATTCTTATGTGATCATGCCACCTTAAACTGGTCCTGCTTACTTTCTTAAAGATCAACATCAAGTTCCTGCCTAACCTAATGTCTTCATTTTTAATATGACTGCCATTGATGCTATCTATCCACACCCCTAACTTTTCTTACAGCTCTCATGTCTCATATTCTTAGTCAAATCTCACATTCATAACATTACTGGTTTTAATGCCATCGTGTATACTGCTAGTTTTATGTTCTAGCTAGTTTTTCTTATTCCATATAAATTTAGTCAACTGGCTCCCCACCATACCAGCAAAACTTATTCTGCTTATTTCCAAATTTAATTTGCAATTTTTGCTAAAAACTGTGCCTAAATAGCTGAAATATTTTGTATGTTCAGGTTCTCCATTGACAATGCAACTGAAGTACCTGATTATTTTTAGTTTTGGTCTTTTTATTGCTGATTTTCATGAAAAATTTATTGCATCTGGTATGCAGTTTAGTTAGAAAACCCTGAAGACTTGCACTTGATGTTTTTAGCAAAACATCAACTGCATAAAGCAAAGAGCTAAGTTTGATATCTTAGATTCTAATATCAGGTTTAATGCCACTTTCCTTCATAATGTGATCCATAATAGATGAACATAGCATGGATCCTCGTCTTACCCCTGATTTTACATCAAACCATCTTCTTGCCTTTCCTTCAATTCTAACTGATGACTTACACAACTTATGTATTGTTCTGTATAACACTCTTTACCATATATAACTGTAATGTTTTTAAAAGTTATCTCTGAGCACTGTCATATTCCTTTTACAGATCTACAAAACTGAAGTAGATCTTTCTTATGTTCCTATGATTTTTCAACTTTTTGAAAAGTGAAAATCCAGATCTTAACTCTATTTGGCACAAACCCACCTTGTTCTTGTCCAAGTTCCTCTTCTATAATTTTTCTTAGCCTCTTTTCAATAATACTTGCATAAATCTTACCAGGAAGACTTAGTAGAAAAATTCCTCTAATTCTCACATTCAACTTTTTTTTTTTAATTAAAAACTGAGAACTTGACTCCAATCATCTCTAATTCAGCCTTCTGCCCAGATCCTCTAAATTATGCAAACTTTGATATTTCCATATTTGAGCATTTCTGGCCAAATATTCTCCAGCCAATTTTCTATATTAAATTTTTGATGGCTTTTTCTACCTCAAATATTGATATGTACTTCTGTTTGCAGTCTTCTTGAAAATTTTCTATTACTGTTCTGTCACTGCTTGCTTCATTGAACAGTAAACTATATTATTTTAGGGCATTTGTTGACATATTTGTGAGGAAAACTTTCAGTATGTTTCCTCTTTCCCTGAACTGCTTCTTTGACTTATTTCCACTATGGTGTTCTTATTTTTCTATCCTTGCAAGCAACTTCACCACATGCCTTCTTCCAAGCTTGCCACTGAGACTACAAGATTTGGTTCTTGTTTCTGAATTTTTTTTTTTTTTTTGTCAGTAATATTTATATAGTTGCCTACAGCTTACTGTAAAAGTTGCAACTAATTTCTTTTCTAGAAGTTTCTTCGATAGTTTTTTTCAATGTGGTATATATATTTTTACCCTACCTAAAGCTAAATTATCAGTTCCATTTTAGATAGAACTGATCATTTAGTTTTAGGTAGGGTAAAAATGCTGGTTGCAAATTGTAAAAACTGTAAAATTACAGCTTCTGTTGTATAATCTTCTGCATTAAATTCTCATTTGGTTGTATCTTCCAGTAGAGCTCTTCATTTGTGATTTTCTGTACCCATCCTATTCTTAGAATCTTCTTGTAACAAGTTCTTTCAAAGGTCAAAATTCTTTTTCTTGATTCCTTATTTATTACCCACATTCCAGATCCTTACAGTACACCTACAAGATGTATTTTTCTAGCATTCTTAATTTCATTTGCAGGTTGATTGCTTTATTTTTCGAGATGTTATCCATGGCCTTCAGATTTGTTCTTCCCTTTATAATCCTGATCTTTATTTCTTTTTATATCTAAGGTGAGGAGGATTAATTGGATAGGAGTTAGATGGATGAATAATATTAAGAATGACCATCAGAAAAAGAAATGCTATGGAAGTTATGAGGAGGAGAATGAACAGCAAACTCAAACAGTACAAGGGTCAGGCAAGAAAAGCAACTAGCATGGTAAAACTAAATTAGATTACAAGAGAGCAGGCCAGAGGAAATCCCAAGGAGTTCTATTGCAATATGGCAAGTAAGAGGAAGAATAATCTTAATGAGTGTTAATGGTTCCAAGGTTACAGAAGCAGATAAAATGGTTGAGTTATTGAGCAATCACTTTCTAAAGGTATTATCATATAAGTCAGGTTAATGGTGTGACAAACTTATGTGGGAACAAAGGTGGATGAATTGGAATATTCTTAGGATTTTGCAGAATCTCAGTGTAAATACAACTGTGGGATTAAATGGGATATCAGTTCTTGTTTGGCAGGAATATGCAAGGGAACTGGCTGTGCCTCTGACTAGGCTCAATGTCTCAGCTCTAGTAGACCTCCAAAATACAAGGGAATTATTTTGCCCTCTGGAAAGAGGGCAAAATAATTCCCTTGTATAAGGGAGGCATTAAGAAAGACTGCAGTAGCAAATTATAGACCGATCAGTATCTCAAGAGTGATGGAAAATTTGTACTGGAAAAATTGTTCAAAAAGAGAATTTGAGAACTGATAAGATAATATAATACTCTATGAGGGGCAATGTGGCTTTGTTAAGAGTCAGTCATGCCTTAGTAATTTACTAAAACTTTTTATAATAGAGACAACTGGGTTGGAAGAGGAAATAGCTACACAATGATTCTGCTGGATTTTGCAAAGGCTTTTGACAGAATACCACATGAAACACTAAACGCAAATTAGAACAAATGGGGATGGATATGACACTGGTTAAGTGGATAAGAGGGTGGCTGCTGGACAGATATCAAAAAGTGGTATATGGAGGGGCAGAATTAAGGAAAAGCAGGTGACTAGTGATGTGGCACAAGGTTCAGTGCTGGGACCAATGATGTTTAACTTGAATATCTGAAATAATCTGAAAGGAAATATTTAGTTATTTGCTGATGATGTAAAATTAAGTAGGGTAATCAAGGTAATAAGGAGAGCTTGCAAGATGATTAAAATCAACTCTCAGTATGGGCAAAAGATAATGGGTATCAGTTTAATGTAGAGAAATATAATGTTATGCATTTTGGGAGCTGAAATTTAGAGATTCA